>NW_022170249.1:41182029-41225654 GCF_008802855.1 Photinus pyralis
GTGTGCAGATTGAGGGTTGAACTGAGTAGATCCTCGACAAAACTAGTGTACAGATTGAGAGTTGAACTGAGTAGATCCTCGACTAAACTAGTGTGCAGATTGAGGGTTGAACTGAGTAGATCCTCGACAAAACTAGTGTACAGATTGAGAGTTGAACGGAGTAGATCCTCGACAAAACTAGTGTGCAGATTGAGGGTTGAATTGAGTAGATCCTCGACAAAACTAGTGTGAAGATTGAGGGTTGAACTGAGTAGATCCTCGACAAAACTAGTGTGCAGATTGAGGGTTGAACTGAGTAGATCCTCTACAAAACTTACGTACAGATTGAGGGTTGACTTGAGTCGATCTTCTACAAAACTAGTGTACAGATTGAGGGTTGAACTGAGTAGATCCTCGACAAAACTAGTGTACAGATTGAGGGTTGAACTGAGTAGATCCTCGACAAAACTTACGTACAGATTGAGGGTTGACTTGAGTCGATCTTCTACAAAACTAGTGGACAGATTGAGGGTTGAACTGAGTAGATCCTCGACAAAACTAGTGTACAGATTGAGGGTTGAACTGAGTAGATCCTCGACAAAACTAGTGTGCAGATTGAGGGTTGAACTGTGTAGATCCTCGACAAAACTAGTGTACAGATTGAGGGTTGAACTGAGTAGATCCTTGAGAAAAAAATGTGTTGCTCACAATCCAGAAGCATTGGAATATAATTCGACGTAGAGTGCTTATGGAAGGGTTTTTGCGATCATACGCATCTCGATTTGATAGGGGTTTATTATATTCCACTCATTTGCAACTGCATCAAAGGCATAATTTTCATGGACATAATAAAAGCATGGCCACAAGGGGCAACTTATCGAACAGAGGACGCACTAGTCAACTTTTGTACAGATTGAGGGTTGAACTGAGTAGATCCTCGACAAAACTAGTGTGCAGATTGAGGGTTGAACTGAGTAGATCCTCTACAAAACTAGTGTACAGATTGAGGGTTGAACTGAGTAGATCCTCTACAAAACTTACGTACAGATTGAGGGTTGAACTGAGTAGATCCTCGACAAAACTTACGTACAGATTGAGGGTTGAACTGAGTAGATCCTCGACAAAAGTAGTGTGCAGATTGAGGGTTGAATTGAGTCGATCCTCTACAAAACTAGTGTACAGATTGAGGGTTGAACTGAGTAGATCCTCGAAAAAACTAGTGTACAGATTGAGGGTTGAACTGAGTAGATCCTCGACAAAACTAGTGTACAGTTTAACGGTTGAACGAAGTAGATCCTTGAGAAAAAATCTGTTGCTCACAATTCAGAAGCAATGGAATTATAATTCGACGTAGAGTGCTTATGGAAGGGTTTTTGCGATCATACGCATCTCGATTTGATAGGGGTTTATTATATTCCACTCATTTGCAACTGCATCAAAGGAATAATTTTCATGGACATAATAAAAGCATGGCCACAAGGGGCAACTTATCGAACAGAGGACACACTAGTCAACTTTTGTACAGATTGGGGGTTGAACTGAGTACATCCTGGACAAAACTAGTGTACAGATTGAGGATTGAACTGAGTAGATCCTCGACAAAACTAGTGTGCAGATTGAGGGTTGAACTGAGTAGATCCTCTACAAAACTTACGTACAGATTGAGGGTTGAACTGAGTAGATCCTCGACAAAACTAGTGTGCAGATTGAGGGTTGAACTGAGTAGATCCTCGACAAATCTAGTGTACCGATTAAGGGTTGAACTGAGTAGATCTTCTACAAAACTAGTGTGCAGATTGAGGGTTGAATTGAGTAGATCCTCGACAAAACTAGTGTGCAGATTGAGGGTTGAACTGAGTAGATCCTCGACAAAACTAGTGTACAGATTGAGAGTTGAACTGAGTAGATCCTCGACTAAACTAGTGTGCAGATTGAGGGTTGAACTGAGTAGATCCTCGACAAAACTAGTGTACAGATTGAGAGTTGAACGGAGTAGATCCTCGACAAAACTAGTGTGCAGATTGAGGGTTGAATTGAGTAGATCCTCGACAAAACTAGTGTGAAGATTGAGGGTTGAACTGAGTAGATCCTCGACAAAACTAGTGTGCAGATTGAGGGTTGAACTGAGTAGATCCTCTACAAAACTTACGTACAGATTGAGGGTTGACTTGAGTCGATCTTCTACAAAACTAGTGTACAGATTGAGGGTTGAACTGAGTAGATCCTCGACAAAACTAGTGTACAGATTGAGGGTTGAACTGAGTAGATCCTCGACAAAACTTACGTACAGATTGAGGGTTGACTTGAGTCGATCTTCTACAAAACTAGTGGACAGATTGAGGGTTGAACTGAGTAGATCCTCGACAAAACTAGTGTACAGATTGAGGGTTGAACTGAGTAGATCCTCGACAAAACTAGTGTGCAGATTGAGGGTTGAACTGTGTAGATCCTCGACAAAACTAGTGTACAGATTGAGGGTTGAACTGAGTAGATCCTTGAGAAAAAAATGTGTTGCTCACAATCCAGAAGCATTGGAAGTATAATTCGACGTAGAGTGCTTATGGAAGGGTTTTTGCGATCATACGCATCTCGATTTGATAGGGGTTTATTATATTCCACTCATTTGCAACTGCATCAAAGGAATAATTTTCATGGACATAATAAAAGCATGGCCACAAGGGGCAACTTATCGAACAGAGGACGCACTAGTCAACTTTTGTACAGATTGAGGGTTGAACTGAGTAGATCCTCGACAAAACTAGTGTACAGATTGAGGGTTGAACTGAGTAGATCCTCTACAAAACTTACGTACAGATTGAGGGTTGAACTGAGTAGATCCTCGACAAAACTTACGTACAGATTGAGGGTTGAACTGAGTAGATCCTCGACAAAAGTAGTGTGCAGATTGAGGGTTGAATTGAGTCGATCCTCTACAAAACTAGTGTACAGATTGAGGGTTGAACTGAGTAGATCCTCGAAAAAACTAGTGTACAGATTGAGGGTTGAACTGAGTAGATCCTCGACAAAACTAGTGTACAGTTTAACGGTTGAACGAAGTAGATCCTTGAGAAAAAATCTGTTGCTCACAATTCAGAAGCAATGGAATTATAATTCGACGTAGAGTGCTTATGGAAGGGTTTTTGCGATCATACGCATCTCGATTTGATAGGGGTTTATTATATTCCACTCATTTGCAACTGCATCAAAGGAATAATTTTCATGGACATAATAAAAGCATGGCCACAAGGGGCAACTTATCGAACAGAGGACACACTAGTCAACTTTTGTACAGATTGGGGGTTGAACTGAGTACATCCTGGACAAAACTAGTGTACAGATTGAGGATTGAACTGAGTAGATCCTCGACAAAACTAGTGTACAGATTGAGGGTTGAACTGAGTAGATCCTCTACAAAACTAGTGTACAGATTGAGGGTTGAATTGAGTAGATCCTCTACAAAACTAGTGTACAGATTGAGGGTTGAACTGAGTAGATCCTCGACAAAACTAGTGTGCAGATTGAGGATTGAACTGAGTAGATCCTTGAGAAAAAACCTGTTACTCACAATCCAGAAGCATTGGAAATATAATTCGACGTAGAGTGCTTATGGAAGGGTTTTTGCGATCATACGCATCTCGATATGATAGGGGTTTTTACTTCCACTCATTTGCAACTGCATCAAAGGAATAATTTTCATGGACATAATAAAAGCATAATCACAAGGGGCAACTTATCGAACAGAGGACACACTAGTCAACTTTTGTACAGATTGGGGGTTGAACTGAGTACATCCTGGACAAACTAGTGTACAGATTGAGGATTGAACTGAGTAGATCCTCGACAAAATTAGTGTACAGATTGAGGGTTGAACTGAGTAGATCCTCGACAAAACTAGTGTGCAGATTGAGGGTTGAATTGAGTAGATCCTCGACAAAACTAGTGTGCAGATTGAGGGTTGAATTGAATAGATCCTCGACAAAACTAGTGTGCAGATTGAGGGTTGAACTGAGTAGATCCTCGACAAAACTAGTGTACAGATTGAGAGTTGAACTGAGTAGATCCTCTACAAAACTAGTGTACAGATTGAGGGTTGAATTGAGTAGATCCTCGACAAAACTAGTGTACAGATTGAGGGTTGAACTGAGTAGATCCTTGAGAAAAAAACCTGTTACTCACAATCCAGAAGCATTGGAAATATAATTCGACGTAGAGTGCTTATGGAAGGGTTTTTGCGATCATACGCATCTCGATTGGATAGGGGTTTATTATATTCCACTCATTTGCAACTGCATCAAAGGAATAATTTTCATGGACATAATAAAAGCAAGACCACCACAAGGGGCAATCCATCGAACAGAGGAAAGGAATTAATTTCTACCAACCATAGCCCTCCTCCTCGACCTCTTATCGTGATCGGGTATATTCCCTTATACCTCAAGAAGGGATTGTCTGAAGAGGGTATTCACAAAGGGCGATTGAGACGTCTGCAAGAAATATATCCATTGGTTATGTCAAAACAAAAGCTATTTCGGTTTGAAAAATCCGCTTTATCTGCACAAGAGTTGTGCACAATGTATACTTGTTTGATAATCTTTTCGAGTGGTTTAGTTACAGTACGGATATGGTTATTTACATCTAGATATATACAATTGTATACAATTAGTCAAAGGCAAGTGCATCCTATGACGTTTGCGTTGCGTCCGATTTTCCTTGCCTGAATGCATCTTTAGGCGATGGTTCGACACGGGGCGTGGACATTCGCTTAGCTCGTTTTTCGTGTTTCCGCACCTTCCTCGGGGTAGTTGTAGCGTCATCGTATCGCAGAACTGGATATGGAGCGCTGTTGAATAATTAACCGCGCTATACGAGGTTGGTGTGCCGATTACCGCACTTTAAACGCTTGGCTGACTGATTCTTTTGCTTACTGTCAGAGCTCGCATCAGAATGATGAATCGAACGATGAACAGTCCAAAAAGACTGATCCCATTGAAGCCTTCTGTTGGCGTATTCTACCGCCCCGAGCACTTGGTGGTGACCCTTCCGCAATCCGAATTGCTCGTCTTGAATGACGCGTCACTCCTCCGTTGGGCCCTGCAGCCTTCTTAGAATCACTTCTTCCGCTACTTCGGCGATCGGGTAATACACGGCTTGCGTATCGCCTTATAAAAGGCCTGCCCTATGACGGCGGTGGTTGTTTGTTTCGCATTGTGTGGCGATAAGTGCGTCCGTCGCGTTTTAGCTCGGGGTTGTTTGTGCTGTAATGTGTGCATGCCACAGTTTTGAAAATGAAGAAAGGTTTTTTGCGACTTGTACAGAACTGGTAAATTACATTCTTTTGTAAGCAGGGAAGAAAGCAAATTGTGTCTGTAATTCAAGATATACTTCAAGAAATTGCCGTTTATGGCCATCAGGGGGGAATGCAATTTTGAAATTAATGAAACTTACAAGAGATGGAATAAACAAGCCAAAGACGCAGGATTGTTTCAGACGTGTGCTTGTTGCTACGGTTGTATATTTCGTAAAGATTGTGTAAGGAAACGTGTGAACGTTCGCGTTTGAATATAAATTGGACCTTACCTGTCTTCGCGATTGCGAGTCCCATTTTAGTTTACTACATTTTATTTCTGTGTACACTGTACGTACATTAGACATTAATTTCCAGTAGACTTTTTTTGATTACATTTTGTATAAAACTCATGTGTGCACATGTACACTCAAAATTACTCATTAATTTGTGATACTTACCTGTAGCAATCGCACTCACGGCTGAACGCGAACACATGATTCCGATTCAACTGAATGCCTAATTAATGACGTTGACACGGTTGCGCTCTAGTTTGATGCAAGTTAACATAGGGTAAGTACGGGAGAGACGCCACACACCACTCCAGACCTTCTGCCTAATCTAAAAGGGATGGTCATCAGGAGGGCACAGCTGCCAGTGACTGGCTCAGGCTTCGGGAAATGAAAGAAAGCAAGGTGACCGATTGTGGTTGAACCCCATTTTCATTCGTTTGTTGTCTCGCATAGTCACCATCGACCCGGCCATGGAATTATTGCCATAAGAAATAATTGCAAACTTCAAACATTTAAGGGATGATGACACAACCGCGAGATACCTGCCAGAAATGTATTTTCTTAATTGGCTGATAATAAAGCATCATTTAAAATGGATGGTTTGCTAGCTCTCTCACCATAACCCCCCCTCTATTTACTGGATTATTCGTAAGCTTCAATTTTATTCGTTGCTGTGCATTTCTTCATAATGGTGGGATCTGTAGCATTCCACTCATCAAAGAATTGTGTAGCTCTACGGTTGGTTTAAGCATTGGCAGCTCAGAGTGTAATATCGAATAATATGTAGCAGGTGTTTAGAAGACGCAAGACTACATTTACATGGGGTGCATTTTCATCACGCTTGGTATTATTTATAAGGGTTAATAAAAGTAACCATTTGCGAGTACTAATGTTTCGGAGGAAATAAATATGTATAGGGTATCTAACCTATTTTCCGATACACATCAAACCGACTACGTTAAAAGCCTTCAGGGTCAATGACACCCTTAGGAGGAGCCGGGGATTAGCCTCCGACACCCGCAAACGTTACAGGAGTACGCAATACGAAGCCAGCCACACGCCGAACAACCCAGCACCCGCCACCATTCATCCGCACATACACGCACACTCTTAACATTCCAGTGGTTGGTTAAAAGAGAGAAAATCAAATACGCAGCACGGTCATGGCGCCAAAATCCACCTTAACATAAATAATGATTTAGGAGCGGTTGTCAAATTAGCACCGAAAGAGGTTTACTGTGCATTGCAATTCATTCTTAGAAATATAAGAAACCGAGATTTGTAAGGAAGCTCAAATAAGCCGGTTTGTTTACACAATTGCCATCAGTGCAAAGAAAATTGCGTTTCACCTATTTACCTAGGCAGGTAGATACCAGAAAACTTTACCTACCTATAAATGGCATAATTTCAATTTGATAATATAGTCTATTCAGATTGTATTATATCTAGAAGGAAGAAATTTCTGTCTATAAACTAAACAAATAAGAAAACTTAATTCCGGTAAATTGTTTCAATATAATAAACATGAATTTGATTCATACGTTTACCGTGTCTTAAATGTGTTCTATCCCCCCGATCGCACAATTCAAATTGCCGGGACGACCAAAGCATTGCCGAGATTGCCCATCGCCGGGAAATAAATGGTCGCCGAGATGACCGCGACCGTAAAAAAATGCCCTGATCCCCAAAAATTCCGGACTACCCAATCCCAACAATGATGTCATCTATTGAGGAACCAAGAAACTGATTTTAAGCATATAGGCATACAATTAAATGTCATAAATTTTAATAAAGTAGATATATAAATACGTAATGTATACTAACACGTCATGATTTGTTTCGTTATTCTTTGTCCTTCCCATGCGCAAAGTTGCGTATAAGTACCGAAAACCGTTTCTGACGTACATGCACACAGTATCCCTGTTTGCAGCCACAGGCAGTTAGTTCTCGATAACTTTGCGATCTGCGAAATAGTAGACCACAACCAGTCGTTGTGCAGTTTCGGCTCTCTGCGTGGTCCCGTATTATTAGTTTAGAAGAATTTTAAATGTGCTAATTGTGATTATGCGACAAATACTAACCACCACTTATCTCTTATTTATTAGTTTCGACAGATTTGAAATGTGCTGATTGTGATTATGAGATCAATAATTATAAATCTAATCTTAACCAACGCCTTTTAAAACAAAGTTTAGAAGGATTTTAAATGTGCTAATTGTGATTATGAGACAAATACTAAACGACATGACAGTTTTAATTATTTATTATTATTTGGTCGTACTGATTAAACATAACAAATTTTGCATTGATGGACAGGGTTAGTAAGTAATGCAGCCTTGGTTGAAATAAAAAATCCGAACTCAATACCCACCGAATGATCCTCGAGATCTTCACGCATTCATCATTTTTACAACACCTTAAGGGGTTGATTCTGTTCAATGTCGGCAAACTAGCTCTAATTCATCTATGCAAAAGCAACATCATAGAACAACTTCACTTTGCAGCAGCTCATCTGGTTTTTTAAAACGAAACTAACTTGCAGATACACCCCCAGCAAAAAGACGCAAAACTCAGCAGTTAAGGCCCCGTCCAACAAATGAATTAGATATTGATCTCCAGATTGCACAGGCGATTTCTTCACTATCTCAAAATCTAGTAGTATGTCCCTAATAACACAATTCCATCCCACAAACATCCTAAAAACATTCCAATGAGACAATACAAACATCCCTAAGAGGTCCCTATTTTCCTATAGACATCCCAGGGACGTCTCTGGCAACAGCCATGTCATCATTTGCGATGTTACAGAAACATGTATGCGAGATGTTACACGGGGACATTCACAAGATGATGTTGGAATGTTCCAATTTATAAAAACAGGGATTTTCAAAAGCAGTAATAAAATTTGTTTTAATAAAATAACAAAGATTTAATATGGAGTTTGATACAAAGTATTTACAGAAAACATGTAAAAAACAAAATATTCTCTTAAACAACAAATTGCCCTCTGCCTTAATATTCTATAATGGTGTTTGGGATACTCAAGTTTCCAATAGCACCTAAACAAAAAACACGCTTCTCCATACCTAAATTCTTATTTTTTTGTTGCACGTTTATGTTCTGCCCGAATGCGTCGTTCCTTAGATCTTCGCAGCCAATCCCCCAGTTTCTGCTCAACTTCCTTTTTATTTTTTGCATGTCCACCTTTTTCAGCGGCTTCTAAAATTTTGCAAATGTTTGTACCAATGTATACACAGCAGTAAAATGTATTAAACAAAACAGTTTATAACACAGTTAATATCACATATTAATCAAGTATCTCTCGTCCATTAAAAAATATTGTGCACACTATTTCTGTACAGACCAATATGGATCAGCAAATCCTGGTCATGAAACGTTCCTATTAGACCTGCATGTTGGGGATTAACAAATTCCATGTGTAGCTTTGCTGAACTGCGCACTAATGTGCACACCAGAACTTGGAAAGTCAGGATTTACTGGTCAGTGTGTAGGTATAATGTGCGTAATATTTAAGACATTAGAGAATTAATATTGTTTAATTCGCTCAATTTCGTTAAACTAACACAATGTATTTACCTATTATTATTTTTGCCAAATTTTTATCCCCAAAGGAAAGATTTCCTTTTTTTCCAAAGAAGGAAAACTGTTCCGATAATCCATCCCATAGTAGAGGAGCAAGGCATCTACGTACAAATTCATATAAATTAGCTCCTCCAATAGATGAGAAAAATCCAACCTGCAAAAAATACATTGCATCATACATTGGTAAGTTTAAATGAAATATACAAAGCATTGCTTTTCATGCAGTCTTTTAATCAGAGCAGTGCGTCATAGACAACAATGACATAATCAATCAATATTGATGTCATGTATAATTTAAAATTAATGGTTATAAAACGTGTTTTATATATTAATGCTTGAAACAAATCTACAGCAGCTTGACAACAACAGACCATTAATACTGGTAGCGCTGCACCATACTACCAACATAATGCTGATGCCAATTTAGAATTGATATAAAGAAAGTTGGGAATTTGTGCAGCCGAAGTTGGTTATGAATTGTTTAAATAACATAATAAAAAATATTACCAAAGCTAAATAATTTTCTCTTGCCGAAAAGAATTTCTCAAATTTGTCGAATTCCTGAATAGTTTCCATAGGAAAACTAATTCCGGATTTCCGAATGATATTTTCTTCATTTTCCTCAGCTTTCCTAGGTACACTGTTCAGCTTGTTATTGATTTCGATAAGTAATGCCTGAATGTTGTATAGTAAAGCTGGATTGCAACAACATTTTGTTCGGTCTGCCCTTCCTGAAAAAATTTGATTAGACATCAATTTATTTCTAACAAAATTAAATAAACTTGCTTATATTTTCCTTAATGGAGTCTATAGGCTTTCGTGGTGTGATATTGTTAATTTCATTTTCTTGTTGGCTAGGGGCAATCGAGGTTGAAGGTAATGATTCAATAACAGGTGGTACCACAACCACCTGTTCCTCAAGTTCATCTATGCATGCTTCTGGTTCAGCTACAAAAGGTAAATAAAATATAAGAACTCAGATAAAACAGAATGTTGCAACATTAATTTGAAGTGTTCAGGGACTCTGAACATTATATTAAAATTGATAAAAAAATATTTTGACAGCCTCTTACCTAACTGATGTGAATCTTTGTGAGTCCGATGTTCATCATCAGTCCATGCTGGTGGAGAAGGCATTTTACCTTTATTGGCCCGCATCTCATTCATAGATTCAGTGTCTGATGAGTCGTCTGAAGATGAAGAGATCACTTTTGTCTTTCTTTTCCTTTTTCCTGATAAAGGACCATCATCACAATCTGTGTTCAGGTCACTTGTATTTTCAGCTTTATTAGCTTTGCTCCTCGCAACAGAGTAATTATCTAAAAAAAAAATTCCTTTTTCACTTTGATTATTATCTAATTAAATTTTTGTTTTCATTAATCAAAAATTAGGTACATATTCTTTCACAAATTATTTTTTTAATACCACAAATATGAAGATTACCATATGTTGCATTCCGAAATGTTCTCACAGTGTGTGATGGCCAACATGAATTAAATTCACATTTTCTTATGTAGGTATTTAATTTGTCTCTAGTTACCACTGGCCATAAGCACTGATCTCCACTTAACCATTTTGTCGGAACTGCCTCCACCGTTTCATCATTGGTGAAACACACCACAGTCCATGTATTATTTGGAGACGCCATAGGAACTAAAAAAACAACAAAAGGGCAAAACAAGAACAGAAACACCTTATAATAGACCTATGTTATACGTAGATACATGTGTGAAAATTTCGTCCCATAAACTTTTAATAAATGTGTGTGCTATACAACTCTTATACATACAGGGTGATTCCTATAGTACCTGCCACCGTTTGGGAGCGTATAGGGGGTGCCTAGGGGAGTATTTTGATATAGGACACTTGGGGTCGGAAATCTAAAATAAGGGTGCCAGAACCAAATTTATCTTCTGGAATTTCACGCCTGTATGTAGGCAACCCAACCGACCGACGTTTCGCGCGGAGCGATGCAGAGCGAGTTAGCGCGAGGAAGCGACATTGGAGGGAAGGAGGGAAAACGACAGTCAAAAGCAATAACGTTTACAAGTGTTCAACGTGGCCACCGTTGTTCTCAATGCACTTCCTACATCTAGCCAACTAATTATTATACTATTGCCATAGTGTTTATTCACTTGATACGCGTCGTTGCAGACGGGATTTCGTGGGTTTAAACAAAATTCTGATCAAGTGTCAGCCACACATCGCCGCCTGAGATCGCTCCGTGTGCAGCGCCGGCCGGTTGGGTTGCCTACCTACAGGCGCGAAATTCCAGAAGGTAAATTTGGCTCTGGCACCCTTATTTTAGATTTCCGATCCCAAGTGTCCTATATCAAAATACTCCCCTACGCACCACCTACACGCTCCCAAACGGTGGCAGGTACTATAGGAATCACCCTGTATATAAACATAAGAAAATATTAAAGGGGCGCGGGCATTGCGAAATAAACGAAATTAAAATCAGCTAAGGACAATTAAACTAAGTTTGAGCAACTCTGGAGGCAGTTTTCGTTTAGGTAGTTTAGTATATGAACTGAAAAAGCCTTTTAAATCTAACATGGGCTGAAATGAATTAAATGAAACTATGATTTCAATCTTCGTCCAGTTTAGCATAGATGACCTGGAATGCCTTAAAAGTATGGAAGTAGGTCGATAAGTAGCTGATTTATATATTTCGTTTGCAGTGTACGCCCACCTTAAAAAGCTAAAAAATTTGTATAAATCTTAGTTTGTGTGGATTAATGGTAAAATTACAAATTTGGTCTTATAAGACAACTTCATGCATTTATAGGCAATTTCATTTATATCCCATGATTTCAATTCATTTTCTAAATAACTTGCCAAATAAATATTAAGTTTTGAAGACTTACAGGGAGACGTATAAAAGTCCTCGTAGGTTAAAAATTTGTTACCAATTAATTTAATACATTTACCTTTACTACTTACTATAATGTTTCTAATAATGACCACACTTTTGTCAATAAGTGCACAGCAATTATCAGCATCTTGTATTGATAATAAGAACTTTTCAAACACAATTTTTTCAAATTGTTGCCATCTATCGCCAGATATATTTTCCATTAGTGGACCTTTCGAATGTTCAATTTGGAACTTTGGATACGTAATTGTTTTGCTATCATTAAATAGAATTTGTGTGTTTTTTCGGATATTCTATTAACGATTTGCTGCAGCGGTTTTATCACCTTTACGAATTAGTTTTTTTATATACATCATCTTATTTTCAAATGGAAATGTACTAAAGTTTTCAACACTGCCAAATATTTCAACATCATCAGTAAGATGAAGCAAGTTATGTATATTATGGGAAACATTTGCTTCTCCATAAAGCATTGTGTAAGTTAGTACAAAATGTCTAAGTAACTGCTTAGCATACAGTAAATTATCACACTTTGACAGTAATGTCATTGATACATGGAGGGTCAAAAAGTTTTCATATATTTCATCTGAGACTCTTTTTCTTAATATTATAGGACCCAGGTAAAACAGAAATAAACGAAATTCTGTAGCCTTCCACCTTTTGACTTCCAGAAATGACCTTGGCTTTCTCATAAACTCATAAGGTATTTGGTTTTTAAATGTGAGATAATGATCTGACAAATTTTTAATTTGTTGTGATGAAAAACGATGAGGTGGTTTACCACAGAGCCATAAGTTATTTAGAAGTTTTTTTGTAACACCTAAGCACACCAAATGCATGTAGTCAATGGGGAACGACTTAATCATATCGACACAGGGAATAGATTCTAAAATAGTCGTTTCAATATGATGACTGCTTTGTTCTTTCATTCGAAAACCTGAATCTGTTCTTAAATTCCACCCCTCTAAGCTTGGAAAGCATGTTCGATTTTCAATATAAGATCCTTCGATGTTACATTTAGTACACGACATATATCCACTATGCCCCTTTATACATTTTAAGAATGATTTCGCAGGCACATCACATATAAATGCAATTATTTTTACATTATAACAAATTGTATTGTAGAAAAAACCATTATTTATTAATTCAATTGCCTCCATAACAAAATCTAACATAAAATCATTAGAACTGTGTGGCTTTTCATTTCCCTGATAAATTCCACAAATCTCGACAATATTTGTATATTTGAATAAATTGATCATTATAGGCCAAACTTGATTACTGGAACTTTGAGAAATAGGCAAGCCATCTATGTTTACACAAATTTCTAAAACACTGGGTATAAACCGATTTTCTTTTAACAACTGTGCGAGTATATTTTGTAAACACTGCGCTAAACCAAAATGGTAATATGAACCTGGAGCTACACACCTAATTTGTGAACCAGCATGTCGAGGAGTTTTTAAAAAGGTCCTTGCATCTTTTGGTAACGTTGGGTGTTCTTGTTTTAATATAATTAATAGATCAGATAAGGCTGTATGATTGATATTATGTTTTAATGCCCAATTTGACAAGGAAATATTTAAAGGTAAAGACCGACACTGCTCGGACTCTTCAATACTTTTATTTAAATAAAGAGATGGTTGGCCTGTGACATTATCATATTGGTCTCCCTGAATTATATTTTGGCTGTCATGGGATTCACTGTTATCCGATTCCGTATCTGTCTCACGAGATGATTCCTCCTCAACAGTGTAATGAGACGACAGAGCAGATGAAATTACGAGCTTGTCAACTGCTTGAAAATCATCCGGGTTACTCTGAGCGGGATTTTCGGGAGTTTTTACTTGAGAACTTTCATTACTTTGCTTTAAGCGCTTAAAACGTTGACTGAACTTATTGAATAATTTTCTTTTTTCTGATGAGGGATCCATGAATATGGGATAGGTATTGGTAATAATAGGTACCTATATCAAACGGTAATGAATGAGTAATTTAAGTAATTACCTAATTGTAACGAAGATATTTTTAACATTAATAACTATATGTATAGCAGTTAATATTGTAATTTGTAAGTACTTACCGACGTTCAGCACAAACAAATTTCGTAACCGCCGGCAAAAAGATTGAATAATAAAACGAAACTTGAACACAAACTCAACTTAACCTCACAAACACCCGATACACGAGACGAAAGACCGCTAAAATAACCACGCCACGCTTCACGCTTGACACCAGCGCCACCAATGTCCGTTTCAATAAATTATAGAGGATGGATGGAAAGGTTGATATGGTTCGAATCCCGTCGTGATAATTTTTTTAAATCGAGAAAATTTAAGATTAATGTACATAAATTCATTTTTTAAGCATATTTAACTAAATTGCCGCGGAAGCGTCTCAAGAATTGTAAGATTGTTATTTAGGCTTTGTATGGAATGTTTATCGAACATCCCACGTAAAACGTCTTAGGAATGTACCAAAGAGAACATCTCAGGATTGTCGCACTTAGGGCCGGGACATTGGGGCATTGTAGAGACCCTAATGGTACATCCCTGGGATATCATGTGTTATTAGGGGTGAAGAGAAAGAATTTGGTGATTTAGTTGCAACAGAAATTGCAAAAATTAAGGATGGGACAAAAAGAAATTACTTAAAAAAATCATTACTCTATTCAGAATAACTTAAATAAACTATATTCTTTTAACATATTCTATTTGACCTTTTTTGAATCCTGGTGGACTTGTGAAATATTTTGCTAAATTATTTCTTTGTACATTGGATGTTACTGCAGCATTATTGCTTCCCAATCGAATACAAGTTTCTATAATACTACTCTCGACTTTTTGTCTCCATCCCTCTTCCGTGTCTACATAATTTGGTGGGCAGTAGTGTTTCCTGGAAGTAGTTGATTGCCTTATAAAGTTGTGTAAACACGTTGTTGCCTTTACAATGTTATCAACAGTACGCCTTTTAGAAAGGTATATAACCATGGGTGGAGTAATAGTACCGGATGAGGAAAAAGTAAACATTACCGTAAGATTTGCCTCAGCAGAGCCCCGGATCAACCTGATATTCAGAACCAAAAACACGTTTGATCCCATTGTATCCCTATAAATATCCCTCTACATTATGGACCATTTTCAGCTACATTACTGCTTGCTTTGATGACAGCTTCCGGGGTTCGAACAGTTTAATTTGGATGTAAAGAAAGCCTTATACAAGTGTCTACCTGGAGTCTTCACGGATGCTTAAATATCAAATTTTCTTCTGGGAAATTCTTTTCGATCAGAGACTTGTATAACTAGACCGCGCGTAACGTAGATTTTACTATAAACGCCTGTTCTCAAGATAGGTTAGGCAACCAACTGTTCATCGCGGGGCAGACGTACGTTCTGCAGCTTGCTTTAGCATATGTTTATTCTAAATTTTAATAGCAAAAAAAGATAACATATAGCTGTTAACTGTTTTAATCGAATTTGTTGGTATTTTATTTGAACTAAATTGGTATATAACTGCCTTACTCTAGTCCTAATTTGATTTATATGTGTATTTTGGTGGTGAACACGTATACTCTTAAAACTAAAAATGTAAGTAGTAAGATATGATTATTTAGCGGATTTTGATTCAATATATGCCTATCCAAAAACCCAAATGGGCTGTAACTGTTATTTATTTTTCTTAGACTGCTGATAACCATTTTGTTTACAACGCGGTGTGGTGTGGATTGAATGAAAAACCTGAACACATTTTCAGCAATTTGGCAAATTTTTAATGCATCGCTTGATACGTGCAACAATCCTCCACGATTTTTTCTAGTTAAAAGCTTTGAATGACTCTCTGATGCGAATATCGCATCTGCACATATGGAACCTTTAACAGACTTAGCTATTTTTCTTGTAACAAAACCTGAAATATACTTAGTACCAGTAAGTACTTAGTTACGTCTATACCTAATAGGCAAATAGGTATTGCCGTTGTCTTGCTGGTAAAGGATGCCGAATAATAGTTCTACGTTATTTTAAGTGAATGGGAAAGTCGAAAACGCTCGGTATTGCATTATTTTTTAACACCTTCGTAGGTATCTTTCTAAAATCGGCTTCATTCCCCGCAAATGCACTATGGTGGGAGTAAATTTTTCTCTTCGAATGGCTCTGATCCATTGGCCCTTTAAACTTTTATCCGTTGAAAATCAGCATATTATTAAAAAATTTATCGACAGAGTACATGTTGATAGGCACAAGCACAGCCGTCTATAATTACAAGCCATGCTGAGAAGTTTGGCAACATTGTTCGAAAGTCAATCGATGGGCCGATTCAAGTTTTAATGGCGTCTTGTTTCTCTTGAAAAATGGCATTTTTCCTCTCTCCTGTGTTTCGCCTTGGTGGTTTTAATACAGAAGAAAGATACTTAGGCAGCTTACAATTGTACATATATTTTATTTATTTACAAAAATGGATAATAACATTTTGCTACCACTTTTTCAATGTATCTGCTTATCTTCTCCCACTTCTCCGGGCTTTCTAGCATTGTCGCGACCAGGTTAGCCTCCTCTACCAACTCTCTTATTGCTATCGCCAGTCTCCGGCGAGCCGCCTCCCACCTCGGACACTGGAAAACTGCGTGGCCTTCTGTATCTCTCTGCCCGCAGTCTCTACAGTCCTCTGTTTCCCTTTTCTTGATTTTGAATAAGTATACTCCGACTTCTCCGTGCCCAATTAGGAGCTGGGTCACCCAATAGTTTATTTCTCCGTGGTTTCTTCTGACCCATGGTCTTACATCTTTTATAAGGGTACGGGTCCATGAGGTTCGAGTTTCCCACTCGCCTTGCCAAACATGAATAGTTTCGTCTCTGGTTCTCCCCATGGCCCTTTCTTCTACCAACAGTCTCAGCGGCGGGGTACTCGCTACTACAAACAGGTCTTTTGTGGGCGCGGTACGGTAAGCGGCCGCGATCCCTAAAGCCATTTTCCGTTGTAGCTTGTCCAGGCCTTCGCTCACTTTGCGTGTCGTTATCGCACTTGCCCCCCACACTTCACTCCCGTATAGCACTACATTGTTCACTGCCGCCGCGAATACCCTTCTTCTGCCCTCTCTTGGGCCACCACAGTTCCAAAAAAGCCTTCTTATTTGTGTTGCCGTGCGGGTGGATTTTTTGGCATGAGCTATATAGTTGAGGCTTCTATCCAGTAGCGCAATACCTGCATTGCAGACTTCTCACCCCGCCTAGCTGTCGGAGCTGGTACTGGATCAAGCGAAGTTAATAGGCCATTGATCAATGTGAACAAACCAGGAGCCACCCTTCTTATATTAAGATAAACATCAAATGACCCTCACCTACACAATGTACGGTTTAAGCAATCATGCCGAGAGATGTAAGAACCTCTGACACAAAATCATTATTGTCCGATTGATTACTAACATTCTCGGCTGCTGGGATGGAGATTGGAGGAACTGGCGGAAGTCTACATACATTATTACTGTTAAGATGGAAGGTAGAGGACCTGACTTGTTCAACCTACTTTGCTATTTTATAACTTAATCTCGGAAGCTCCCAGGATCTAAATTCTGGTTAGAAGGGGACTAAGTGCAATAACTTTAACCAACTTCTGTTCCAGGAGTGTGGCAGTGCTGGAGGCTGAACTACAAAACAGAAGTAGGAAAATGTGGCTTGTGGCAGTTTTTCGAGTTCAATTGCTAAAAGGAAACAGATTTGAATTGCAACAACCCAAATTTACTCTGTTTAAATACAAACCTCGAGTGTAATTCGGCAGGACAATTTAATGAACAAGAAATTCACCAAACTAATCAATTATTGACAGACGTCAAACTAGTCGTATGGGAAAGGATAATGCGACAATTGCTTCGAAAATGAATAAGTGAAAAAAAAGCCTGTTACATTTTTTACAAATATTTACACATAAATTTTCTATAAACCAACTTGGAACAAAGTCAACAATTTAATTAAACCAATTTTGCTAATTTCGCATATTTTTTTTAAGCTGCGGGTTGTGACAATCTACAAAACAAGAATTGTAATTACTTATTGCATTTACTCTAAGTAGGTAAATTATTTTGATTACATACGGAAGGAGCTTGAAATAAAGATGCATCACTAGTTAAGGGCGTATTGTGGTCACAAATCAAACACTTCCTCATATTTGATGGTTTAATTAAAATTTAAATGACGTGTTTGAATAAAATAACACTTTTGTGAAGTACACTGGGATGGGTGGCGACTTCTAGGGAGCGATTTTAACTGGCGCCGCATTCTGTCTTGCATAATGGCGGCGAATCATCCTACCATCTTTAATATATCTTGGTTCGGGAGCATCTTTACCGGTACATACCGCGTGGTTCTATATGCCACATGCAACACACCGGTACCATAGTTCGTTTTTTCCCTGTTCTCCACATCTGAAAATGCAAGATAGTTTCTTGTACCCAAAAATGATAACAATATTGCTTCACATTTCATTGAAGGGTAGGGGGGGGTGGGGGCATTTTCGCGTACGGTTACCCCAGTATGGTTTTAAAACATAATTACGTCGTCCTACTAAAATTACTTATCTACATGCAACCAAAGGGCATGCATGTATGTAGCAGTTCATGCAGTTTAAGAATATTATTTCAAAACATTTGGTTAAAACTTAAGACTTATCGTCTTAACTTGTACAGGTGCAAAATAGTACCTAACAAAAACCTCAGATGCACACTTTCGCCTTTCCTCTTACTTTTTAATAGCAATGCCAATTTCAAGTCTATGAATTTTCTTTTTTTTTTCCTTCCCAAAACTAAATTCTTCACCGGCGAACCTATCGGTTATTAATTTTTTTGTCACTCGCTTATTATAAATTCGTATGCGGTGTTACCTGCCAATTTGGAAATTTCCCTTAACAAAAATAGTCAGTCAAGGTATTCTTTAAAAAAATATAAATGTTTAGGTACCTAAGTATAATCATTCGTAAAATTAGGTTTGTTCTTCTGCTTTGGCATAATAATGAAAGTAATTAAATGTCCATAAGGTTACATTTGAATTTACTGCAAATATTTTAAATATGATTTAATTTCTACAAGGTTAAACAGCAAGGCATCTGTTCTGTCTGCAGTTGGTTCAGTGAGTTCCTTCATGAACTCATTCACTTGGTACACTAGGCCACACGAACTTACTATTGACTTTTCTGTAAGATCTTAAGAACTTTACCTCCACTAAATTTTTATTGAGGTCATCAGTGGATATTATTTGTCCGATAAAATATTTCGCCAAAGATTTAACTTGAAATTTATCAACATAGTATTTTGCCACTTACAGGCATAATCCCAGGTAACATTGACCCAAGAAATCGTAACAGTTAAGCTGACATTTTCTAACTCTCTTAAAATGTGTTTTTGAGTATATTTAAAATCTGTAGCTGCAGCAATTGCTAAACCGCTTAAAATTTGAGTTAAAGCGAACGTCACGACTGGACGTTAAGAAAGCATCGCGTTTTCGGACAATTTTCGTTAAATAAATTGTGCGATATTATTTGAAAGGGCTTGGTCCAAGGATTCCGTGCATACCTCTAATTTTTGTTTTGCGCATGCGCAGTGTCAAAATGTGGTTTAACGCATGTGCGATGTTAACTTTTTTATTTATGAAGGTATTTAAATGAAACTTTATCTGTAAACATACGAATATTAACGACATTTTACTACTTTGTGCTTTTTACTGTTCTATTTCCTGTTATTGGGACTTGTTGATTGTGTTTCATTAACTACCTTGCCACCGATCTCCGCCCTCTGTTTTCTTTTGTTATCCATGTAATTTTTTAGTCTACATATAGCGAATTCTTTAAGATGAAATATCAACTTTCTGTGCCCGTGAAGTATAAAAAAGATTCTGGAGTAGCTTTAAAATCCCCTTTTTCATAATTATTCTTAAATGTTCTTGGGATATTAACTTTGGCAATTTCATCTACTGATTTTATATCATCACTTATTTCTGATAAGCTTATTTGATTATCAAAACCAGTAAAAGCTAATAAGTTTTTTAAGTATTCTGGCGAAACCACTCCCATTTCAGATTCATATGAAGTAATAATATCTGGCTGCTCCTCCAGTTGTCCTGACATTGTGAACGATCTATAAAGATGAAATTACTTTAATTTACTTAATAAGTTTTTTTTTATAACACTGTTTCTTGATCATTGTGCCAAATGCGAGGCCAAATGTATGCAACATTGCAATGGATTGTCTGTTTTAGATCATTTTAAGCAATTTTTAAAGAATAAGATTTTCTCCGTCTGTATTGTATGTACGTACGTTGTTCAAATGTTGAATATGAATATTAGGCATACGGAAACGAAAAATAACGGGCCGGACAATTTTGGCGCGCCGCAACGGCGTGGAAATTTCAAATAGCAACCTAAAATTTTAAAAAGTATTTTAAAGACCTTATTTTTCTGTGTACAACCTACAAAAATTGTGCCTAATTGATATCTTTTCACTTATAATTGCACAAGAGGTTTGTATTTTACCGAGTAAATTTGGGTTGTTTAGGTAATGAAAATCTGTTACCTAGTAATTAGACGAGAAAAACTGTCAACTAATAAAAATGCGACACCGCAGGAGGAGCATTTTTAGGTTGACAGTTTTTCGAGTCCAATTGCTAAAAGGAAACAGATTTGAATTGCCACAACCCAAATTTACTCGGTTTAAATACAAACCTCGAGTGTAATTCGGCGGGACAATTTAACGAACAAGAAATTCACCAAATTAATCAATTATTGACAGACGTCAAACTAGTCATATGGGAAAGGATAATGCGATTATTGGTTCGAAAATGAATAAGTGAAAAAACCACTAGTGCATTTGTCGCTGGAAAAGTTGCAGGTAACTTTTGCCGCTGTCAAAGTGACAATTGCACTGCGGCTTATGCGATTTTTTATACATGAGTTGAATTGTCACTGTAATCAAACACAACTGATTTTAACTTTCAAAATTCTTGAAAGTAAACATGAACAAACAAAAATTGCTATTCGGCGCGGCGCGGCGATGTTCTCGGAAACGTGATTATTGGTTTACGCAATTTCCTATTACACGCTTTCAAAAAACAACTATAAAAGAAGTTTTTGGATGCGAAATTCACCGATTTTCCTTCATTTACTACTGCTGACACGGCAGCATCTAGTGCATCTATATCCCATGAAGTTTTAGCGCAGATACGTGAATAACGGCGAGGCATGTTCTGAAAAATGTATCTTCTAAAACTTTTATATTTACATTGGGGCAATGGCGGAATTTCCCCAATAGTGACGGGCGGCATTCCTCCGCAGTGATAGTAGCACAAGGTTTTTTCTACTAGTCAGCAGTCACACAGTGTGTGTTTTGCAGAAAAATAAAGGGTGTGGCATTTTTAACGCACATTTTAAATTCGAAATTAAACACATTAAATAATTACGAAATTGAAATATTTTTATTGGAATTTGAAGTTGTGTTCATGACATTACGTATGGAATATAACATCATTTAAATGGCCACCTCTGGCTTGGTGGCAATACCGCATTCTTTTATTGAAATTTTCCATAACATTTTCGCATAATTCTGGATCAATCTCCTCAATACAGCGACGAATTTCGTCCTTCAATGCATCGATGGCTTCAGGATTGTTCACATAAACCTTGCTTTTAAGAAAACCCCAAAGAAAGAAATCCAATGGGGTTAGATCGCAAGATCTTGGAGGCCAGTTAACATCGCTGAAACGAGAAATTATGCGATTTCCGAATTTTCCACGCAATAACTGCATGGTTTCACGTGCCGTGTGGCATGTGGCCACCAAGCCAGAGGTGGCCATTTAAATGATGTTATATTCCATACGTAATGTCATGAACACAACTTCAAATTCCAATAAAAAATATTTCAATTCGTAATTATTTAATGTGTTTAATTTCGAATTTAAAATGTGCGTTAAAAATGCCACACCCTTTACATACCACTACGTAAGCACTAAAGCGAGCCGATGCTGTACATGCCAAAATAAAGTGAACTCGTTTTTTCGTTTATCTACTCACCACTATCTTTGAGAGCGCCAACTTATCATAATCCGTCATATTGGAGCTAAAAAATTGTAGGAGCAATATACCTTGTCATGTCAAATTGTGATCGTAGATTAATAAATGTCAATTTCATTTAAGTAAAGATTCTCGTTAAAAACTCACGGCGCAGAAATGATCGTTTAAAGCTTTGCAGAACAACCTATGGGAAAACCACGGCCTTCCAAATTCAAAAAGATATATGGACGATATAAGTATAAAATATGGTGCAATATCCAAAATGTAGATATAAAGGTAACCATTAATCATTAAATTGTGTTTGACATTTCAGTGTCTTCTGTTTTCGCGTGTTTCTCCTTCCGGGCTCCCGCTAAAACGGATGCGGTTTGACAGGATGAGATCTACTTGTCACACTATTCCGGTCTAACGAGATGCGTTTTTGCTATATTTTGGCAGTCTTAAGTAGTGTCATGTCTCAATATTATTGTTAAAGATGGTTTGTGCTCTTGATGCGGAGGGGTTACTGCGAAAGCAGATATATCGTCAATATTGGATTGATCCTTTTAATTCAGGACGAGAATCTAATAATAGGTTTGCGAAGTTTTATGAAAAAATTCGAATGAACAAGAAAAATTTTTTTGTATATTACGGAATGTCCAAAAATTCAATTTCTACTCATGATTTCTACCTACAGTTTATATCTACATACTCTTTAGATTGTTTTTCCCACAGTACAGTTTTTGCATGCACGCACTCGATGAATAAACCGACATCAAACATTGTAAACCTAACAAAACACCCGGTTGCAACGCTCAGTGTGACAACTGATGACAACCAACGTGCAACAACACGTGGTGTCATGTCATCCTGCGCAGCGGCAGCAGTATGCGGTTGCATCCGGTTGGTGCGACGAAAACGCATATATGTGACTGGTACCATTTAATAACATGTGATATTATCCCGTCAAACAGGAGCGTTTTAGCGGGAGCGGTAAAAACGCATAGTGTGACACCACCCATAGTCTCTTAAATGGGAGACAAAACATGTTGATCTAGTCCACGGATCAATATTCCTTGTGCTTCAGCAATCATCAATGTTTCAAAACCAATTCATGCGTATTTATGATCACAATTGCGTTATCCATAACCATAATTGAATTTGCTGCTAAATTTCGGATAAGCTGTTTCTCTAACCAGTTTTCTATCTAAACCTATTAATAGTTATAAATGTTGAAGTGGAAGAAGAAAGAAGACTGAATGATAACGTTCATTTAGAAAACAGAAATGTAAATAACGAGGCAGCACAAAGGCGACAGGAGATTGTAGACCCATTAGCAGTACCTACTAGACAATATTGAAATATGACACATTTATTAATGAAGAAAAATAATTCTCAACAAAAATTGTTCTTTTATTAAAACAAACCGCTTAGCAACATCAGATTGGCTACACCTACTCTAACTTCTCGATCAATTTCTCAAATAATTGTAAAAATGGAGCAACTGCACGCTCTTGATTATGAGAATCGACGTAATTATTGTGATTGATTTAATAACGATTTAAATAATAAGGACTTATTTGTAAATTAAAAATAAATTATTACTCCTTGGAGAGTGATTCTACATACACCACTGGAATTAGGCACATGATAATCTATTATTACCAACCTTTAAAATTTTTTGTTTTGCGGGACATTCAAACTGTCATCAGTTCTAATGAATCACCCGGTATATATCGAACAGGAAACCGAACAGTTGCTGGTAATTCTCGAGTTGCTGGAATCTCTCGTATACTGATTGGATTGCAACGTCTAATATCGCAAAGTAGCATTGAGTTTTGTATTTTTGTTTCGGGTCGGTAGGTGCTTCATCTTCCGCTTCATAATGGAATTTCTTTTTGAATTTCCTCCTCCGTATTGGCTCCGTGTCGAATGATGGTTCTGTGTCGAGTTCTTTCGCAATCTCAGCTGCAGCAATTAAAATTTTGAGCACTGAAGTTGTTTTGTTGCTGTATTCAAATCAGTCAACTTTCCTTGCAGAATTTTGCTTGTAACGTTTATCTCGTTGAGTATGTCGTACCATGCCACTAGAGATACCATGAATTGCATCATTACAGATTGCATCAGTGAGGTCTTTCGCCTCACTCCTAGATGTATTGCCAGAAGAATTGTTCAAGTTCGGGTCGTCAACAATTTCCAAAAGTGCAACATAGACATCACCCAGTTGATATCTTGGAGGCTTCAATGCATCTATTCGGCTTTCCCATCTTGTATCGCTCAGGGGCTTCACAGTTAACTGAGATATATGTTTCGATAAAACTTGCCAACGATGCGATGACGCAGAGAAATAGTTATAAATTTTCTGAACTAAATTGGAGAAATGGGTAGCCTCGAGGCAACATTCAGGCTATGTGCGTTGCATGGTACAAAAAACGCACGTGGGTTTCTATCTAGAATTAATTTCTGAACACCATTATGTTTACCTTTCATATTGCTTCCGTTGTCATAGCCTTGGCCTCGGAGATTGTCAATTGATAAATTCATTCCTTCAAGCTCCTCCATCAATGTGTTTGCCATAAATGCACCAGTAGTTTGGTTTAACGGAATAAATCCTAAGAAGTGCTCCCGGACATTTACTTCACCAGAAGGGTTGCTCTCTGAAGCTTCAACCACATAAAGAAATCGCACAATCATCGTCATTTGTTCAATGTGGCTAACATCTGGTGTGCAGTCTAAGACAATCGCATAATATTTGGCAGATTCTACAGCTGATAGGATTGACTTCTTGATAGTTTTTGCCAATATGTTAGCGAGTTCATTCTGAATGTCTTTCGCCAAGTAGTGAATTGAAATTTCGTTACTTCGTATTTTACGAACATGTTCGGTCATCACTGGATCAAACAAGGCTAGAAATTCGACAAATTTTAGAAAATTCCCATTATTGTCACTATACAATTTTTCGTTTGTTCCACGCAATGCTAGATTCTGTGTGCCAAGAACTGTGATCAAAGCAATCAAGCGTTCTAGAATTTGACACCAATACTTTTCCCTCTCTTTAATCTGTAGTTGATTGGCTTTGTCGATGGTTGAATCTGTGGAAACACGCAACTCAAGTTCTTTCCACGTTTGATAACTCTCCAAATGAGAGTTACTCTTCTCATGCGAAGACAGCAGTGCTGCAAGATTTTTCCAATCTTTAAATCCTGATTCCTGAAGAGCTGTCCTATGTTTTCTGTTGAACAACTTACAGCAGAAACAAATAACCATGTCTGCTCTGATAGAATAGAGTAACCATGGACGTTTAACTTCTTCGCCGTTAGGTAGAATTCGTTTGTAATGGTTCGACGAGAATTTCCTGTTCCGACAGTCCTTGGGAAAATCAAATTTGGAGATTTGCTGTGGTTTGTTCCGCACCAACATCGTTCGCATACTATCATCGAGATTTAGAGGCCAATTTGCAGGATCGTCATCTAGACTTCTAACGCTCACGCAGCTTACGGCAGCTTCTTTCGGACTTTCCTCTGGTGAATCGTTTTCTATAAATTCAATATGTACACAACATCCACACAACAGTTCTCATAATAGAATACCTATCTCCGGATCTACTACTGAATTATTACCAACAACTTCTGAATTCACCTGCGAAGTTTCTGCAAAAATATTTCCTTCAGTATCACCAGTCATCTGCGGATTATCTGGATTTCCTTGATCTTGCCCTTCAGTTTCAGTATCGTTTATCAAGCGAATATATTTAAAAAGCGAGCCAGATTGTCTTTCTATGAATTTTTCTTTGTCGGCTTTTCTTTTTCGATAAAAACTTCCCGGTTTCTTTTTGTCAGCCATGCCCATAAGTACCTACAATTTAATTAAATTATTAAATCCACGTTTTATTTCAGAAAATGGGATCATCCTCCCTTTAGTACGTATGTATAGGATAAAAACATGGAAGATGGAATAATACACTCGGTGATAGGTACATCATTAATGTTGTGGAGACTACATGCCTTAATAACGTAACTGCTGTTCCTCCACTCTCGATATAATGCAAAGTTGAAGATCATGTATTACGGACCTGTGTAACAGTATTCCTGTACAGGCTAGTTTTAAAGCACCCCTGCACTGATTTGCATCTTCTGGTCATCATTGGCATTAACGTGACGTTTCATCTACGTTACTATATTTCTACACTTTCCAATCAGTTCGTTTACAACTGGAACATGTAAAGTATTTTCGCACAGGAGATATAAAGTGTGTGTAAAGCATGCTTTCCGAATCTGTCTGAGATAGCTTTTACTGTATTCGCCCCATTGTCGGACACGAAGGCTACTATCTTCTCAGGATTAATTTTGAATTCTGCAAGAACTTGTTCCAATGTATCTCCAATGTAAGCGGCTGTATGTGCTTCTGATAATTTAATCACACCAATTGTACCAGAAAAGATTTACTTCTCGTCCATGAACTGTAACACCTATCATACTGTTCATGTGGCAATCTGCTGCCAGCAGTTGCCGGCCGTCTTTTCACGGAGCAGCATCTGTGTCGATCGCGCCCGTAAACCATAAGCGCGTATTCTTGTAATAAGCGAATCGCGGCGAAATTTTAAGAAAAATAAAAGTAAAGAACCGAGCGAAACCTTCTCCATTGAGCCACCGTATCTAAGCCGAAGGAGATTCCCCCTTTCCATTCTACGCGCGGTCCGTGTGCGTGGAGGGTACCCTGAGAAGTCGCACTGAACCCTTTCACCATTTCAAATGCGAATATCTCCGAAACGAATCAATAGAATTTAAAAAGCAAAGCAGATTAGTAATCACGATTAAATTGGCTTTCCAATAATGTGCCATTTGCCATAGGATTCCATTTAAAATTTTAGGAGTTAAGCTCCCTACGTAGAGGAGTGAAGACTTGGGTTCGTGATTTGTATTCCAGAAGTTGTCCCCCTCGAATACAAAATTGACGTGTTCGAGGATTTTTCGAAATTTCTAAACTTAA
This sequence comes from Photinus pyralis, assembly GCF_008802855.1. Classification (NCBI taxonomy): domain Eukaryota; kingdom Metazoa; phylum Arthropoda; class Insecta; order Coleoptera; family Lampyridae; genus Photinus; species Photinus pyralis. Next base: position 41,209,085 of record NW_022170249.1, read on the forward strand.
TACCCTAAAAGCCCTCTGTATACTTCTCGTTGGGCCACTCTGTATAATTAAAACTTGTAACCTAATGTAATCAAACTAAGTTTGTTTTCTTAGGTCATATTATTCTGTAAAAACTTAAAGATACTAAAAAATAAACTAAATAATTTTTCCAAATTAGTTGTTCGGTCATGTGGCGTCTTACAATTTCTCTAAAAGTTTTCCCATTTGCGAACTGAAGTTTTCCATTGCTTTTTCTTGCAAATCGCGAATTAATTGTAATTTTTCTTGATGGCGTCTTTCGATGTCCTGTTCACTACAAAGTCTTTTGCGAGATACTGAGGGAGTAATAGCCGGCGATGCACAGTGACACGGATCATTTGAAGTTGAAGATCTCGATTGATCACTATCTTCATTCTACGAAAGCGTAGAGCGGACATAGATAAAATATTTTACTAATTTCAAGTTATAACTCGAAACACAGTTACATAACATGCATATATATACAATGTATCCAGTTACACATACCCGTGATACTCTAAATATGGCAATCAAGGAGAAATGTGTTCCACATAGACAAGTTACAGACATCCCATGTTTGTACAAAGCGACATCCCTGACACATTGTTATGTGACGAGCATATTAAGTCGTTGTTATAAAGCTCATTAATGTACCAAACCTAAATGTTATACACATCACATAGGTTGCTCATTGTTACAATAAAAATGGCATATTACGGAACTGCAAGGTATATATAAAAGCAATTAAATATTTAGACATAGAGTATGTAGTTTTTTATTTAATAACATTTTAATGCATACATTGAAAAACAGATATCTACTTTACAATTTTTTTCTTTTTAATCGTTGGCTGCAAAGCCGAAACCACTCGGAGGATGTGGTTTCAAACTCTTTTTCTCTCATCGTATGGACGTCATAAATGATTTCTGAAACAAGAAGCATTGAAACTAGGAATGAATGCAGTATACAATTTTAATTTATTGAATGGGAGTTTATGTTTCTTCTAAATTGTCTAAACCTAATACAAAAAGAAGAAAGTAATTCAGATCTACCATTAACAATTTTGTCTAACTTACTTCTGCTCCAGGTTCTGCTCCGAATTCGAGAAAATAAGCGCTTTGTACCTTTAGATAAAGAGTGTCTGGAATTCTGTGAGCTATTTTACTCACCTCATTGGACACTTAGCATATTCCTTAACACGCAATTTCTTAGTGGGTTTTAAAAATATAGGTCCATTAACAGCCAGGAAAACAAAATTTAATTTTAAATTGTCGCAATGTAGGGTAGTTATAGAAAATGCTTTTGGTTACTTGAAAGGACGGTTTCGTCGTTTAAAATTTCTAGAAACTGTGCGACTAGATCTCATTAATTAATATTAATTAATAGTTTACGGATGTGTTTTACATAAGTATGTATATTGAAAGGTTTGAAAAGTTTGTAGAACCAAATGAAATAGAAGTTGGTGACAATAATGCTGTGCATGGTAATGAACTGAACGATGTACCTGCTAGAGACAAACGTAACTATATAATGAATACATTGCCACTAAATGAACGTTTTCAAGACTAAAGTATCATTTTAATAAGAAAGATTAGCAAATAAAGTGTAATAATAGTAATTTATTTTTGTAGGTCGTGACGAAATCTTCGAATAATTTAAGAAATCTATCTTGCCTTTCCATCTTGTCCCTATGCCTTTTTTCTAATTCATTTAAGCCAGCCTTTCGTTTCCTTGAAAATGTTTCTAGGTTCTCTTGAGATTCGCCTTTTTGTGTATTGGTCACAAGGCCCAGCAATTGCGTCAGTGTTTCTGAAATAGGTGGGCACAAATTGCTCCCAATCTGCTTCAGGTGGGCACCAACATTGTAGATTCTTCAGCAAATAAAAAAAATTATTATTAAAAAATTATTATAAGTAACTTATGCGGGTGCATTTGCACTCGGTAACTATCGCATCCAAATCTATTTTTTGAAAACAATATGGACTATCCTCTGGCACCCTATTATAGTAGAGTAGCCACTTAAACTGACAATACCGGGAAGATTTAAAACTTCTCCACTTGTTTCCAAATTTTTTCTGAGGAAACACACTCGGTTTTGGCTGTGTAGGACCATCTGTTTTTGATGTCGCTAAATCTTTGGGATTGAGAAGACAATGTTGGGTCACCGGTCGGTACGGGCACCGATTGCAGTTGAGCTTCTTCCAAAACAGAGTCAGACTCGCTCATACTTTCCCCACTTTCACTTCTACTTGCCGCGTACGCAAAAGTATTGCAAATTCATCTTCATTTTGGTCCGCACTAGCACTTGCTGTAGCCATATTATTATCAACCTCTCCCGTAGTTTTACCGTAGGACCGTCCTTCATATGATTTTTAAAAATTTTTCGAGTTTCGATTGCGAGTGGCGCCACCTAACAAACAAGCGAAGAGTTATGAAGAGGGGGGGAAGAAGTCATTATACTGACCGCGAGAAATTACTCCCGGCCCTGATAGTAAAGAGAATGTGGATATGTACAACTTCCTAACCTTTGTAGATACTAATTATGCTAGATATTACAGGATGATTGTGAATAAAATAAATTATTTACAGATTATCTAAAAACATAAGAAAGTAACTGGATTACCTTAAATTTAATTTCCACCTCCAAAATCCGTCAAATTTAAACAAAACAACGTAAAATTTCACAGAGAAGTGTGCCTTGGTTATGTTGATTACCCACTGACGACAGACAGCATTAGGAGGGAAATTTAAAAAAATATTCCAGTTGTCTCACTTAGTACACCGTCTCACCTAGTACCACCCTCCCCTAATAGTGCAGCAATTTTTGTCCATACATTTTAATGGAACTTTCCATCTGACCCTGATGCTCTTGCATTATAAACGAATCGGTGTCGTAGTCATTTCGGAATTCCGCAGTTTTTGTTCAAGTGGCTTTTTGGTAATGAGGAGATTATCGGATTCTACACTACAGTCATTGTAGTTACGCATTATGTACCTTTACACTTACACTCTTTCGCGTGCTATGAGCAGTCTGTGCAGCCACTGCGCATGCCCACATAATTTTTACTATGTGCGAAATGTTTGTCTTTACTAGAAGCGTCTGTGGTTAAAATTTCAAAGAAATGTCTCCATAAATATGAAAGTTGGCATTGCGCAGTCTGCGCAAAATATGGAGTTAAATGAAACTTATCGAAATGGGCAAATATAGACCATAACAGCTATCAATTAGCGAAAATCCGAAGTCTCTAGGTGGCCCAAGGGCCGAGATCCCGATGGAACGGACGGACGGACGGAAACACGAGCACATAAGCTTTACCTCAACTTCGTTGTGTTACGCTAAAAATAGAGCCGACGATAGATTGGTAGAGCTTTGCAAACAGTATATCCTGACGCAAATAAACACTACGTTATGAAAAAGATTCAGAGCTTTAGCGGATCTTTTCGAAAAGACGTGAAAAAAGTTGCAGAACCAAAGAAGAGTGGAACTGGGACAGACGATGTTTACGTGCCCACTTTATGGTATTACGACCTACTGCTATTTACCACTGATCAGGAAATACCAACTGGTAGTACAAGTAATATGGATACGGACGAATTAGAGGTAGTGGATGAGAATGAGGGCATAGGAGATGAAGGTAATGATGAGATGCTGAGGCCAGAACATACTAATGAAGCCGAAACTCAGGATACTGTAGTGGAAGAAAACAATAGAGAATGCGAATGTCGCCCGACACCCTGTATGTTCCGATCCTTTAAAAAGGGTGCCATTACTTGTACTAAATTTTCGAAAGTACTCCTATTGAGTCTAAAATGGTTTACATGTTTTTTTAAATAATTTTTATTATTGGTTTGATAGTCACATTCGGCACATTTAATATACATATATTTCTTAATATTATTTTGTGCAAGTAAATGTTAACAAATAAAAGTTTTATAGTGTTAATACCGTTGATTTCTTTTGGTGGCGGATCGGACCTTGGAAAACAAAATATCCCATGCAGAATGCTACCTCACAGACTCTTGCGCAATAGATATAGTAAAAGTACATTTTATTATTACCTTTTAAAATACCGACGGTTGTACATAAAGGCGTGGACATCTATTATTACGACTCGACCTGTTCAATAACAAAAACGTGTTAACATTTTTTTCTAATAGGCTTTAATATAATACTTACGGTCTCTGTACGCGCGGATCCATTCATTGAATACCTCCAACGTACGGAGCTGGGCTGCCGTGGACGGGGCACGGTGCATAAATTAATGCGGCGTACCCCCTGCGTCTTCAACACCTCCAACAGCCGTTGCAACTCTTTCTTGAGTACATGGAAAGATGTTTTCTGAAAATACAACAATATCTGATTAGGGCACCCAAATATAATGTCACTGAACACACTTACTCTCCGTACGTCGTTGGTCCCTATCATCACATAAACCTCACGACCAATTCGATAATCAAAGCCTATCGCTCTGCACCGCATTACTCGATTCCTTAGTTGGGCAATGGTCTGCCCCCCAACAGCCAGTCCAGAGTACAACTGGCCGGGTTGCCCAGGCCTTGTGGAAAGATACGCAGGTTCCCCAGCAATATGTGTTAGGAACCTGCGCATATTGGAGGCTCCCAGGAATGACACCTCTTTCTGCAATGAATTTTAATGTTAAATGCTGTTTTTATCATTTTTATTATGTATGTATATTAGAGTGGACCGTAAAAGGGTGAAAACTTTTTTGTACTAGGTCGCCCCCTAAAACGATTCTAAATAAATAAAAAAAATGTGCCAAATTCTTGACAGAACAGCTTCCTAGCTCAATCCAAAAATAGCGCTTTTGAAAGAGTGTCATTTTTGATACCGCCTGTTATATAAATCAATTAAGTAACATTGATCGAAATATAAGATTACCTGAACTATCACAAAAGAAATCCAAAATGAATCCATCCACAGAGATTTGGCAAATTTTTCATTCAAAAATGCAAAATGTTATCGTAATCGGATACTTTTTGAAAAAATTCCAATGTTTAAAATTTATTTATTTTTTTTTTTAAATTTAGATTAGGTTATATATTTAAACGTGTAACTCGACGTGTAGTTTATTTTAAGAATAAAATTGATCAAATCTCCATGTTATTTAAATGAGAATTTTCAAGCGCATTTAGGCGCGGTTTGATATTTACGAGTGTATTAAGCAAAAAAATAGGACACGACAATTTTTTATTTATTTGGAAGCGGCCTAGTCAAAAACAATTATGACCCTTTTAAGGTCTAGGCTAATGTGTATTTTTATTGACAACGTCTGAACTGTAAATTGCGGTTATAGAGCTAAAATACTAAAATTTAAAATATGCAAAAAATATAAAAAAAAAACAGTACGTATAAATTAACATGGCCGAAAGTACCCAGGTAGAACATTTACGTTTTTATAAGTTTCTAATTTGTCCGGTAGAAACATGAAACATCTTAGGAAACGTTTCCAATACGTTCCACATACACTCTAAAAACGTTCTATGTCCGCCCTCAGAAACGTTCCCAGCGAAACGTTTTGTTGTAATTGAAAATTAGAGCTGTTCACGCAGATTTTAATGTCTTTCATAAAATTTTCGTATGGAAAGGCACTGAAATTATCAAGTGGCCCGTTTATCTTTTCATCGTCTGTTAGGTGGATTAAATTGTGGACATTGTAAGTGATGCTATTATCGCCATAGAAAAGATCAAAATCTTCAACAAAACGTCTGAGCAATCGATTAGCATTATTGAGGTGTTCGAGTCAAATGCATATATAGGATGACATAGTAACCTAATTGCCACATGAAAAAGTAAAAAATGCTTATATTGATCATTGGGTAACTCTCCTTTTAATGCAAACGGACCCGTATACAATAAAAATTGCCGAAATTCTGTTGCCTTCCATTTATCAACAAAGTGCAGTGATCTAGGTTTTCTGGAAAAGATTGCATTAGGTAACGTTTTGTTTAGTAGCAACAATTTTTCGCATCGCATATAATGTTGTTTATGGACACTTCTTTATTTTGACCATGCCAATATATACCTTTGTTTTGCATATTATTCATGTCTTCAATGAACATCTTTGAAAATGCACATCTTTTGGCTTTTGGATGCCGTGATGTGCGCTAATTATAAAGACAGTTGGGTATCAGGAATTTTACCCAAAATTGGCCAAAAGGAACATGTTTCAGATATTGGCAGCCCATCTATGTTTATGTCCACTTTAATTTCATCAGGAACATTGTTATAAATCGCATTACTCGATAATGGTTGATAAACCATAAATTTTTTAGTCTACAATTGTTAATTCATGATTAAAAAAATTACACAACTGAATTAAAACTTAAAGTTACTCAGAAATACCCCAAACTGAAATAATTACCTACGTAATACGTTCATTATTATATTGGCGGTTGGAAAATCTACCTGCGTTCTTTTGTGATCTTCCACTTTTCTGCATGCTAATGTTTTATTTTTTTTACGCCACAACTAAAGTGCGGTATGAATAAATGAATTAAAAGAGATCAACGGTAGTTTATAGGATAAATTCTAAATAAAAAAATTGCATTTAGCTAAATAAGATATCTTAACAATTGCAAAAGGGTTATTAAATGTGGACCTCAAATGGATTCTTGAAAATTCCGCCTTCAACAACTGGTTTGCATGTGACCGTTATTGCTTTGTTACCTGATATTTTTACCTGCGATCTACTGTTTCAAGATTCAAAATACTAAACAAAATCCAATATGCAAGTGCATTATAGACTAAGGTAATTTGAATAATAAATAAGGGATCAATTAAAGTGAGCTGGAAAATACACCATATATGCATTTCATAGAAAGATAGATTCAAATTTTCGGTTTCTGTTGCTATATACATGTAACACAACAATATAATCCATTGAACGTATAAATATTTAAAAAAATCACTTACCTTTTCTCCAGACATATTTGCGATAAATGTCTAAAATAATAATCTCTACAGCAAAACACCTTACACGTATCACTTGCAAAACTGAAAACTGAATACTGAATTATGTTTACGCGAGTTAAAATGAAAAACACGGAAGGGCAAAACAGGTATACAGCTTAACAATTTTACGCATGTTTCAACTGTATGTAAATGTGCTGGTCAATGTAACAACCCTTTGAGTTTGTTTTGTAAGTCTGTTCCAAGGACACTTTCCAGTACGTCTACATTTAACGTTCTACAAATAACAAATATATGCCATGTTGGGGACTTCCCAAAGTTCCAAAAACGTTTTGTTCTACATGGGATACTAGCGCAAAAATTAAGTTCCACAGAAGAATCGTGGAACAGAACTCCCAAACGCAAAGCAACTTATCTAGGCGGACTCACATGTGTGAAACGCTAAGTAAAATTATTAAGCTCCGTCAAGTTAGCCCCCGCAATTAAAAAAATAATCTGTAATGAAAATTATTAAATAGTGCTAGTGTTGTGCTAAAATCAATTTTTTTTAAATTGAAACCCGGGGGCCAATTTGACTCCCAGCCCCCCGGTTTTTTTAACGTACAAATTCCATTACTACTTTAACGAGTTGTGCTCGATGCATATTGGATTGTGCCGGTCAAATATTCAAAAATAGTCTTACAGTACACGGTAGTTCCTGCACTGAAATCTCGGGGGCCAACTTAACTCCTAGTCCCCACGTTTTTTACAGATATGGAATAAGCAATAATGGCAATCAATTGTGCTGGATGCACAATGGATTGTGCCGTTAAAATTTTCGAAAATAGTTGTACGGCGCACGGTAGTTCCCGCACTCAAATCTCGGGGGCCAACTTGACTCCTAGCCCCCACGTTTTTTTTACAGATATGGAATAACCAATAATGGCAATCATTTGTGCTCGATGCTTACTGAATTGTGCCGTTCAAACTTTTGAAAATAGTCTTACGGTAGCCCATAGCTCCTGCACACAAATGTTGGTCGTCATCTTGACTCTCAGCCTCCACGTTGTGTATTCACGCACTGTGCGCTGTACCAAAAATGTATACAGTAGGACCGTAGATTGCCAACGAGGGTGCCAACTTTGAATGTGCTCGTAGAAAAAATCCAATAAAAGATCAACTATACGGGTGGGAGCAAGGAATTGTTGAAACTTTTTTATGTTTTTTGATATAAAAAGTATCATGATAAACGTAGGTTGTTAATGGAAAAAAGTGACATCGTAGCATGGCGTTCTCGGTATTTAAGAGACCTGTTATATACTTGTATGAGACCTATATCCACCGATCGTATGGAGTGAGTAAATGCTGGCAATCCGATGAAGTATCGGGATTTTATCAATCTAATACGGATGGTCAGAGGTAGGTACATCATAGATCATGCTGGTGGTCGTTCTGGTTTTGTAGAGGATATGGTTTGTTGTTGGTCAAGTAACGATAGTGATTGAAAAAAGTTAATAATACGGACAAGTGTTGTCAACCTCTGTACTGTCCCTATTCGATTCTTTTTTCTAAACTCGGACTGTTGTGTCTCTTCGCTTTTCACTAGAATTTATAAGAGTTTCTATTCCGCGCTGAAGCACTACACTTACATCATTATTTAAGTCTTTTTCACAAATGAAACACTTTTTTATGCTTTCTAGTTCCATATTGAACGCTCAATCACCGAAAACGCACTAGAAAAAAAAAACATAACTAATGGTCATTTGCACCGAGAAATTTAAGCTGAGCTTAGCTTAAGTGTTGCTTAAAATCCATGACAATGGTTGTCATGGATTTTGAAGCTACCCTTAAGCTAAGTTCAGCTTAAATTTTTCGGTGCAAACGGCCATAAGTATTCCAAAAGCTGGACGGCAGGACGTTATGTTCTATCAACAGCAAAATTTGACGGCAATGCGCGAAAAACAAAAAAATTTTTGGCTATATTCCAAAACCACGTATCCTGGTTGAACTGTTCGATGAACACATGGTTTTGAAATGTAGCAAAAAAGTTGGTTCTCTTTCGTTAAATGCTAGCCAATTATGCATTTGAATAACGAATGCGAGTTTCTGACGAAACAGCCAATAAGGATATAAAAAATCAAAAAACCACACTAAAAGAAGCAATCTTGCGTCGATGATTACCAAAATTAGGGATTCAATTGGATGTTCTTCAAAAGCTCCTCAGATTCGGAGCTTACTGCTCGTGAATCACGTCAGTTCCGTTTTTTGCGCTCGAAATTTTGAAAATTGAGAAACGGAATTTTTGGGCCGAATTTCGTCGCACTGTAGTGGCGTTAGTTTTTATCCGATTTTCATCAACAAGGTCTCATCTCAAAGGAAATTTTATGTACTTTAATTTATTACTGATGTGTCTTCGCCAAAACACCGATACCAAATGAGTTATTTCGCGTTTTGTGAAAAAACCGCCGATTTTCCGCCAGTTTTCCAAGATGGCGGCTCCCGCGTCATCCGAATTTTTGTGCAAATGTCAAATTCGGATTCAGCGACCCAAAAAAAATAAGCCCTGCATCACGGTTCCTTGTCTCAGAAATTTGCAAGGTCAAATCCTCTGGGGCCTGGACTATTTGCACATTATTTCGAAAAGAAATAATGTGACCAGTAAGACGGCTGTTGTTTATATTTGTTGTGTGTATTCCCAATGTCGCATATTTACTTGTCACTTATCTTACGACAGTATTAGCAAAGACGGTTTCATTCCAGGCCCGTGCTGGGGGCCATAAGGGGGCGGAGGCCAGGTATGCCGAGGGCGCAAGGCCTGTAAAATTACGTGGTGGGGGGGGGGGGGCTCCAGCACAATGGGAACGACCAACAAACTTTTGGAAAATTACTACTTCCATTCAATTAAATTAAAAAATTACACGTTCTTTTTGTGTTTAATTTTAAGCGCATTCACCCCCATCACAGCTATAACGCAACATAACAACACTTCAGAGAAACTACAAAAAAATCATCAAATCCACTCCACTAGTACATCTATACCACACAAAAAATATCGGATTTGGCGAAAAATTATCGTAACGTAATACTTTATTTTTTTTCAGAAGCACAGATAAAGATAAATGGGTGTTTCATCTGCACCATCATAAGTGAAAAGTACTGCATCTGCAGTTGTCGTTTTGTTAAATAGAAATCAAACACAATGACACCATCCAAATCCAATTTCAATGACGAAATAGTGTCATTATTCGTCTAATAATGTTACATGCATTTAAGGTGTTAATTAAAAATGCATTAATTAAACTTACCTTGGCCTTGACGCACATGCAGTTGCAATAGCAAAACAATAACAAACTAAACAAAGCTAACATACACGCGTGCACTTTAAACTTGAACTTGAACTGAAAGAATTAAATATAAAATAATCCTACTGCAGAAGTAAATGGGGCAAGGCAATGGCATGATCTTATATCAGATTTTATAAATGGATATGAATAGGGAGTCCTTAGATTATATTTCACTACTAATCATGTGCGAATACGAGTAGGTACTATAAAAAACAATTCTTACTTTGTCTTGTCTGGTGTCATAATCATTTATGTACACTACTACAAAATGATGTAAAGCAAAACGGTTTATCTTATCACAGGTTAAATAATTTCCGGTGTAATTCAAATTGAAAGTGGTATTTTTTATTTTTATGGGTAGTAAAACAAACAAACACTGCATACTTTGTGTCAAAAAGTAGGTAGACAATGCAAGCGTTGTAAAAGAGTAATCTAATAGTAATCTCTTAATGATTTCTGCCGAAGCGAAGCAGACTTTTATGAAGTGCTCTTTGTATTCTTATTTACTTTTGTTTAATTTAGTAACACACGATTAGTAATAAATTGTTTAATGTTTTGCTCAGTCTTAGGGCGCTACTTACAAGGGCGCAGGGGGATATGTCCCCCTATCCCCCAGGGCCAGCACGGGCCTGTAATTCATTCAGAGCGTTTTAGTCGCGAAGGGAGGTTTTAATCACGGAGATGATAATGTGGTTAAACGAAAGCAAATAAGGGGATACGATCGTACTATGGCCAAGAAAATATGACTGGGTTTAATGTTCAAAAGAAGACATTACAGGCCGATGACGAATTGGTAGGTTTAAAAACAATTCACCACATTCCCACTGCTGGAGCGGCTCGAAAACTCAAATCAGAATCAGAACTGCGAAAAGGATTTAGCGAAGGATGATTACGAGGCAGTGGCGCTAATGTTTAAAAACCAAAAGCGTCTCTACATACATCCATCATCACTACAATACGTCCCACATCGTAGTTTATTTACAATTGCAGTGGACCTACCTTTTATGTTTAGACTAGTTGGGGACGTCCCTTTATATTTAGATTGCACGGGAACTGTTGTGAGAAAATTTCACGAAAACAGCAAGCGAGTTTTCTACGCCGGTGGAATTCATTACCCCGCGGAAGGAAAAAAATTACGTTGCCCGTATGTGAAATGATATCGAATTCGCATACATCGACAACAATCGGAAATTGGCTTCACCATTTCGTTGCAGGTAGCCATTCAACAGTGTCGTTACAGATTTTAGTAGGGCTCTTATTAATTCGTCAGTAGGCGAATTTTGCAAAATTACGGTCTTACAATATTTGGATTACCCATACCCAATGCCCATAGACATTTAGCTCACAATATCGCCATTCCGCCTTTTACAATCCACATTTGTTGTGCACATTTCCTTAAAATTGTAACGGGAGATGCGAAAAAAGTTGCGGCGAAAAATAAAGGATTAAAGACTTTTTTGATAGCGGGAAATGTTGGCCAAGAGTTACCAGGATTGCGAACTATTTGTCGATTTCGTCACAGTTTTGGCAAATAAATACTCCTCGCGTACCGTCACATTTGTATTAAACAGACTTATTAGTAGTACAAGGGAAGCGCCAAATGAAGATATTGATGCAGCAGCATCGTCAGACTTCTATGAACTCGACGAAAATATAAATTTAAAAAGTTTGTACACAAAAAGCCCTTTGTATATAGATTTTTTGACAATCCGTCGGTCTATCGAACCCGAACAGAATGACGCAAACCTTGCTTCGTAATTGAATCCCTTGCACTGTCCCGAGTTTCTACGCATTTGTGTAGATAAATACATGCCATATTTCCCTTTATGGTCCGGTGTGTTTGTAAAAAAACAAAGAAAAATACGTATTGTCCAATTCTATAGTTGATGGATGGTTTAATGTGGTAAAGAATTACATATTAGAGAAACAAAGAAATACAGTAGATTTATTGAACAATTGACCCAATATTTACTGTATAAAGAAAAAGAATTAAATTTCAATTTGTTAAATAAGAGTGCGAGAATTCAAAAAGACATACTAGCGCACCAAACAGAAGAATCGTGGAACAGAACTCCCAAACGCAAAGCAACTTATCTAGGCGGACGCACATGTGTGAATCGCTTAAGTAAAATTATTACCACCAAACCGCTTCCTATGGATTTTAACGAAAATGGCGTTTTTAAATACAATTCTTTGTTTAACATTTTGATGTTGCTGTTCCCAGTTCATGCGCACATTGCCAAGTATAACTTGCCTGATCAGTTTTACTACAGGGACTTGGACTTTTACAACTATTTCACTTTGAAAGAAACGCAATGGATAGCGTCTTTTATTATTGACCTTTTTGCCCAGTTAATCATAAAAGATAAATCAAGTTTTTACGCTATAAATCACACACAGGTCCCTGAATTGAACAAATTCGGCTAGTAGAGAACGGACGTATTGTTTTTATCCCTATGCTGATGGACGCCGGTCATTGGTTTTTATTAGTTGCCAATGGGAAGAGCAAACATTTCCACATTTTAAATAGTTTACATTCTTTTAGAGAAATTACTGCGAATCATTATTTCAATGTGTTTAAGGGAATGCTGGTTTCGTTAGGGATAGATACCAGTTCTTGGGAATTAATTAATGTAAAGCACCCTAAACAAACGGACGGCCACAATTGCGGCGCATTCCTGATGCTTTACATTGAAAATATTGTTTTAAATGAGGGCTCGTATGTTTATGACAGTGCATTTAATGCAAATCAATATCGCATTTACCTACAGAACTTTTTGCTGCAAAAATCAGTCGCCAGGAAAAATTATTGCATACATTGTTCACGTAGGAAATCCCACCCGAATACAATTGTTTGGTTTCAATGTACAGGCGGCCTCACATACATGGCAAACTAGACGAACGTTGGTGATGCGTCGAGTTTGCCATATAATGTGGGGCCGCCTTAAAGGAAAAAAACACATAATAAACACTTTGACATACGTTGCTGTGATACAAAATGCACACTGCACAGGAAGCGAATATTCTTGGAATCAGTGCGACAAGTGTAAACGTTTGGTACATTTCAATTGTTTGAAGAACCCCGAGTCAAATCCAGACGAATACAAGAAGCGACCCGTCTCTGGAAGCGAACCATTAAGTGCAAATTATATCATTATGCACTTTTCGTTCAGATCTGTACAGGCCATAATAAAGCAATCGAAAACGTACCTCCAAATACAATTGCACTGTTTTCTTCTTTGTCATCTGCATTGTCCATCATGGGGTCATATGGGTATACCATGTTATCAACAAGCCATATATTTTCAAATCCTGACATACAAACATGACTTCTGCAATCGCTAGTTGTATAGCCAATATGTTCACCACACGTCCCTGAAGTGAGCAGGACATGTATGAGCTCAAAAATTGTTCAGAGTTTTATTATTTTGAGCTTTTCAACGGTAGCGTTTGCAATTTTTGAATTCCAATAGTTCGTTCACAAATCAATTTTGAAAAAATGCTCTGCTAACTTCACGTCAACTTGACAAGTACGAGCTCAAAAATTATAATTCGATCATTATTTATGAGCTTTTTTTGAGCTTTTCAACGGTACCTATTTCAATGTTTGAGCTCTCATGGATATTTCACAAATCAAATTTATAAGTGACCTGCTAACTTCACGTCAATTTGGCAAGTACGAACTCAAAAATTACAATTTGGTCATTATTTATGAGCTTTTCAACGGTACCTATTTCAATTTTTGAGCTCTCATGGATGTTTCACAAATCAAACTTATAAATGACGTCCCAACTTCACGTCAACTTGACAAGTACGAGCTCAAAAATTAAAATTCGATAAAAATTTATGAGCTTTAATGCCACCAATCCCAATTTTTAATTCTTGTAGTTATTTCAGAAATCCATTTTAAATGTCTCTTGCTGAAGAGCAAACACCGCAAGTAAATTATCAAGGTGTCATAAACAAATCTTGTAGGATATGAATATTATAGTATTAACCGCATTTACTTTTAAAAAAGGAGCATTTAGTAAAAAAATTCCACGCGTAATGGAGACATAGGTATTTAACCAGGAAAATCAATTGTTCACTGAGCGTTCTTTCTTGATCTATAAGGAACCCGGTATACTAAGTTTCTAAACGATTCGTGGCTTAAAAAATGCATACGAACGCGACACACAACACTATAAAAGATGTGAGGATCTATAATAAACAATAAATGCCTTAACGCTTTATTTCTAATCAATATTTAAATAAGCAGGGGTCTTACAATGATTATATCACACCATGAGGATAGCAGTATATAAATTTCCGTCATCGTTTGATATGATGGGAGTTTTGTAGTTAATTACCCCGCGTAATCTGTAAGGATGTTGATGGAAGGTGATGACAGATGGTATGTCGGACAGCAGACATCTAATAAGGTCCTCCTGTCCAACATCTATAAACGGTTGGTCGGCGCTTTGATTTTCATTGTTTGATAAAACCTCCATAAATATAACAAAGGGGATAGATTGCAGACCCTCTCTATCAGTCCAGAACAATAATGATTCTCTGCAATTAAAAAAGAGAAAATTCCTGAAATAATAGTTTTTTTAAATTATTTGCTTGGAATAGCAACTCTGATATTAACGCAAAGGGTATTTGACTCCTGTATGGCGAGAGCATAACAATCAGGGCCTACCACACAAAATAAGCATAAGAAAAATGCGGTTTGCGATATGTCTTGAAGTTTTGCATTTTGATTCATTTGTGGTGGCTCTCTGTTCTGTTTTATTTTTTTCGTTTTGTTTATTAGAAATATAATTTATGTTTACATTTTGGATAAACCCACAATATTCCACCCACACACTAATGGGCCACCCTGTATAAATATTAAATTATATTGATCAGGAAAATTGAACCCCATGAATATAACACGTTTGTTCACATATCACTGGGAAACCGACACCATGATAGTTGATGCCGAAAGATGAGCTTGGGTGTAATGTTCATTTTAGCAAAACCGACGGCAGATAAGCAAAATCTACCGTTATGTCCTGTAATTCGATTTTACAATTATCCACGGTAATTGAACCATTACAAAAATGACATGTTAAATACTTACCGCCATTATTATCAAATCAAATAATATCACTCTGTAGCTAACTAACTACCGTACCGAACATCCGACTTCGTGGCACTTCGTTAATTTGTAGGCGGTGATCTATTTGTCAAGTTGACTTGAAATTGGCAGGTCATTTATAAATTTGATTTGTAAAATAACCGTGAGAGCTCAAAAATTGAAATAGGTACTGTTGAAAAGCTCAAAATAATAAAACACTGAACAATTTTTGAGCTCATACATGCCCTGCTCACTTCAGGGACGAGGTAGAACAAGTATATCCAGGATTTTTATTTATCTACATTGAAATTACACAATTATAGGTAGGTACCATTCGGACACTTGTACTTAAAATCGTGTGTAATTTTACAAGTAATTATGTTATGAAGTTCACATTCCTCTTTCATCATCATTTACGCTACGGTAAGAATCAGTTATCTGTTACGATATTATTTTTTTAATGAATTATTGTTGTAATTGTTGCATTTTGTCCGAAATATACCTACACCAGGTATGTTTGGGACGACGGAATTTATATTGAAATCAGATAACTTGGGAACAATATATTGATACAAAAACAAAGCTTCAATATAACTAATGCATAACAAGTGCTGTTACGATGCTTCTTGTAGATCCGAATTAGATGACTAAATAAACTGCGCGTTGTTTGGATAAATTTAATATTGCAAAAACCTAAAATATATTGGGATAACGAAAAGCAACCAAAACTACTCCCTTACCTAACACCAGCTTATCTACTTCAAAATAAAAATTATTTCTTATAGAAAATGCCTAATGGCTGTTAAGCTTTCAACTTAAAAATTAATTTAATCCTTAACGCAAGGACATCTGTTTGAAATCCCTGTTATTAACGTCAGGCTCTTCTTCCGATTCTTCTTCAGTTTCATAATACGGCGAATCATCACTCTCCTGATATTCAATGTCAATATCGCCTTCATCTGAAGATGAACCATTTGCGAAGTCTGTAGATTTTGATTTTTTTCTATTGGAGAAAATGTTCTTTTTCGCTGCCTCTTTCTTTAACTTGTTTATTTCTCTTAGTTTCTTTTGTTCTTCTTTCTCTTGAAGTTTATCTTGTTTTACTCTAAGCGCATTTTCAATTTCCTCTTTCTCTGACGTATGCGTTAGGATCCTACTCCTTCCGGGTTTTCGCCAACATTGTTTTTTTTTTCGTGGACCCGCTTTGGGTAGTGGTCT
>NW_022170249.1:41225754-41258581 GCF_008802855.1 Photinus pyralis
AAAATTACCTACGTCAATAGTTGTTACAAAAAATCAGTTTATTTTCGTTATAAAACTTCTATTCACGTTTTTACTTTGTGCTGTTTAGAAATGGGTAAGTGGAGGACTTTTCTAATGTACCTATATGCCTTGTGGAGGTCGGTTCCGTAATAAGGACATAATTTTTATGGAAACGGCCTCCCGGTCAATATGGTGAACATCTCGTCCATTAGAACCGTCTTTAGCGCATTTTTTATTCTTAAAAAGGATTTTATGGTATCACTAACTGTCGGTCGTTCCGATCTTGGTGCATAAATAACAATTTTAACATATTTTGATCAAAATCGATGTGGCCTCAGAAAAATAATTTAACATCTACGAATCACACACGCGTTTATCAAATGTGCACGTGATGTACTCTTTCAGCTTCAGCATCAAGATAATTCGTTTGAAAGCTTTTACAACTCCTAATTTATGTGTAAAGAATAATTTTGGGTACATTTTGCTCTAAAACTTTTGACCTATAGGTACCGCAGAGAAGAGTTATATTGAATTATTACACATCTAAGAGTCATATCATAGGGAATAAACTAGCGAAAGTCCGAACTCGATACATGACCTATGGAATGAAATATTTTGATTTCTATTATATTGAGCCCGCAGTTTTTCCTGTTCCCGATTCACTCGAAGTCTTATAACGTTTGTTCCTGTTGATCCAGCTTCCTGAAAATCAATAGCGCCCGTCCTTAATGTTCAAAGTACCCGTACACCAAATTTTAACACAATCGGCCACTTTTAATTTATTTAAAAAGAGTTAGAGCGCACGCGGACGGACGGACGGACGACAATACAAAACTATAAAGGATCTGTAATTAATACAGAGGTAGGTACTTCTTGGAAGTATAGGTACCACAAACGTACCTATTATACATTTTTTTTAGCGAATTTTTGATTTTTTAAAAGAAGCTTATAGTTTCGCTAACTGTCGATCGTTCGATAATTCGGTTCGGGCGCCTTTTATAAATCGACCGAGATATCGGGTAACGGTATATCGTAGATCTTTCGGCGTTTCAGTATTAGATAATTATGCACAATCGGCATGGAGTTATTCTTGCTTTACTTAGCCTGAAAGCTACTAATCTAACTAATCAAAAATCATCTAGTCTAGAATGGTACGTCAAAAACTTGATTGAAAACCTTCGATTCGTTGGGCCTAAACAAATGGACTATTATTGCAATGTAGCAAATTTTGTGGTAAGATTTTGAATGTTGGTATTGTCCCATTGCCCCCATTTCGATTATTTTTATAAAATGGTAGGTAGGCACCTGTTGCAAAAATAGCACCAAAGAAATGCGGAAGTAACGGGTTGATAAGATAAAATATAAAAGTGAATATAATGCGATCATTATCCTGTCAGCATTTTTTATACACGTATACAGTCTAGACTTAACCATTGAATAAAAACAGTGTTTTTATTCAATGACGTAACGTAGTCTGCCACCGCAATAACTCGCTCTGCTGTTGAACAATGACAAAGAAATCGCCCATGAAATTATTTACGATAAATGGAGAAATGTACAACGCGGCGAGCGTCCCCTATCTAAGAATAGCCACACTGTATTTCAACGAAATCAGTGTAGAAAACGCGATTTAGGTTTTGAACAACGGTATTTTAATGGCGATCCACAAGAAAAATATACTTTTACTATTTCCAAGGAATAAGAAAAACCCCAACAAGAACTTCAAAACTGTTGAGTGTTTACCATTCTACAATACTTAAAGCATGCCTTAAAGATATTTGTATTTGCATTCATATCCTAGGCATTGTTTTATTACAATTTTACTTCACGGCAAAATATCGATCAGAATTCCCTTGTTTTATAATATTTCCCGTGAATTGTACGAACCGAAAATATGTTTAAGGCATAGTTGAAGGTCTAATTGTCATATTAAGCCTTTTCTCATTAAGGAAAATTGTACGGTTTTCGAAATCGGCTCGAAATTGTAAGAGGTGTTATGCCATATAAAAATAGTACGCGAAATCCCAACCTTAAGTAAGTTTTAATGATTTTGAGCTTACTAAAGCTCCTTTCACAGCTTGCTGAGGAAGTTGGAAGTGTTGCATAAATTCGTAAGGCCACCGAAAATGCGACTAGATAACAATAATTGGACCAATACACGTACACAACATAGATACACACAACGGTGTCACTGTTTATACTGCGAGACTGCGACTGCCAACAATATATTGCACTTGCAGTTCTGATTAATTTCTGTGTATTTTAAATGTGACTTTACTTTAGGGCGGTTGATATTTACGCGGCGCGGTTTGGCTTTACAAAAACGTGGTACCGTTGTTGAGCCTTCATTCTACGGTGATACAGGCAACAGATTTGTCTTTTTGGTTTTTTGCCACTTGGTTCGTTACTTTCATTACGTACAGCGCTGTGATCTCAAAGTCTAAATTAATTTTGGAGAGTACCTATCCCGTTTAAACCTTAGCTTATTCCAGGTTTGGTTCTCGGGATTTCCCGGACACCAAATTAAAATTACACGAAACCATGCCGACTTTTGCCGCCCCTATTGCGTGCCGCCCGGGGCACTTGTCCCCTTTTGCCCCCACCCCCCCCCCCCCCCCCCTATCCGGCATTGAATGATGATGATCTTTTTATGTGAAGTACGAGTAACGTTTGTAATGCATTTTTGTTTTGATTCTCAAAAAGGAGCTTATAGTTTCACTAATGGTGGGTCGTTCGGACACCTTTTAATAAAGCTTTATATAAATCGATCGAGATCTTGGCAATAGAATGATTATTTGAACCGGAATTACTGCTAAAGTGAAAACTGTCGTGAAATGCACTATACAACGTAGTTATTGTCCCAAATATCCTTTTTTTGATTTTTTTTCCTCGTACTTTTTTTGCTTCTAAAATGTAATTACGATCAACACATGCAATCCGCTTTTTATGTTCCCTCGGACTATTTCAGGAAGCAGACATTCTTTTACAAAAACAACAAAGTAGCATGAATCTCACTGTGCAATATGGAGTTGTCCTTGGACCTATAAAAGTGGTATTGAATATTTTTATACCCACCTGAAAATAATATGAAATCTCTCTGTAAATATAATTTGTTGTTTTTAAATTGTAGACATATATTAAGTTTTTGTGCAGCCTCCTCCAAATGCATATTTAGTAAATAAAGGACTACGATAATTTAGTAATAATACTAATAATAATTATTATTTGTTAAAGATTTTAACATACCATCCGGTAATGCACCCAAATATGTATGGTTCAAATCTACAAATAACCCACTTGGCATTAACTCTCTCTTTCATAAGTTCTTCTTGTTTTTGTATAGCTACCGATTCATTTATTGTCCCATATTCTATGGATTCATTTGAATATGGTTTTTTATTTAGAATACCTTTTCCAAGGGTATGGCAGGGGGTATATCCTCTTCTTTTGATTACTTGACCAAAGTTGGACGCGGTGTTACTCGTAGTTCCTTCTCGTTTCGATAGATTGTGTTATCAAACTGTCCTATAGTTGTAATAACTATTTACAATAGCCGATCAGTAACCTGGAGAAATTGAAAATGTATTTCTAAAATCGTATTTTAAAATTTTACCTCCAACGATTTTAATATTCTCTTGCATTCATTTTCTATAAAATAGGTTGTTTTTTCCATAGTCAATGTTGAGTTTTTTTTTAGACTTTCTTACAACCTACTTTTGTAATTCGATATTTTTGCTACTGATTCATGAAATTTGTAAAATATTTTCCTGGGTTTTGGTCTGTAGCTCCCTTCCATGGACTGATATGCCAGACAGAACCTAAATAAATTTATTACTTATTTTTAGGTTTAACTTTTTGCCCATTGTGAACCTGGATAAGATATTCATAAACAATTCTGCTCGTTTATTGAATTGATCAAACCATCACGGAAACTAAACTTCTGTAACCAGGGAAACACATGAAGGAAGAAAAGAAAAATGCACAGAATGCAAATTTACCGAGCGTCTCCAAAAATGTGTTGCTTATCAAGGACTTCATTTGTCCGATATCATCTTCCATTCTTGAAAACCTTATTTATGAAAAATAAACTTCCACATTTTTTCTACCAAATGCTTTTTATTTTAATCTCTAATATTAACCGCATGGCAACCATTTCAAATAGGGTCATTTTCACCTGGTCACCCTGTATATACCAAGCAGTCATGTTGCCTAAAATTAACTATGACATATAAATTTCCCGAATTTCTTGATCTCCTTCGTGAGTCTATTAACTCTGGGACCAAAGCGTTAGTTTTTCTACCATTTTGTTCGTCCAAAACGAATAATCCCTACAAATAAAAGGTTAAAATTACAGTATATGAAAATGGACATTTACCTTTGAATTTGTTCGAGATATATGCCTCCTTCGGTATACAAAGTTTGCAGTTGGAATTGTGCAGTTGTTCCTGTACTTAATCAAAATAATTAGGGTTCTTTTTGAGACACCATTTACCATCCTGTTCCATGTAAAAATCTATTTTTCCGCTTTTGAAGGCCTCGTTTGGCAACAGCTTTTCGCTTTTTTCTGAACTTTTTATCTCAATTACGGCATGATGATCCACCAATCCATCCACAGAACACGCAAGAAATGAAAGTTCTTCGTCGATAATCCGACCACTGCTTCGGGATTTTTTTCCTAAACTGTTGTTAAAACAATGAAATTGCCCTTAGCTTCATGAAGATCCCCAGTCTGTGTGGCGCGTGTGCCAGGGAATGTTGAAAAATCTGTGATAATAATAATAAATGTCTTTATTGAGTCAGTGATAAATATAATAAATGGTACAGTTGCAGAGGCGAAGTTCAGCTCTTCCACTTAACCTCTGTTGAGAAACAAATCCGGCGTAATTACATGATCATAATGTTACATAAGTTCTTAAAATTAAGCATGCCGATAGGTAGTGAACTGCTGTAAATTGTTATTCATGAGCTTGTTGTCTTTCTAAATACCTGGAAATTATAGCTTTACGGAATTTCTACATGAATCGTTATAAACCTCAATTATGCAATTGCGCGAGTTTTTCCCGGAAAACATCGGACTACCATGTACCCAAGTCGACAGCTTCCGCGTTAACGAAAGCGAGAAAAACACGAACTCGGAACACCAACGTGGAATACAAACCTCGCACCCAACAATGGCCGGAACCTCGGCGTTGTGGAGACCAGGTTGCACTCACTCATACCCATGCTTATTATCGGAAAGATGGAACGCAAATAACACACTTAATTAATTGGAATCGCAAATAGTTTATTGAGTACTTGATCAAAAGTGTAAAATGAATCAAAAGGCCGAAAGAACTTCTTGTTTGGAATTTGGAATCGGACATCTCAGATCGCCCCTTTGGGAAATCGCTGAATGGTACACATCAGACAGAGGTTTTCCAACATCCAAAGGTTTTTATCGAACTCGTACGTCATGTAACAAAAAAGTAATGTATTAATATTGTTCCTATGTTAAACTGTTAAACAAACAAACAAAAGAAATACAAAAAAAACAAAAATCAGCTGAAAAAGCTGAAAGAAAGTTGAAAATGGTGAAAAATAAAATTTTAAATTTGTTATATTATAATTACCCTTCCTAATATTTGACTCAAGGTTACACAATGTATATACATTTGGATATGGACAAGCAGTGACAAGATAAGGACCTGAATACAAAGTACAAAATTTGTGTATTATCTTTCGATTCGCATCGGACATTGGATTCTCCCGCAAAAGCACTAAATCTCCAACCTTTAATTTGTCATTTGCTGAGCATCTCCTCCTTCTAATCTCCGCCTACAGTCAAATTTTTTTGTACATCTTCCCTAATAACCTCAACAGACTTAGGTGGTGATGCAGGCAAATATTTTGAAGAATATCACCCAATTCACGTTGTCCAATTAAAATCTCTTATGGCGAAAATCCTGTCGCTAAATGGGGAGTGTTGTTGAATAATGACTCGATCTGAGGTAAGAGGGTTGCCCACCTAGAATGGGAATCACCATAGGTTCTGAACAAACGACTCAACTCTTTCATGACACGTTCAGTGGGGTTCCTGGAGTGTCGAATAGATGAGTAAGTTGGTGTTATTCCAAGCCTCTTCCATCGTGTCTTGCCACACCTTTGACGAGAACTGGGTACCATGGTCAGACAGAATGGTTCGAATGGGAATTCTTTGGGCAAAATCAGAAATTACCTTCATGGCAGAAATGTTTGCCTGAGCTTGTCGTAGCGGGTAAAGTTTCACATGTTTGGAAAAAGAATCGATGACAACCAAAATGTAGGAAACTCTAGAACGTCCTTCTGGTAAACGGCCATAGTAATCAATGGTCACTAACTCGCCTGGAAATGTAACTGAAACAGAGTGTGGAGCACCCATCAAGCCACGGGTAGGAAATTTACATTTTTGACATACATCACAACCACGGATGACCTGGTGAATACGCCTTCTCATTCGTCGAAAATAAAAATTCTGTTAAAAAACCAAATATAATTTTGAAACTCCAAAATGTCCAAAAACCTCATGATGATCAACCACTAACGGTAAAACCAGCTGATCGCCAGAGATACGAATCGCTTTGTACGAAAATTCCAGAGTGTACCTTAAATTGTGACAAAACTCCTGAGAAGCACTCAACACAGTAGATAACTTGAGAGGAAATTAAAAATGGAACAATAAAAAATATTTTTCACTTATAATTGCACAAGAGGTTTGTATTTTACCGAGTAAATTTGGGTTGTTTAGGTAATGAAAATCTGTTGCCTAGCAATTAGACGAGAAAAACTATCAACTAATAAAAATGCGACACCGCAGGTGGAGCATTTTTAGGTTGACAGTTTTTCGAGTTCAATTGCTAAAAGGCAACAGATTTGAATTGCAACAACACAAATTTACTCGGTTTAAATACAAACCTCGAGTGTAATTCGGCAGGACAATTTAACGAACAAGAAATTCACATAACTAATCAATTACTGACAGACGTCAAACTAGTCATATGGGAAAGGATAATGCGATAATTGGTTCGAAAATGAATAAGTGAAAAAACCACTAGTGCATTTGTCGCTGGAAAAGTTGCAGGTAACTTTTGCCGCTGTCAAAGTGACCATTTCACTGCGGCTTATGCGATTTTTTATACATGAGTTGAATTGTCTGTTGAAACCTAGCCAAATCTCGGAATAAATTGCATGCATGCAGCTAACTTCACATCCTGAATCCACTAGAGCCACAAGCCAAACACCAAAACAACTGTATATTACGGCATGGACAAACCTCCCTCTGCAATAAATCGCTTGTTGGTCAATCTGGTTCTCTCGGCATGCTGCTGATCTGTCGACCAAAAAATCACCCCGAACAACCTCTAACTGCTCCACTTCATCGAACCGGGCTAAACTAAAATATCTATCAAAACGTTACAAAAAGATCACTGGGTGAAAACGAGCTGGATTAAACAGTGGCTTCTCAACCAAAGGACCAACGAAAGAACGTTTAGCCAAAGACATCCTTCCACTCTGAAACATTCACCCTATCAACCACTCCAGATGCAGCCGCAATAGGTTGGGGAGTAGAAGAAGCAAGGGGGTTAACAATACACTGATCTGTCGGTGGTTGGCACAATGATGGAACGATCGCTGTGGTTTCTGCGGGAACAACGCTGGGACTCGCAGTTGTACTGGATCTTGACAATTGCTCCAATGAGTTGAAAAATCCTTGGTTGACCTTCCTGTGATCTTCAAACTCTCCAATTCGCTCATAGGCTCCGTAACAACCTCAACTTCGGTGTCCGCTGGTGGCGTATCAACAAACAGCATCGGCACATCCATTTCCAACGTTTATGAGTTGTGAACCTAAAAACACAGACAGGGCAGTAGATCTGACACAAATTAGTAAACAAAATCAAAATACACAAGGTTCCTTCTTTCACATAGCAATGGGACAAGGTCATCCTAGAAGTCGGTGCAACAACCGTTTTGGTGGTTTACTGAATACGGGTGCAGTTGAACCTTTTCTTCTTTCCAGTTTTTACAATTACTTTGCAGTATGGTTTGTTGGAAAATTGTGTCGATCGGCACAATTTAGTTCTTCTAATGGTTGGTTAACTTTCTCCGTGTAGTCTACCAAATCTAAATCGGGTTTTTTGTCTTTTTCGTATTCAACACCATAGTATTCGTCAGCGGTGGTAAACAGATTTCTTCTTGGCACTCGATCTGTAAAAGCAGTATTTTCATTATAATTACTTGACTAATTTGTCAGTTCGTACGTTTTGCATATAGCGGCTCGTATCTTGGCATTTTCATATCCATGCAGATATATAGGCTGATAACTATCGCCGAACAGTGTTTTCTCAATTCTGCAAAGATAATCTCATTTGGTGTTAAATGATAGTTCCCATTTCATGGACATAGCAATGGTTTAGGACTGCTTATATTTCATTTTTTCAGTAGGGAAGTGAGTATTAAGAATAACGTTTATTTTAAATTCTTATTGTTTATACATCGGCCGTTTTTAAATGTTAGGCACTAGGCAGTTAAAAACGCAAAACCATATTCTAAGGTTATACGTAAAAGATTCCCCGGAATTTATAATTGGAGTTACTGTTTGCTCAACATTTTATCATAAACAAAATTTTAAATGTTTTGAATATTAAAATTCATGTAAATACGTTGAATGTTTTTCTCTTTGTGTTTCAAAATTTGGAGTAGAAAATGTAAATTTTTTATTTCCCGTGAATTCCTTTGAAAGTAAATTACGCGATCACGGTATAGTAACAAAAAAGAGCTAATTTGATGTGCGGATATGATTTGAATAAAAAGTTTCATGCATTATGTCGTAAAGTAATAGCAAAAACACTAGATGGAAATAAATAACTTTTCGTAATTCAAAGGACTGCGGCGTGTCACAAAAAAGGCTTTGGTCAACTTCAACAGTTTTATTTCTTTTTATAAACCAGCTTGATAGTATGTCAGACATTCTCGGTTACATATACCCTACAGGGTTTTTACATTCGTTATCATCACCAGTGGTTATTGCAGAGGTAATAAAGTTTGGTGACGTATCAAATACAGTAGTAGACGATATTGTATAAGCGGTTCGTTCGAGGCGAGAAGAGCAGAACCCCAATTTTATAACGAAACCAGATTGACTTAACGATCCTCGTTAGTTAGTAGCAAATTGATTCAGACGCATAATCGTGTTTTTGCTAAACTTTGCATTTGCGTTCAAAGGCAAATTTTAAATGTAAAATTCTCTTTGTTTGTATATTTTGTAATTTCGTAACATTTATTTAAAAATGAAGCAAATTACGTGAAGCTAATGAATCTTGAAATTGGAAAAACCTTCACGAAAAGTTTGCATTATATATTTCAACGAGAATAAGAACGGAAAGGTAAAACGTACACATCTCGTAATTACTTCTAAATTGGAAGGGCCTTATTTAATGAAAAAGAAGTAATAAAAGAATGTACCCTTTTTACCTACGTTTTTACTTCTTTTCGTATAGCCACTTATTGAATACCAAGCTTGTTTTGTAAGGAACCCTTATTAATGTGTACATAAAACGGTGCCTCGTTAGCTTTTTTCCTCGAAAAGTATATGAATACTTCTTAAAAGTAGAACATCAATATACCATGTATAATTGATCCAGTTGGCAACTATCAGTTTCCCCGAAGCTCTCAGATTCACACCTGAACTAATCGGCTTTATAAACCTAAGAAACTTTAACTTAATAAAACACCTACTCAGCTTAACATTCTGAAACATGGCTACGTCAAACACGCACGAAACAATCTTAACACAGATTGAGAAAGTGAGAGATTTAGATAGTGAAACATCACGCCCTATCCATTTTACAACTTCAAACTCTGAAAGATGAAATTGAGATCAATTGACATACCGGAATTTTTTTTCCACCCAGCTAGCATTTTAGGTGTCGGCAACCTGAGGCAAAAGAAATTCGACCAAAGTAGGTGGAAATTCTGTAATGTTTATGTTGAATAGGTGCAAGTAAATATTTTACCTACGCACGGGAGACATATTGGTGAAATAAACTCTTATTAGGATGCAACAAACTATGGTAGTGGTAAATGGTCATCTAATAACGTACGTCAAAAATACCAATTAAGGAGTGGCATATACCTAACTACTTGTATCACCTAATAGGAGCAGTAGGTAGAAGGACCTTACTTGTGCCAATTTGTAACCTAACTAAAGGGACGCTTGTTACCTAATTGGTAATATTTTCGTTCCATGACTTATTAGGTAACTTTGTTCATGTTATAAATATAACCTAATAGGAGATATAGGTCAAAGTCGACAAATGACTAAATAATTTCATAGACACGTAATAAGAGAATACAGTTACTTACATTTCGACCAATAGGTTGAAATGACTTGAATATTTCACCATTAAGTTTTTTCGACCTATTGGTCAAAACGACAGATAACCTATTTAGTAGCATTTCACCAAAATAAATAAACAGCTTCGAATATTAGTGCTTTGTGGTCATTCCTCACTTGTGCTGTTTCTGTGCGGTTGTGTCGCGTATTTGTGCGCTAAATATTTTTTCGACGCCATAAAATACAATGAGTAATAGAAAGGTGACATACACGACAAATTTTTATCAGAAAGTTAAGAGACTAAAAAGTAAAAATGGGAAGAAACTAACACGGGCGTTGAACAACAAATTTACGTGTTCTCTTATACAAGACATCAATGTTGCTCGTAAAACGGTGACTGAGCCGACTGCAGATAATATGCATACAGCATCATTTGCTGATACAAATACTGAAGTTTCAAAGTCACTAATTTCTAATAATGAGGTACCTACGGGAAGACGGCGTTTATAAGCAATCGCCTTTAGAATCACCAGTAGACGATTATGATAACGATGAATTCGAAGAGCAGTTAGACTTCATGAATGATTTAAGAGAATGGGCTTTGACAAATAAGTTAACTTTGAAGTCAGTGTCTGAATTACTGAAAATACTGGGATCTGGGCAATTCTGGTATGACGGAATTGAGAAGAATCTACGAAATTGCTTGTTCTTCACCAACTTGAAACATGAGGTCGAAAATATAGGTGCAAATTAGGGTATTCTACTTATTAGATTAATATAACGAGAAGGCAGACATATTTATTGGCTAGCGTAGACGGCCGAAATATCATCATACATGTTTTATAGCATTAATGAATAAATATGTGTCATATAATTAAAATTTAATTATATTTAGGTATTATTAATGTACAACTACAAAAATGAAGAACGAATAATTATTTTTTTATTATTTTTATAATAGTTATTTCAGAGGGGCTTTGTGTTTTTTGAAGGCAGAAGATATATGTTTGTCATAGAAAATGCATTCGCACGAAATATTTCTACAGAGATATATATATATATATATATATATGAAATTAAACATATTCAATACTTTACATATAATAGGTAATTTGTCTGACATAACGCCAGCCATAAAGTTCATAACAGTATTCTTATTAACTGTAGGTACTATTCTTTAAAAAGAGAGGATAGTAATGAAGTATGGTTATAAGTTCACGACATGTAGAAAATAAGTAATCCGCCACGTCGATTCGACGTAGAAAATTACCTAATGAGGTGTCTAGACACCTAACACCTATTAGTTAAATCACACCTATTCAACTTATTTCTCACATCGAATCGACGTGTCAAAAAACACCACTTACGTCGATTCGACGTCGAATTTATGTTATACTGCACTTATTGAAATTGGTGTCGTTACTTATTTGAAGTCGAATCGACGTCGAATGACACCTCAATTGATAGCTGGGCAACATATTTGTATTTGTCCTTGAATTTGGTACTGCAGGTTTTCATTTGATGATGTTAAAAATTTGATTGTTCCTTCCTCCTGCGTTGTATTGGACACTTAGATTTCCCGACATTACTTACTTAACCATCCGGTGATGCCGCAAGAAAAGAATTGTTTTCATCAATAAAAAGAACACAGAGATACGTATAAATCAGTGACCAGTTCAAAATCTTGAATTGCTCGCTGCTCATAGCGGTATTCCCCAACACCCCTGGTACAGAACAGCCTTGACCGTTTTTACTGTGGACGTTGATCAGCTTCGCTACTTTACCAAAGTTGGGTGCCGTTAATTGTGTTATTCTCATTGTCTCATAAGGGGTTATTTGATTGGCCTATATTCCGACGCTAAATGTCAGTGGGATTATCTTTTAACAATTGCGCTAAAAGTTCTTGTTTTTTAGTTAAATATATCCCTTCATCCATACCTTCTGTACTTGCTTGAGGTCCATAATCATGATCCTTATCACCGTTACAAAATAATTCTTCCGAGTTTCACTGTTCTATTTTGCGCACGCTTCTTTACACTTTTATATCGTTGTGCCTTCCCGCCACACACAATTTGGTATACTCTACAGGGCTGGATGCAGTTAACTTTTTTTGTAATAATAATAATAATAATAATAATTGTACTTTATTGACTGAATATAAGTAAATAATGAAAAACACCATTTATTTTTATCCACTCTACCTTTTCTCTCTGGCCCCGTGTGCCTCTTCCTGGCATGCAGCGATCATTTCTTCCCAATCAAACTAGGAAAGCCACCTCTGTTCGCACATGCAAAGCGGGACCACTGGGCTGGGCTGGGCAAAGTGGAGTACCAATATGGCCGCTTCACCAGGCCCGTACTATGTAAGAAAGTGTCCACAGATCAAACCACATATAAACCAATGAAGGATTTCACATCTGCTATTTATTTCAACCGAATTATTACGAATGATGGATAGTACACGGTAAATAAGAATAAGACATTGTGAAAATAGAAATTTACTGTCCCTTAAACAATACAACCTTATTACTATGATATCTGATACTTTCAGACTTCTTATTTTTAGATGTCATACATTCTTACATTAGTGTATCTACATTTTATTATATATATATATATATATATATATATATATATATATATATATACATCATTCTATCATTATTGCGTCCATACATTTACCAATTACGCACATTATTGCGTCCTTGGAACTATTGCGTCCGAATATCGGACGCAATAAAGGCATCGCCTGTATTTCCATGTTCCCGCCATTTTATCATTCAAATACTATCAACGAAGGATGCACCGGTTTAACAGATTGCTATAGCACAAACCAGTTTTGAGACATCTCTTGCCGTTTTCGAGATATTAAAAGATAATGAATTTTTAGTGGACGCAATAATAGTTGCAATTCGTACGAAGTTGTATATTTTTAGTTCAGCACTTTGCAGCTAGGGCGGTAAATTAGTATACGCTTTCAAGTATACGTTTTACAAAGTTGGTATATTATTGCGTCCAACATGTGGCAACACTGTAAGCTATTTATAGACATCATTTCGATAAGATAATCATCTTTTTATATCTTAACTGAGGATAATTATTATACTCTCCATTCGGAAAGTACATTGTTGCGTCCAGATACGTTTAATTATATTGGAGCTGATCTCCAAAAATGTAACAATTCAAAAAATTCTATTCAATAAAATTGTTTAACATAAAAGGTGGTATTTGGTTATCAAAAAATTAAATTTCGCTTTTGAATATTTTTGGTCGATAGTTAACAGCTGACCCCCCTTTAATGGCAGTAAATATTAACTTGGCGAGGTTCAATTGAAACGTGACGTCTCTTATACTATTCCCATCATTTAAAAACAAATTTTTACTACAAGCGTACACTTTAATTTTGTTGCATTATTCCGTAACCCAGAGCTGATGTCCAAAAATGTAACAATTCAAAAAATTCTATTCAATAAAATGGTTTAACCTAAAAGGTGGTATTTGGTTATCAACAAATTAAATTTCGCTTTTGAATATTTTTGGTTGATGGTTAACAGCTGACCCCCCTTTAATGGCTGTAAATATTAACTTGGCGAGGTTCAATTGAAACGTGACGTCTCTTATACTATTCCCACCATTTAAAAACAAATTTTTACTACAAGCGTACACTTTTATTTTTTTTTTGCATTATTCCGTAACCCAGAGCTGATGTCCAAAAATGTAACAATTCAAAAAATTCTATTCAATAAAATGGTTTAACCTAAAAGGTGGTATTTGGTTATCAACAAATTAAATTTCGCTTTTGAATATTTTTGGTTGATGGTTAACAGCTGACCCCCCTTTAATGGCTGTAAATATTAACTTGGGGAGGTTCAATTGATACGTGACGTCTCTTATACTATTCCCAGCATTTAAAAACAAATTTTTACTACAAGTGTACACTTTAATTTTTGTGCATTATTCCGTAACCCCGAGCTGATCTCCGAAAATGTAACAATTCAAAAAATTCTATTCAATAAAATGGTTTAACCTAAAAGGTGGTATTTGGTTATCAACAAATTAAATTTCCGCTTTTGAATATTTTTGGTTGATGGTTAACAGCTGACCCCCCTTTAATGGCTGTAAATATTAACTTGGCGAGGTTCAATTGAAACGTGACGTCTCTTATACTATTCCCACCATTTAAAAACAAATTTTTACTAAAAGCGTACACTTTAATTTTTTGCATTATTCCGTAACCCAGAGCTGATCTCCGAAAATGTAACAATTCAAAAAATTCTATTCAATAAAATGGTTTAACCTAAAAGGTGGTATTTGGTTATCAACAAATTAAATTTCGCTTTTGAATTCTTTGGATGATGGTTAACAGCTGACCCCCCTTTAATGGCTGTAAATATTAACTTGGCGAGGTTCAATTGAAGCGTGACGTCTCTTATACTATTCCCACCATTTAAAAACAAATTTTTACTAAAAGCGTACACTTTAATTTTTGTGCATTATTCCGTAACCCCGAGCTGATCTCCGAAAATGTAACAATTCAAAAAATTCTATTCAATAAAATGGTTTAACCTAAAAGGTGGTATTTGGTTATCAACAAATTAAATTTCACTTTTGAATATTTTTGGTTGATGGTTGACAGCTGACCCCCCTTTAATGGCTGTAAATATTAACTTGGCGAGGTTCAATTGAAACGTGACGTCTCTTATACTATTCCCACCATTTAAAAACAAATTTTTACTACAAGCGTACACTATAATTTTTTTGCATTATTCCGTAACCGAGCTGATCTGCGAAAATCTAAAAATTCAAAAGATTTTATTCAATAAAATTACTTTATTTGTAGATAAGGTAAAAGTAAGTAATTATAGTAATAAATGAATGTTTTCTTATACGTGATCGATTTCGCTTTTATTTAGCATCTTCGGACCTTTATTAATTGACGCTAAGGTCCAAATATGCTAAATAAAAGCGAAATCGATCACCAATAACTTATAAGAAAACATTCATTTATTTATAATTATTTACTTCTACCTTACAAATTCAATACAAGTAATTACAATGGAGACATACGTCGACAAAAACCAAAATCAAAATTTTATACTAAGTTCCACACCTTTACAAGGAAAAGCAATTGGACTCGTATAATTAAATTAATTCCTGCCGGATCAACGTCCTCTTGAATATGTGATTAGACGAGGAATGACTAAGCATTAACATTGGCAACATTGCAGGACGCAATAATATACGGCGAAATGCATATACGGGTGTGACAATGGCGCATATGAAAGGACGCACGAATGATTCAATATGACTGAAAATTCGTATATCGAAATACTGGGAATTTTTGAAATCTGGTTAGGATTCTAGCCACGACATACGATTCCAAACCAACATTCGCGGCAATAGTTTAAGAATTCCTATCCGTTCTAGGAGACGCAATAAAGTACAAATACGTGCGGACGCAATAATGATAGCGGGATGTATATATATATTTACGAATACAAATACGAAAGTTAGACTCAACGTACTAACAACGAAGGAAAAAGAAGAAGAAATTTGCAAGAAGCGGCAAAAGTTTATATGTTGGTATTGGAATAAAATATGAATGGATATATGGAACATACATTTAAAACTTATTGCAATAGCGATCGTTTATCCCTTAATTGTTAACATAGACTTTGAAAATACTTAATGTATTGATGTAGCGCGTCTTGACATGAGTAATGCCTGGTAATGCCTTTGATTGTGTTTGCCATGAAAGCTTTATCACGAAATTGGGGTACTATGGATTCAACGAGAAAAATAAAAAATAAGTTGGTTTTTATTTAACCGTAAGGAATTAGAAATGTAAAGTTACTATCGCGGTTCAGAAATGCAATTTTATTTCAGATGTAAATAAAGTATACTGCATCACGTGTTGTATATTCGGGATGAGGTAAATGAACCGGGTCATTATAATTAAAATAAGAGGAAGGAGAGCGAGTTAAATACGTCAATCGTTACCGAATGTTGAATGACAAAAACCATGAATAGCGCGGAGTCGGTATTTATACAATTCATCGCAGTAAGATAAGGTGTAAATGAGATAGAAACGTGAAACCAATAAATATGGGTGAAAATAGTGGGAAGAAAGCAACCATCCGCGATGTTGAACCTGCGCTTGACGTTTTAGCAGATCGCGTTGTGAACTGTCAAATGTAAACCATGGATCCCGAAGATTGCCAAGAACGAGTCATCATCTCCATAAAGCCACCGTCGCGCTGCTGAAAGGCCAAAGCGAGATTGGGCACATATACTACAACTACAAAATAGTATTTACAAAGTTACAACTACAATTTACAATACAGTGCGCGGCGTGAGAACGTCAGGGTGACCCCGACTCTGACTCACGGGTGTTAGGTCAGAGTCGGGAATTGATGGCGCGCGGTGGTGTAACTTGATCCCAAGCGACCAGCCTCAGTCAGTGGGTGGAAGGTAGCCCCAGGCACAAGTGGTTTCTGCTAACTTGTGGTGCTGCTTATAAACCGTTTGCTGGTAGTGGGGCATCCAAATAAAAGAACAAAAGATATATTTACTCTTAAATAAATTGTTGTTATTAGACAGGGTGTTTAAACAATTAATTTGCTTTCGGCACCTGACGGTTCATTTTATAAATAAATTTGAATATTGAAAACAAAGTACGACACTTAGCTGAGTATTAGGTCCCTCGCCAAATCCAAAGAAACCCCTCGACTCCAATGATGGTACGATTAAAGCACGTGAACGGCTACCTTGGCTGCCCCGATATTTCGTTAACAGTTGTCGAACAGCTCCTTCATACAGGTGGCTACTCGTACATCCTTTAACGATGCTCTCAATCAATTACATGGCTTCCTTCTCCAAATGCAGATCTCGATTAGTAAGTCTCATGCGGTACGATAACTGAAGAATCCACTTCAGCAACAAACGGATGACAGATGAATGTGTGGTCTGAGCTAGATTACCGTTTGGATGTGTGTCAGTGTGTCGTGTGACAAATGTAAAATGGGGGACACATCGAACATTTGTAATTATTTTGGTGGAGTGTAAGTAAAATGCTTTAGCAAATATACCTAACATTTTGAAACCCGATGAATCATTTATAGTAACACAGTTTAGTTCTCGCAATACGGCAACAAGTTAGATAAAGTGCTTTCTTAAAGAGATTATCTAAATAGATAGCGAAGTGGCTATTAAATTGCTTACAGTTACAATATTAGTTTAACCACGATAGTCCAAAGCTAATATGTGCAGAAGATATCAGTCTCATTGTAGAATTGATATTGATTAGAAGTCACGTTTACAATTGAAATCAAAGGAGTGTCTTGCGTCTTAGGTATGTTATCTAAAAAGTAAATTTTACCACTAAATTGAAAACGCTCAATAAATTAAATCTAAGAGCATCACGATAACATACACTTGGAAGTTAATTTAGAGATAACTTTTTACTTAATGAGTTTTTTCAGGGTGCCCACTTTCTAATTTAACTTTGAATGCTTCTCAATTTTCAATCTGATATCATTCATTGTTAGTGTTTCCACAATTTACATATCATTCTCAAACTTTCGAGATACCCAATTTTGGTCGAGATAGTAAACGTTATAGAAACAAACTTTGGGCTTTATCAAAAGTCCATTACGGCGTATAGATTTAGTTTTATTCTGAAATGTAATTTTACGATCATATAATTTATGCCTGTGATGCTAAAAGAATTACTTTAACATATGTAATGTAGTTCTCCATTTTTTTGGGTTCGTTGAGATTATTAAAAATATAAAAGGAACCACAAATGTTTATTGTTTCTATAAAGCAATCGATTTCGGGTTTAAACACCCATCATCAGGCTATGCGTCATTTGAATTATATAAAATGCAGCGACATTAAGTTGAATAAAATTGGATAAAATTTCAACATGTGCTCTTAAGAACTAAATTTTATAAATTTTATAATGCATCCAAATAAGATGTACCCCTAGTCAAGATGTTTCCGATGTACCTATTGTCTTCAGTAATGTAATTTTAATACTTTTTATCCAATTTTATTCAACTTAATGTCGCTGCATTTTATATAATTCAAATGACGCATAGCCTGATGATGGGTGTTTAAACCCGAAATCGATTGCTTTATAGAAACAATAAACATTTGTGGTTCCTTTTATATTTTTAAGAATTACTTTAACATTCATTTGTTTATTGAGCTAGTTTTAGCTAAGGACGGAATGACGAAATTGTAGAACGCCCACCATTATTTTATTTACTCGACTTGTCGTCTTTAAGCTCAACCGCTCAAAAGTCTAACTGTAAGTTTACCTTTGGATTCCATTCAATCTAAAACTGTATCAAAAAATTACCCTACTAGTGGTGGGTAACGGGGCATCCCTGTAGAACGTGCGACAGGGATTCCACACGAGCGCACACTCCCCTGCGCAAACGCTCCTCCCTTAGAACGTAATAGACCGAGATATAACGACAGATTTTGTGCGATGATTAGTAAATGTCTGCCACCGCAATTTTCTCTTTGCATAGGTTAAAGCTACCGTACAAACGTATATCATACGTTGGTTGAACGGTCCAATCTATTGTTATATAATTTTTCGAGTTGTTAAAACACAACAAACAAAAGTTTATTAATAAACATCTGCCACTAATGCCTTTGATTAATACATTTGGTATTTCATATTGACAGACGTTTGCCAATTAAACTTTTTTTAATAATTTTTGGAAAATTAGATAATATATGCTACCAAGAAAACAGACAACAAAAAACGTATGTCAATGTGCTAGCGCCCTATTATTTTTTCTCCCTAATATTATTTTAAAATTGATGGCAGACGTCTTCGCTATTCAAATGACTCAAAAATTCCTCTATAACCAGGTTAAAGTAATTATACAGCAATACTAATGGTATGGCGATATATCCCTTGGTCGTTAAAACTCGAAATACTGATTGATCAAAATGATAAAAAAAGTTTTCTAGTTTTCAGGCGTTTCACGCGCTTAAAACTTTACTTATTTGTCCGTATTCGCAATAAGATTTTTTTGCGAATTATACCTAAACTGGTCCCAAGAATTTGATTCACCCCCGATTTTAATTGTACAGGTTAACTTCGTTAAGGTATCAGCGATAGTACTCTCGGAAAAAACGATTAACACTCTAATCTTCGAGTGTCATCTCTACTACAAAACCACCCTGCGCTAATTGGCAGATGCTTCACCTAACTTCGCTCGTGGTTTAACGGGCCTGGCGGTTTTCCCAGAACAGACAACTTCCCACTGCGGCAGCGACTTCAAGGTAAACAACATTTTTCCTGTAATCTGAACCAATCACGCCACATCCCGCAACTCACTGGGCCTTAAATTTTTAAACTCATTTAAGGACCATTCGTCCACTCAACACAACCAAAAAGTTTAGGAAATCCTGCCAATTAATAAGACCACCCTTTATCTTGAATGACTCAATTAAAAAAAC
Organism: Photinus pyralis; assembly: GCF_008802855.1. Classification (NCBI taxonomy): domain Eukaryota; kingdom Metazoa; phylum Arthropoda; class Insecta; order Coleoptera; family Lampyridae; genus Photinus; species Photinus pyralis. The sequence goes on from NW_022170249.1 coordinate 41,245,589, forward strand.
TGTGCAACCACAAAAAAACCTTCAACTTTAGATCTTAAACTGGAAGAAACCGCTGTTTGACCAAACTTCAACATCCAACGTAATAAACAAGTATAAATGGAGCACAAATCTTGTGCAGATACAGTGCATTTTTTAAAAACGAGATAGCTTAGTGAATAGTTTGTTTGGTTATATAAGGTATTAGCATGGTATATTTATCGATGTTTCTAGATGATTAATGGGGAGGAGGAGATACATAAACGTTTAAAGGCCGCTTCGCATGCATTCAAAATTTACGCTATATAATGCCACAAGAATCGAGTTCTTAAAGGAATTCTCCTAAATATTGTTTTTCCCTTTGTTGGTACTTTCTCCCAACACAGATATTCACAATTAAGTTTTTACATCGCCAAGAGATGTGTTTCGTTTAGAACATTGTTCCGCCATTTGTGAGTACCCTCCTCCGACTTTGCGTTCTGTAGATATTGAAAGTTTTGACATCACCAGTAGATCTGACTCGTCTTGCCCTTTATGTGTACCCTCTTCTGACACATCGTTTTCAAGATATTCGCTTCACCTTCAACAATACATATGTCTTATCCAGACCCTTCATCTTGCCTTTGTGAGTTTTCTCCTCACACAAACCGTTACCGAGATATTTCTTTTTTTTTTAGTTAAGAGATACAATGGAAATATTTCTTCCGGCCCATTATAAGGGATCGAGGACAACAAGAAGTATAATTTATAGAAATTAATTCCTTTCATTGCGACCTTTCATTAGAATATCATGACGGGTAGAAATTCTGTTCACCCCTCTCCCCCGCCCCTCGTTTTCAAAAGTTTGATTTGCTGCCACTAAAGGCATGCATAATCTAAGACCAATTGGTTATATTTCACTTGCAAAAACAGGTATCTCAGGAAATAATTCATCGGGGGGCCCTTAAGAAAATAAAATTTGATTGCCGTTTGGCACACCTTCAAGGTAGGTATAGGCTATCTATTGCAAAAAATTCCCGGACTCTGGGTCAATTCCCCTAAAGGTAGTTCAACACGGCAGAATTCTTAAAAAAATTCGCTAAAAATAAATAATCGACCACTCCCATCTATTCTTGTTACTATGTCGGCTCGTGCCTAATTAAAAATTTGGAAACGCTGGCATACCCGCATACAGTATCTAGAAAAGAATCCAACTCTGATGTTTAGAAAATTGTAGAAGCTTTCAATTTTAATTTAATAAAATCCTACGGCCCACCATTTTCGAGATATTGCCGAAAAACCGTACCTTCAACCCTCCCCCCTCCCTTCGGCGGCACCTAAGTCGCTCGGGACTTGATAACACAATCATCAGGGAACCTTCAGCAACACATTCCCGAAAAAATTGGAAGTTTATTTATTTATTTATTTATTGTCTCTCTTGTTCTAGGCCCTCAACAGGCTTACGCCCAATTACAGAGTGACCCGCATAATGCTTTTTTAGAGGTGCCCCTGCAGAAGTACACGAATTGCTTTTTCTATATTTCCTAGAATGAGTGAACTATTACGCACATAAGTCCATTTGTGTGTCTTTTCCGAATCATGAACCTACCTGCGAGGTTATGATAACTGGTTCGTCTTTTTATAAATTTCGACTATTCCGCTTCAGAAAAGCTCCCTTTTCGATACTAAACCCTCTAGGTATGGTTATTCATTCCGCTCTTATGAAGTGTTATTTTTAGTATGCACAAGCGGATTGAATCCGTCCAAACTCTTCATTTTCTTCTTTATTTGTATTGCATAATAATAACTGCGAACGCAATTTATTCTCTTCAGTAGTAGAAAACATCTCCCAACTAGAGTATATATAAACAATATGAAGGTACTGAGTTGCAATTCGATTTATGAAGGACTGTTCAGCAGATGCACATGTTCTGTGTACCGTACCATATATTCTAAAAGATGACACTAAATTATCCATAAATCCCTGCGAAAGTCTATGGAACGCATTAAGTAGATGTAAAAAATTTCGCATCGATTCTCGATAGCATATGTCAGTAACTCAACGTAAGCTTCATCCAGTTAATACCTACTCAGTTCAAAGAATAGATATTCAATTTATTCAAGGTTTTAAGGGTTGCGTTTGATCGTAAACCTCTAAGAAAGAAGTATAAGTTTAAGAAAATTCCGTATCATAAATGAATAATTCAGGGGTCGTTTTTGAAAATCTATTAAAATTTATGACAGGTATAAAATAATGTTCTTAGCTAAACTTTATACCTTGCTCGCGTCTCCTTGTACTATTATAAAACTTCAAGTGACAAAAAATTCCACCTTCTTGCGTGCGATACGAATGAATCGAAAAAAAACCGTTTTATATCAAATCATATCAGTGGCAGCTATGAATAAATGGTGGTATAAATCATTCTTTGACATTTTTCTTTTAACAATAGCACATATTTTTACATAATAAAACTATTACATGAAAAATGTTGCAAAACATGTGGATATTGGAGGACCCGTATATTCCGAGATTTAAATCTCCTGCTGTTTTTTATCTTTTGATGTTACACGTTCCTACGTGTGTCAGGCCTTACGTCAGAAGGGCGATGTTTGCATAACTTACCCGGAAGCGGCTACAGAAAGAGTTATCCTCCCCAAAAGAATTTTCTAATTATATGCATTTGGAAGACATATGCAATACAATACTGGGTAGTGGTGTCCTTAGTCGTCTTCCAATAAGATGTGCCGAGTTAATAAACTTTTCCAACAATTCTCTCTCTTTTACTAACAATTTAAGCATTATTCACTGTTTACAATATGTTTGTTCACTCAATATGTATTATTTTATATAGAACATTTATTTATGTTGTTCGTGAGCACGACAAACTTTATTTTTCTTTGTCCTATTATTGGAATAAATGAAAAATATTTATTTTGGCCATTTATTGACAATGGCCACCAAACCAAAACGGCCACGTAGTAGAAGATATACAGTGCGTTTTACTTTCGACTTATTAGTATCGGACAAACATAATAAGCGTTTGTCAAATCATTTTTGAAATAGGTAACGTTGACCGTTGTGGGTTCGAATCCTGCTGCAGACTGCTCTGTCTGGGGTTTTGTCAGGGGGGTTTCCTCAGACGTACGCAGCTTCGCATAATGCATTATGTTGAAATCTACGAGGCGAATGCTGGAGCAGTACTCTTCCCTCTCAGCACCCTAACATTCTTTCCGTTCCCTATCCTTACATTCCCGTTCTCTGGCTGAAGAGGGTCAGGAAAACCGTGCCACCCTGTAGTCAGGAGTATTGGAGAAATGATGACTTTTCGTATGAGACCTGGTGAAACTGAAGTCTTTGTTCCTGACTATACCTAAAAAAAAGGTTGTCACTTATGAGTCATATAATAAAGGGTCAATAGGATGTGAAAGCTCTGTAGCGCGTGCATCTGTTAAAGAGGGATCAAAACTTCTCTCACATCTTTGAACTTAGTGCCAAAAATTAAAAGTAAACCATTCAAACAATTTTATTACTTGTAACAAAAGATGACGTTAAATTAAATTTACGCGCAACATAATCTCAATAGGTTAATGTTAACAATTCTTTGTTAAATGAGCGCGTCTTTTATTCCCCATTGCTATTTTTGTTCGTCGCTGTGGGTTAAAGGTTGTAATTAAATTTTCAGTTGATTAAAACTGTTGCCGTAATGAACTATAGCATTTATGAAACATTAGCAGCTCCCAAATTGTTATTCTTCGCGTGAGCAAAAATGATTAATATTTTAAGCTTTTGACACTCAATTATAAAGTGCTTTTGTACGTAGCCATTTTCATTTAAAACTTACTACAATTTACTCAATTTCGGAGAAAATGACAAATGCCTCGTTTGATTCTGATTGAAATTAAAAAGGTTACTTGTGTTCTGGTTTGACAGCTAACATTTAGGGAAAATGGTCTTGAATGTTTCTATGTAATGAAAAGCACCTGTTTGGCGTATTACTTCAGTAAATGATGGATGTTACTGTATGCTGTTAGGTACCTACTGAGTCCACCGGCAAACGTATAGCCTCTTCGAATTCGATCTATAATCGACAACATATGAAGCAATCTATTCTGCTGTATTACTTGTCCGGTTGGCAAATGGATTGTGATTTTTAATAGCTCTTTCTACGACTCTTGCGGTGATTTCATTATACCTGCTTCGGATTGTGGTAAAAAAGTTCGGACGAATTGGTCAGATAATTACCTACAGTAGTTTCAATTATCTAAGTGCGTCTAGAATGGTCGAAAGTTTAGGGCTATATAGTTACGATTTCGAACGTTACTACGTTGATGAATTTGTCTCTTTCAAATCTACAACTCTTTTAGAACTGAATTGCATATATTATGTTTGAATAATTAAATAAAAGAGCAAATCCTTACAACCTATGTAAAACGAACAACAAAAACTACTAACCATGGAGTACCCCAAGGGTCGATACTCGGTCCCATTCTATTCGTACTCTATACCAATGATCTTAGTCATTCACTCCCCGTAACGTCAGTCTATCAATTTGCTGATGACACTTCATGTATAATATCGGCGCCCAATGTTTGCCAACTATCCTCCCGAGCATCTCATATTGTCTATAAAATGGACCAATGGTGTAGGAATAATTCCTTAGAATTAAATCACAAAAAGACGGTATTATCGGTGTATGGTAAAAATAATGCGTGGTCATTGTATGTGCGCAATGGTGACAAAACGGTACCACAAAGCAATGAAACAAAGTTTCTTGGAGTTACATTAGATTCTCAACTGAAATGGTCAGCGTACTGCAATCAGCTTAGGCGCAAACTAAGTTCAATCTGTTACCTTATAAGGCGTCTTAGGACTCAAATCTCTATAAATGGTATTAAAATGTTTTATTTTTCGTACGTTCAGTGCCACATATTGTATGGCATTATGTTCTGGGGCTCTAGTAGTCACTCTCAGCAAATATTTATCGCTCAAAAGCAGATAATAAGAGCTATTTCTGGCGCAAAACCACTATCATCTGCTAGAACACATTTTACTGCATTGGGCATAATGACTGTTCCTGCATTATATGTATACTCCCTAGTAATGTTTGTAAAAAAAAATCCCTCTTTGTTTACTACTAACGCTGAAACATATGACGCAATGCTGACTCGTACCAACAAAGATTTGAGAATTCCTCTACATAGAACTGCATCATTTGAGAAAGGACCTTATTAATCCGCCATTAAAGCATATAATATGCTACCACTGTCACTTAAAAAAATAATGCCAACGCATCGTTTTAAATATGAGTTGAAACTTTATTTAACACGACTAACCCTATACAACGCCCATTTCGTATAATCTTTATTTCGTATAATCTTTATTTTTTCTCTGACAATGCTAATGTTTACAAAATGTAAAACTTATGGCAATAAATTATTATTATTATTATTATATTATTATTATACTTCTAGCTAAAGGAAAATAGTTCTGCAAATCGGCTTTGTAGCTCAGTGGTAGAGCGTTGGGCTACAAAACTGGAGGTCGGATGTTCGAACCTGGGTTGAGGTAGGAATTTTTCATCTGTGGCAGAGATAGGAATTTCCTTAGATCAGTTTCGAGCATTCTGCCGGTTACTCCGAATTAGGTTTTCCTGCAGTTTTCCTAATTCGTAAGGTAAATACCAGAGTAGTATAGAACAACTTAAGACCTTCTGCAGGAGCACCTCTAAAAAGCGTTATGCGAGTCTCTGTAATTGGGCGTAAGCCTATTGAGGGCCTAGAACAAGAGGAACAATAAATAAATAAATGAATGCTTAAATGGTCCTATTTAAATTACACAATAAACGTTCGTCAATAGTTCGATCCACGCGGAAATAACCGCGACTGTAGTTTATTTAAATCGCTATAGTTAGAAAGCAACCAGGAAATCAAAAAGAAGGTCAATGTCAAATGTAAGGTTCCAATTACATTGGAGTATTGGTTGTTATTCACAGCAGACTATACAATCTTATTACTTACATTCCGAGGAAAATAATGACATCTGTCACATTAGACATTTGCACAATAATTCATATCCCGCGATTCTCTTAATCATTAGCGCGAAAAATGTAATAAGCAACGCGGAATGTAGTTGCTATTAACCTTCTTGGAAGAATAATATTCCACGGTAGTCGCCTCGGAATTATATAAACTTCCTCGAGACTTAATGCGCTACTTACGTTCCTTGTAACTTAAATAACTATTATTCACAGTGGAAACCATAGAAGTTGTTGCGAAAAGGAGTTGTTATCGCTAATTGTCAATTTTGCGAATGGTAAGATTCCCAGTTTGAACTTCGTTTGAACGTTCCAATGGTGGTTGTTTTTAGATCGAGTTGGTATATACGGCTTATTGCGCTTTGATTGTAGGATGTCCCGTAACCGCGGGAGATGAATTATTGTGCAAATGTCAAATGTGACAGATAAGTCCTTATTTTCCTCAGAATGTATGTAATAAGATTGTAAAGTCTGCTGTCAATAGCAACCAATACTCTAAAGTAATTGGAGAGACTCCCACATTTCAAAAGATTCCAAGGGAAAATCTTCTGGCACGTGGCGTTTGAGATCTTAAACCTTACACTGAACCCGAAGATCATGGTCACACGTACGTTTTTTCCGGATTGTTTGTTTGTTAAGGGTTTTACATCACATTTTTATTTTATTTTATGTTGAATTTTTCTCATTATTTTCGGGTGGCCGGTTGGGCACAGGGAAGGCTTCTGGATCGTAGCACTAACATGGGCTAGGAGATTTTTCCTGATCCATTTCCTTTTTTTTTCTTTTCTTCTGCTTCCTATATCTATTCTGTCGTCTGGGTGCCATGAGCGTGGCCATGGGGTTAGGAGGAGGGGGGGGGGGCATGTGGATTTTAGATACCTATGGGGGGGAGCTTTTGGATTCTTTTACCCTTCTCCGTCACTCAGAGGCACTGGCCGCCTTTCTTGAACCAAAACATTTGGTCTGCGTTTTTTGTCTTGTATGTGAAAGTGCTTTAGGGTGAAAAGCATGTGTTTCTAATTGCAATTTCTAATTATCCCTATCCTCGATTAAACATTATTGATGTAGATGTCTATTTAGTTGGACAGGTTCTGCCTTTTTCTCCAAGTTTTCCGAAGGTTAGATGCTGGTTTTTGTTGTTGTTGCTGTGGAACAGGCCAATTGTCAGTCGTTGCTGCAGTTTCTTTGTTTTACTGGTAGCCCTCTCATTTTAAGAGGGTTTCAATTTCAATTTTAATTTAGTACAAGATGCCTGTAAAAACTGTACCGTTATCATTCGTTCGCAATTCAAGGATCTGGAAATTATGTCATCATAAATTCTTTGTAATCTCAATATCGAATAATTATAAGATGGACAGATGAATGAAACAATCGTCAATGGAAATTTCAATATGTCCCATATCAGCCGAAACCTAAAGAAAGATCAACTTCAAGTACATTAAATGCAAATAGCGCACTTACGAAGAAGAACCGAAAAACACAATTATATCCTCTCTACGGAGTTAAGTTACAGCTCGCCAACGAAAGAGAAAAAAACGACACCGATAACCGATAACCACGGCGCGGCAAAATGCGTGGTTAAAATTCCAATGATAAAAGGAGTAATCTCTTTCAAGGTTACGGCTGTTAGAGGATCTTTCAATAAGTAAATATTGACTGCACTGTAAACAAAATTGGAAAATTCGAAACCGTCCACGAGTTATCATGTACACAGACGGAAGGGCAGACGGGCAGACAGAAAGTCCTAACTCATGAACGAGCTGGGTCGCTCATTAGCAATGCTGGGAAAGCTATAAAATACAGTTAAAAGGTACGCAGAAGGACTCCAGCCCGATTTTATACGGCGAAGTATCATTTACAAAGTTTATCCTTACAATGTAATTTATTTCGATTAAATTTCCGTTTACTCGTTTTACTTACGTGCATTATTCCGACAAGTAGCACACATATTGTACCGACTTTTTTAAACACAACGTGGTAAGTGGTCCTTTACTTTGTTATTGAGGTTAGATAACATTAGGCGATAATATGCCTTGGGGTTCGTTTGGTTTTGGTGGAAAAGCTGTAATTTTAAATGTTAAGTTGTGCAGTCCTTCGATACTGGCCTGAGTGTGTTACAGAATGTCTTTCTGTTTTCTACGGAACAAAAAACTTTGTTTTCGTTCTTTCCTAATATAATTATGTTGTTATTGGATATAACCTTTTTTTAACTGAAGCGGTATACTAAGTGATTTTGGAAAAACTCCCAATAACTTACTCGTCAATGGTTTAATGAGATGTTTGTCTAAAACCATACAATTTGATCAGAAATCTGTTACCAGTGGTAGTAGGTATTTCACTTAATATAAGAAACCGCAAAGTCAAAATAATACAGCTCTTCAACTTCAGGAAATGACGGAGATACTAAAATTACTCCGAATCCGGGCTATTTAATGACATAAAGCGTTTAATTGTACAGAGACATCAGACATTGTTCCAATTTGTATATGAAAGTTTCCTTGCATTACAATTTACTAACCAGGCCACAGACCGAGTAGCTAATGAAATCTGGCATGGTGAAGACAAAACATGATATTTGTAATACGGAAAACTATCTAAAACACGCTTATATGCAGTAAACTCGAATGGACAATGTATGTAGGTAGGTATTATAGTGTCGTGAACGTAAAGGATTTTGGGGTTGTGATAATCGAGAGGCAAAATTACTAAATGCAAACGGTATGAATTTAGACATCGACTGAATATATTTTCGGAATTATCGAAGAAGCACCCAGACAGTAAGTGCAATATAGAAAGAGTAGGTGGAGACGTCCCGTCTTCTTTCGTCTAATGCGAAAAGGTCGGGTCGCGCCAATTATGGGCTTGCCAATCAATATATACATACCCCTCGTACCTGCTTCATCTGTCTGAGTGTCCCCTTACACTCTCTTCACCCCCATAATCTACATTCTTCGGCGTATAATTTCCCGATCGCATTAAAATTCTGTCGCTTTTCTTATTTCGAATTTTTAGCAATCGATAGTCTAAATACGTTTCAATCAACTACCGTGCGCTGATCCCTAAAAGAAAAGTTGCGTACCAAATTAAAATTATGACGATAAATACATGTAAGCGTAAATACCTCTGGGAGCAATTTCAAAATTAATATTTGGGTTATTGTCGATTAAATTCGTTTTAAACAAATACGTTACCCCATTTCAATATTTGTCCTTTAATCGCAAACCAGAAGCGGCGACAAACACTCCCTAGATCATACACGAATGTGTAAATCATCATCACACTAGCGAAATAACTACCCGAAAATATTCGAATGCACAGGCGAACAAACATCATTTTCTGAATATTGCTGGCATTTCAATGGATGATAGAAGAGCTACACTCAAAAATATTTTTCTCGGCAGCCTGTCTTTGAATAGGTTTTTGAGTATTATGTTCTTTCCGATTTTACGAATTTTTTTTTAACATTCTTACCCCATTGTAGCGCATCCCTAAACGAGGGTGCGAAAAGAGATTCTGTTTTCGACCAAATTTGGTGTAGGAGGGTTTTTTCAACATGAAAATCGCGAATCTGAAATTAGCCTATAATCTTGCAGAAAAATTCATCTTTCAATCAATCTAATACAAATCTACTTTCTAAGGGGTTTAGAGGAAAGGTTTTAGCTATATTTTCTGGTATTTTATCCACTGTGCCCCTTAACATAATCAAAGAAGCATAATTGTTCCCACTTCTGAGAAGGCTATAAACTTTCAGAGGTATTCATTTTTCGGTCGATCTAAAACAATTTTCTATGAATTGTAGAGGTAAGACTATAGTGTTTGCTCTATTTTATTGGCTTTAAAATGTTATCATCTTGGCTACACATTTATCAGTCATCTTTAAATTTGGGAGCTTAATTTACAAGTTTTATATGTAGTTTTTGAAAATGTATAGGTACTTACTATACATCGATTAAACCTATTTTCCTATACCGGCAATTTTGTAAAATCAAAACCAAAATTTTCTAAAGCTAAAGCACCTGTTACAGACTCTTCTCGTTAACTATAAAATTTTTGATTTTAAATATTACCTTGGACCAATCACTTTATTACTAAAACAATGAAGAAGTTCTGTCACTTTCAGGCAGCCTGAAACTGGTACACACCGCAGCAAGTCTTTCATCTATCGATAACAAATATTGAAGAAATTCATCACAACTAGCAAATTTCTTTAAACTTTGTGGGTTAACACGGCGATTCAAGGTTATAGACGATTTTTTTTAATTCCCATCGCTATTTGATTACAAGAGCAGTGTTTTATAAAATAGAAAGTGAAACACGATAACAAAGTTACTTACTTCTACATTCTTTGGTAGTTAGAGAAAGTTATACGTATTGTTTTAAGTGCGGCAGTGTTTGTATAAGCAAAAGTTTCAAGTAATATAAACCCTTGTTTATTCTTAACAAGAATTAAGAAAATATCATTTAAGGGTACCCAACGAAAGTATTTAAGTACAATATTTTAGTGTTGGGCTCATAATCGACTGTTGATATTTAAAAATATGCATATTTCAACTTTTATTGCCTCCTGCAATTTTTTGTGGTAATGTCTATCATTCTGCAAATACATTAGTTTGATATTGCTTTTTCAGAATTTGATTGTCTCCTTCCCAATATTACTCTTTTTTTACGCAATCAATTTACTAAATAAATTGGGTTAGTCTAATGTTAGTGAAAAAAATGATATATTTTAATCAGAAATCGTAAAACGAAAGATATAATAAAAGAAGAATTGCGTTTCAATCCTGTCAAAAACAGATGAAATCGAATCCCTAGGATTACAAAATTATCAGTAACAGTTGTCGTGCCCGTTTATATAAGAAAATGGGGTGAATAAGATGCTATCGTTTTGTTCAGGCAGATGTAAAAAAAATGATGTTGAAGTCATTTCATTTCCGCTTTTCGTCCAGCCTTTTCTACTCCATTTGTCGAGTGTCTTTTCAGTTCTTTATGCTACCATCCCCGTTGCTGATTCCGCAAGGCTTTCCGCGCAATAAACTTTAATTCCTATTCGTCTGTACTTTGCAAAGTTCACAAAATTACTTAATTTTCTTTGTAGGTATTCCGTCCGTGCCATTAGTTAGCGTCCTGTTGCACTTGTATAGGTTAGCCGTATACATGATGAAATAATATCCGATGATTAAGTAAATTCATTTCTGAAGGTCTTTATAAAGTTGCCCCTGCAATAAACCCTTACCTTACCCTTACAGTTTCTACACTAACTTTCAATTCTAGCTAATAATTTATATTACACGGAGTAAGTGAATTTAAAGCAAACGTAAATGACACAATTAGCATTTAACGCGAGTTCATTCTTGGCGTGTATCGATGTGTATCATTCGGTCTTCGTGTCCTTTATTCGTTTATGAAGAATTGATAGCAGTATTGACAAACACAACTTTCTATTTAGTACCTATACAGTTTTGGGCAAAAGGAAAGACTTTTGATACAGTTTGCGCTCCCGAAAACTATTTTTAACGAAATTGGAGGAATTTCAATAGTCAAATTGTGCGGGTGCATTTCTACCGCACGTTAGTAAGGGAGGTATTGCATTGGAGTAAAAAAAATAACCCCTCATTTTTTCACGGACATACACGTTTTAAACAGAGGCTGGTTAATATAGACCAAGAAATAACGACCAGATGTGCGATGATTAGTAACCGCAATTTAGAACTAGCGTATAAAGATATGTCGTACGTCTGTTTTGCCATTAATACATTTAATTAATACATTTGATCTTTGACAGCCTTTGCCAATCAACATTTTTTTAGCAATTTTTGAAAAATCACATAATATATACTACCAAGGGAATAGACAACGAAAAACGTCTGTCAATATGCTATCGCCCTATTATTTTTTCTCTCCAATATTATTTCAAAAATGGTTGCAGATGTTTATTAATAAACTTTTGTTTGTTGTGCTGTCAAAATTTAAAAAAATACATAAAAAGAGAACTAACCGCTCAATAGACGTATGATATACGTTTCTATGCTAGTTCTAACCTATGTAACTCCGTTTATTAAGTGTTGCCAACATGGTTAGGTAACACATTATACACGCGAAGGAAGAACGTACGTAAAGAGGTTTCGTTTTTAACTAGATTAATGACTTCACTTATAATTTTAAAGTCGTAAACCCCATAATACACGACGTGTGAATAAATATGTATAAATATAGCATTTTTTGAAATAATAAAATTTTATTTAAACGAAATATTTAAAATTGTGTAACAAAGAAGAAAACAATAATTAACTATAACAAAAAAATTTCGTCGAACTGTTTTTCAGTTGGGAGAGTGCCCAGGATACATGCACTATTTCCACGTTGGATGGCCAAGGATATCCTTTGAAATAAAAATTGCTTAGCGCGTTTGTCACCGGATTCCGCAATTAAACTTTTCCCTATTTTATTCAGAAAATCTCGTGATTCCTTGCACCATGGTCCAAGTGTCTCGAAGGCAAGTCTCATAAATATATAATCTTTCTTTAAATCTCGATATTTGTTGTGTTTTTTTGAGCATGCCTCTTCTGCTGCAGCTCCGGCCCTTATTGAAGTATTTTTAATGTTTGTTTGGGATAAAGTGTCCACGCATGTACAGTCCCATGCAAGGGATTGGCCTTTAGCATATACTGTAAGCGTTATCCCATCAGGTCGTTTTCCATCAGAACGGTATAGTCCAACCGGTTCCAAAGTAGACGATACGCTGATGGAAGTAAGTGCTCGGTGAATTATTTGATTTAACTCTGTGTGTCGTGACATTCGACCTTTGTTGTTCACTCTGCAGCTAAACCCATGGTATCCTTTTTCATTCACTATTTCTTCACAATTTGAACATAGATGTATTTCAAATATTTTACAACCTAGTCTTAATGCAACACATGTTCGGAAAGTTGAATTATTCATTTGTGTGCCAATGGTAGTTGATGGTAATGAATGTAACCATGCACCAGACTCTTTCTCCATTAGC
>NW_022170249.1:41858681-42256538 GCF_008802855.1 Photinus pyralis
CATTTTAATGTCAGAGAATTCCTTATTATTCTCAGCCCACCGTACGTACTAACGTACCCAACAACCCTAATTGCGGGTTTAGACGGATGCCGTTCGGTATAGAATATGCGCCACCTATGCTCAAATCATAATTTCATAACATAACTGCTCGCTTGCCTTCAGTTCGATTGAGTAGGTGCAGCATAAGGAATTTAGGTATCTCTTGATTGAATGTGTCTAAATAATACGAACATTTAAGCCAAACGGGGGCATTCTTTTACGTTATAGGACTAGCAAAAGGTAAGTAAATATGGAACCTTCGTAATTCTCAATTCTGTGATAACAATAAGCAATAAGCAAAACATTTATGGGTTTGTAACGTTTCAAGGCATTGAAATATAATATCGAAATTTATACCTAGGCGTAGTAATGGCTGTCTGCATTGTCGGATTTAAGCTGATTTCCAAGTCGGATATAGCTTAAATTCCATTGCAACGAGTATTGTGATAATAGATGCTATGCATACATGACGATGCAAAGGGCTATAAAAGCTTAGCTCAAGAACATTGCAATAACATGGAAGACATATTTTACTTATGAATATTGTACCTATTATACATGAATTCAGTAGATAAAATGTACATAATATTTAGTTATATAACTAGCAGTTGACAAATTATTCTATTATCAAGAAAGCAAGTAAAAGCTTTGGGAAAATTCAATATTGGGAACCTCGATAGCAAACTTTCACGTAATTGTACCTACAAAATAAAGTTCCGATTTTGAAAAGGCTATTGTTTAGTTTAATTATGCACACTCTAAAATTCGAAATAAGGGAATGATCACATTCGAAAAAAAAAGCGTTGAGAATGCGTATGCAGTTTACCTTATATGTAAATTGGCAGTACATTATATATTTAGTACCTACCTTTACACTATTAGATTTGAATATAGTTTATGAATGCAGTCATTATATAATATGTAAAGTAATTACATAACTATGGTTTACTTTTCCATTTTTTCGGTATTTCGATGTAGGGAGCAATGTGTCCAAATATAAACACATTCTTGAAAATTTGCGATAAATCGTTATTGTCGGTAGCAACGTTTAGTTTAATAAATGCTTTGCTAACTCTCGTATAAATGCTTTGCTAACTACTCGTATAATTAACATACGAGAGTATACCTATGTAGTTAATGGTGCAATGGAAATCGCTTTCTGTAACTATAGTTTACTAATACACGAAATATACTACTCTTACCTAGTAGATAATGTATGGTTATTTCTGTATGATCACATAACATGTATATAGTAGTAGTAGTTGATAATGTATGGTAAGTATTAGTTTGCTTTAGATGTTCGTAATGCAAAACTGAGGCAAATTTTTGTTCAATGATATCTGGTGTGTATTTATACTTTCAGATTTTGTGTAGCACGAATGTTTATATAGGCACATAACAATATATGCAATTATCATGCTATTAAGAAAACTAGAAAATTGCGATTACTTCCGAAGATATGCCAGAAAAACCAAAATTTGCCGACTTTATTTTATATGTTATTTGAACAGATACAAAAATAAAAAAAAAACACTTTCCCATTGTCACTAATCGAGCTCTACAAGATACTGCTGGGAGATTTTCAGTACAACGTTTCGTTTCGGAGAAATCATCATCAACTTTATTTTTTATATGACCCGTAAAAAAAGTACATACTGGATTGAGTAGTACTGAATATTATATTATAAAACTGTTGGTTTGAACAAGATGGTGCACCCTTCGCACAACGCCCTAGTCGTGCAGAATGAGAAATTTTCCAGGGAATTTGTCCGATTCTCCCACGATTTGGCGCCGCGTCGACGTTGAAACCAACAATTCCCAACTTTTGTTTTTTTACGGGCCTTATAAAAAAAAGTTGATGATGATTTCACCGAGACGAAACGTTCTATTGAATATCTGTCAACGCTGTCTTATGCAGCTAACTAGATCTTGCTGAATCAACATGGTTTTGGTCAATTTGTCAGTCTAGTCACCCACACGAGGGCGGCAACATGAAATTCACCATTGAAGAATGCGCTAGTATGCTCCAGATATATTATAGAAGTTTTCGATAAATTGCACCGAAAGTTCGAAGCAGTTGGTCATGTAATCAAGTTTCGTGAACACTTTATTACTGGAGGTGGGAATACATATTTGATTTGAATTTGGAGCAAAATAACTAATCGACAATTTTACATTAGATACGTCAAAATCCAACAACATGGACCCGCGAATTGTTGCAGACCGCGGCACACAATTCTTGAGGATTTTGAAACAACAGGCCTTTAAAGCATACGAAATAATATGATCAGTGCGTGGATTGCATGCCCGCCCGGCGAATTCAGAGTTGGCCTGGATCATCTGGTTCACTGAATTAAACTGGGTCACTGGGTCAAACTGGGTCACGTATATTGAAAAGAGTATGACGTGACCCAGCGACCCAGTGACCCAGTTTAATTCAGTGAACCAGATGATCCAGGCCAACTCTGAATTCGCCGGGCGGGCATGCAATCCACGCACTGATCATATTATTTCGTATGCTTTAAAGGCCTGTTGTTTCAAAATCCTCAAGAATTGTGTGCCGCGGTCTGCAACAATTCGCGGGTCCATGTTGTTGGATTTTGACGTATCTAATGTAAAATTGTCGATTAGTTATTTTGCTCCAAATTCAAATCAAATATGTATTCCCACCTCCAGTAATAAAGTGTTCACGAAACTTGATTACATGACCAACTGCTTCGAACTTTCGGTGCAATTTATCGAAAACTTCTATAATATATCTGGAGCATACTAGCGCATTCTTCAATGGTGAATTTCATGTTGCCGCCCTCGTGTGGGTGACTAGACTGACAAATTGACCAAAACCATGTTGATTCAGCAAGATCTAGTTAGCTGCATAAGACAGCGTTGACAGATATTCAATAGAACGTTTCGTCTCGGTGAAATCATCATCAACTTTTTTTTATAAGGCCCGTAAAAAAACAAAAGTTGGGAATTGTTGGTTTCAACGTCGACGCGGCGCCAAATCGTGGGAGAATCGGACAAATTCCCTGGAAAATTTCTCATTCTGCACGACTAGGGCGTTGTGCGAAGGGTGCACCATCTTGTTCAAACCAACAGTTTTATAATATAATATTCAGTACTACTCAATCCAGTATGTACTTTTTTTACGGGTCATATAAAAAATAAAGTTGATGATGATTTCTCCGAAACGAAACGTTGTACTGAAAATCTCCCAGCAGTATCTTGTAGAGCTCGATTAGTGACAATGGGAAAGTGTTTTTTTTTTATTTTTGTATCTGTTCAAATAACATATAAAATAAAGTCGGCAAATTTTGGTTTTTCTGGCATATCTTCGGAAGTAATCGCAATTTTCTAGTTTTCTTAATAGCATGATAATTGCATATATTGTTATGTGCCTATATAAACATTCGTGCTACACAAAATCTGAAAGTATAAATACACACCAGATATCATTGAACAAAAATTTGCCTCAGTTTTGCATTACGAACATCTAAAGCAAACTAATACTTACCATACATTATCAACTACTACTACTATATACATGTTATGTGATCATACAGAAATAACCATACATTATCTACTAGGTAAGAGTAGTATATTTCGTGTATTAGTAAACTATAGTTACAGAAAGCGATTTCCATTGCACCATTAACTACATAGGTATACTCTCGTATGTTAATTATACGAGTAGTTAGCAAAGCATTTATACGAGAGTTAGCAAAGCATTTATTAAACTAAACGTTGCTACCGACAATAACGATTTATCGCAAATTTTCAAGAATGTGTTTATATTTGGACACATTGCTCCCTACATCGAAATACCGAAAAAATGGAAAAGTAAACCATAGTTATGTAATTACTTTACATATTATATAATGACTGCATTCATAAACTATATTCAAATCTAATAGTGTAAAGGTAGGTACTAAATATATAATGTACTGCCAATTTACATATAAGGTAAACTGCATACGCATTCTCAACGCTTTTTTTTTCGAATGTGATCATTCCCTTATTTCGAATTTTAGAGTGTGCATAATTAAACTAAACAATAGCCTTTTCAAAATCGGAACTTTATTTTGTAGGTACAATTACGTGAAAGTTTGCTATCGAGGTTCCCAATATTGAATTTTCCCAAAGCTTTTACTTGCTTTCTTGATAATAGAATAATTTGTCAACTGCTAGTTATATAACTAAATATTATGTACATTTTATCTACTGAATTCATGTATAATAGGTACAATATTCATAAGTAAAATATGTCTTCCATGTTATTGCAATGTTCTTGAGCTAAGCTTTTATAGCCCTTTGCATCGTCATGTATGCATAGCATCTATTATCACAATACTCGTTGCAATGGAATTTAAGCTATATCCGACTTGGAAATCAGCTTAAATCCGACAATGCAGACAGCCATTACTACGCCTAGGTATAAATTTCGATATTATATTTCAATGCCTTGAAACGTTACAAACCCATAAATGTTTTGCTTATTGCTTATTGTTATCACAGAATTGAGAATTACGAAGGTTCCATATTTACTTACCTTTTGCTAGTCCTATAACGTAAAAGAATGCCCCCGTTTGGCTTAAATGTTCGTATTATTTAGACACATTCAATCAAGAGATACCTAAATTCCTTATGCTGCACCTACTCAATCGAACTGAAGGCAAGCGAGCAGTTATGTTATGAAATTATGATTTGAGCATAGGTGGCGCATATTCTATACCGAACGGCATCCGTCTAAACCCGCAATTAGGGTTGTTGGGTACGTTAGTACGTACGGTGGGCTGAGAATAATAAGGAATTCTCTGACATTAAAATGAGCACTACATTTTGTTCTCATTCTGTTGCGTCTCAATGTAGCATTGTATACTTGTTACTTTAATCCTCTTCTAACCTTATAGGAAACATAATTCAAATCATAACAGCTGTAAATGTTCAAAGTTGTAATAGTACCACATGTCAAGAAACGTCACCGATTATTATCATTTTAGTGCACCATTACACTTGAGCCGAAAGCTAAACTTTTATTATATTATAACTAAAACCACTACTAAGAGGCGTTTTATGATCGCAGAACATAACAATAAAGCCGAGTAATCGTAAAGATGAAATTAATTATTGTCTGCTTAGAACTCACATGCTGTGGCACGCTTCATAAAGTTAGTAATTGGCGTCCTCTTTCAAAACGGAGCGCAACAAGAAGACGAAATTTATATACCTTATACAGATAAGTAGCTATGGAATAAACTTAAGTGATTATTATAGTAGTTTTTTTTTCAAATTTCCATAATGAAGAATTGTTGGTTTAGAATTGGTCTAGAAGGTTGGTTGAATTTTTTCCACTTTCTATGGGAAACAGATTTTTCGAAAAAAGGTTGTGGTTAGCAATCGATTTAGAGGACGAACGAGTTTTTGTAAGTACAATTAAGGAACACACAGCTTGTTTACTGTATTTGGAAGATCAGCAAGAATTAATAATCTTCCCATAGACCTTTGTAGGAGTTGGTTTAGAGCAAGGGTTTCACAGTTACGGAACGAGCTTTAAATGTAACGGAACTCAAAGTGGTCTAAACAGTTGGCAGTTGAATAAGACTTCTCTCTTTCGTCATTCCAAAATAAATGCTTCCATATTTTTGCGTTCCTTGAATTGTATACACTCACTTAAATGCAATAAGAAACCCCAAATTACCTATACAATACAAAAAGAAAAAAGAATCTTACAATGACCATCAAATAAAATCTTGAAATTCTGTGTCCACTTGGCAACGCGTCCCTCAGGTTCTAAACAAAATAAATTAGAATATTGTACAGGATGTCCCGTCTGAAATCTCAAATGCGAAACCCAAATTACGTTCATAGCACGTAAATTTTCAGCCACAAGGTGACTCGCTCTCATCGTTGGCATTATTTCAACCTATCGAAGGAGACCCACCCTGCAGTTTACACATCAATGTATACTACACCAAGACGGATTTGGAACGGATTCAACATTTGATATTTTGTCATCGATTCCTGCTGCGCTTTACGATTGCTATAACTCTTTTCTTACATTCTTTATTATTATAATTAAACTCGATCACTCTCGTTAAATGAGATCGTCAACTAAAACCTTTCTATTCCATCCTAACGTTGCCTCGTGAATTTCATTCCGTAAGTGAATCTTGTAATGGAGACTGTAATAAAAAGTTAATCCATAAACCTTAATGAACTGTGTTCCGTACATACTAATGGACTATTTTCTAATCTTCACAGCGTGACTTTTTTAATATATCTAAACTTCCATTTATTGTAGACCACCCCTTTGATTAATTATATTGAAAACTACGCCAATAGATCTAAACGAATTTAGTTTAGACTTAATATCTCATTCACTGACTATTCTCTTAACTATTAAATAATAATACGAGTGTGTCCAGGATAAGAATGAAAAGCATGGGACAATTGGAAACCATAAGAGATAAACAGTCGGGTTCCTTTCATTCTAATTTAATCTGTGAACCTGTCACGCTTCTCAACTTGCAATAGGTAGCAAAAGCAATATAAGCGGTAAGTGCTCCTCTACAAGGAGAACACTAAGAATTTAACTTTCAAGCAGTTTGGTTACAATGAACGAAAGCATATCTGCCCGTATAATGTTCTTTTTCGTTTACAATGAAAACTACTACGGGTTTCCTCAACCTTGTCGTTATATATCGTATCCCCAGATCTTTAATTCATGAAATGTTTTTCTGAGAACCCAACAAGGAGAACGATGCCGCATGAGCTCACTATATGGTCCAATGAGCAGGATAATTTACAGCAAGTGTAAGATTGGGTTTTAACAAAATAATCTTAGCGCAAATCCATGAAAATCGTAGTTGCTAAACTGATTGCATTTGAAGTTCATACTTCAATGGAGCCACGAAGACTTTGTCATGATAAATTCTATTTGTTTACGTCGTCTTCTAATATGATATCTCATCCTGTCGTAATTTATTTTAAATGTCAAGAACAGCAACTGTAATAAACATTATCGGCTAAGACAGTTTATGATTTACGGTCCTATAACTATCAGGACGTCGATTTAATAATATGTAAAGGCCGTCATTTTTCAAACGCCGATTGTATTGATCATATGCAACAGTGTAATACGGGGGAGAGTCACCAATTTGCAATGTCTTTATAAGTTTAATCGTTTAGTACGTTACTACGTTTCACTACGAAAATTTGTCAAAATGTTTCAGCTTGTGTCCCTATTTGCTTTACTCTATTTTCCCTTCCATTTAAACCTCTTTTCGCCCAATCGCCTAAGTTTAATGTATTAGTGAAACGATTCTTAAACCCTCTGGATCTCCTGGAGCTTTCGGAACAAATGCAAAATCGGAGTATCTTAAATTATTGCGTTATTCACCACATTGCTCCACTAAAATTCGTCTGGAAAATCAGAACATCGTCTAACGTGGATTTTATTTCCGTTGCAGACTGCCCCTCTAGAACTTTATGACTGACCGCTTTTAAGCTCCATCCGGTTTTAAAACACGCAGATTGTCAGTTATTATTGCATGATAGATTTTAATTTTTCAAACAGATTTGTACGAAGGAATGGATTTTTTAGGAAACGAATAACGGACCTTGTATCTTTTGTAATGAAATTCTTCAATACAAATATTTGGAAAAATAAATCGGATCAAATTGCAGTCGTTTATTTAAAATACAAACAATATTTAAATTGCTATGTGCAACGGCAAACGGTCACAAAACACCTGTCCTGCTAGCTCAAATCAAAACAGCCCTTAAATTTAGAATTGTAATTATTTTCCTCATAGACTTTCGGCTCCTGTCACAGTGAAAAATCACAATGTTACCTTTAAATTAATAATTTGGGAGACTCAGTAGCCTCGATCAATTCTACACATTTTCATTAACGCCTAACAGAATTCTTGGACACGAAGAGAAAAATCTGGCATGAAAACTATATCTGGGTCGCACTTGGGGTTCGATTAAACAAATGTATTCCGCAACATATGTATCAACTTGCTTGGTCGACCCATACACTTTTTCCGATAATAGACAGTGTTTTAAAAACTTCCCATGAACATTTACTACTTCATTTGATTCAAATCTTTTCTTACAATTCTTAAAATTTCGTTCCTGTTTGCTATAAAGCGATATGTGTAAATTTTCCTATGTTGACCAATATATGAATTCGAAAAATACTTTTTAAGTCTAAACGACCACCCGTTACACTTTATTATTGTATAAGTTATACGTTAAATTATAAAATTACTTACGGTTGACGAGCTGTAATTTGTAGGGCGCTGGCGCTCCCTGGTACCGCACTATTATGCACAATATCCCATTTATTTAGACAAATACATTGATACTAGATTTTCCCCCCCGCAACTTCGTACGCTCGATATTGATGTATGATAAAGGAAACCCAGCGTACACAATGTAAATGGTAACACATAGGCACGGAATGACGGTATTGGCTGCACTTTGACGTCCGTCCGTCCGTCAGTCAGTCTATCCGCCACACGTACTCCTTCTAAACCACTGAACCGATTTTGGAGATATAGGACTCATTTGAAAGCGCTTGGATTCTGTGCATACCCATATTTTTTTGGTTTTGCGCATGCGCAGTGTCAAATTTTGGTTTAACGCATGTGCAATGCTAACTTTTTTATTCATGAAGATATTTAAATGAAACTTTATATGTAAACACTACGAATATAAGTAAAATGAACGACATTTTCAAAATGTTGTTTTGCCCATGCGCAATGCCAACTTTCTTATTTATGAAGGCATTTAAATGAAATTGTATACATAGGCATTTGGCATAAAGACAATTCTAACACCACTTGTTAAATTTGGCGCAATGCCAACTTCCTTATTTAGTGAAGCGTTTAAATGAAATTTAATACATAGGCACTTGGAATACAAGCAAATCTAACACCAGTTGTTAAATTTCAATCAAATTTCTAATGTAGACAATGCGCAATGCTATTTACGAAAGCATTTAAAAAGTTCCATATGTGAACACTTCGAATAAAAGTAAAACTAATGCCCATTTTAAAATTTGTATGTATTTGTATACGCTCCACTATTTTTCATTAAACTGTATAGACTTCGACGATAGGTGGCTCATTTGAAAAAGAATGGGGTAAGGATCTCGTGCCTACCGGTATTTTTTCCTGGTCCTAAGCATTAATATTATTAGGAAGAAAATACGCTCTCGTCATTTATGTTTGCATAATGACTTTTTAAACTTGTTTAATTTTTAAAACAGTCTGGATCATTTGAAAAATAAATTTTTTCATATCCTAATTAAGCCATATCCTAATTAAAGCTTCAATAAAATTTTTCATAAATATTTAAAAACAATTCGCTTCGCACCCTTAAATTATCTACAACAGGGAACAGAAAGGAATTAAGTTTCAGTTGTAACTTGAAACCTACGGGATTTGTTGGTTCTATATTTGTCTAAGGAACGAGACTTACATAATTCTCTCTGCGCATCTTTGTCGCCATGTAATTTTGTGTGATTCCCATTAGATTTATTTTCTTATTACTTGCTCGCCTCACTTTATTGTCGTCGTGCTAACAAAAGACAAAATTGTAAACTCATATGCACACTGGGATACGTACTATACAAATATTAGAACTTTAATTAGTTTTAAATTGGACGCTGATTAATATGAAATAAATCTATATTGGCGGTGCTGTATTCTATTTGCGTTATCAGTCGACCTGAATAAGCAAGTGTTATTGAAATTGCGAAACTAATTGAATTATACTTTCCACGATACGTTCAAAAGACGAAAATAACATACAGGCTCTTTATTATCTCGAGCATTTACTTGGAAAAGTGACGATGTGCTTGCTTTGGTAACTAGAACAAAAAAAAACAAATTCGCGATTTATTTGTGCAGTTTCCGTTGATTTGAACATTCCATTGGTAATTGATGAGACGAGGACTCTGGGGTGAAGAGTTGGAGCGACTATTTGCTTTGAGGTAGCGTTCCTAAAGCATTTCGAATTTACCTGTGAATGTATGGTTGGAACATGTAGGATTGGAGGTAAAGTTTTCAGGCATCAGAACGCTATAATTAAATTTAATGATTAACGACAAATGCGATGCGGCGATTAAATTTTTTATTAGTAGCCGATCGTGGGTTTTTTGCAGTTCATGAAATATTTAGGATTCAACTTTTAGCCAATCCATCACTGTTATAGCGACTGAGCGTTTTTTTACATGCTTGCAGAAATCTGGACACAATTAGGGCCAGTATAGGGATTGCTTATTAAAAATCAACCAAACGTAAACGACTACATTGGCATCATACTGCATTATTGAAATTCCGATTTAAAATTAATCGACTTTAAAATGGCAGACCTAACTCTTATGATCTAATTTCTTTTTTTTTAATAGTGGAAGGTCTGTCCGCAAACACATGCCCAATCTAGTGTGGGGTTGGTGGATTTAAACTTTTTTATTCTTGGTGTAGCCTACAAATTGAATAATGAACAACAGTTGCGAGTTACAATAAATGTTCGAGGTGGTCACCCCCGTTAAGGAGACACAAGTCCACTCTCTTCTTCGTGTTTTCGAAAACTGCATGAAGTTGCTGTTGTGTTATGCTATGAACAGCCGCTTCTATTTCTGCACGTAATTCTTCACTGGTATGTAAACGATTTTTACAAATAACGTTTTCTAGGTGACCAAATAAAACGTAATCCAAGGGCGTTAGATTATGTGATCTTGGCGGCCAATGGTTTCTTCCAACAATTCGGTCATCAAAATACTGTTGTAAGAATGTTATTGGTTCACTAGCTGTATGTTGAAAGGAACCTTCTTGCAATTCGTCGTCGTGAAATTGATCAATAAATACTTGTAACATTGCCAGGTAATGTTTGGCATTAACAACTAATTGCAATAATTTACACATTTTTCAAAGTCGGGAAGATGAAGTTGTAGCACTGTTACGTTGTACGGGTAGAAATGCAACTGTTTTCTCGTTATTTTCTTGTAGGTTCCATATGACACACTAGTTTGTTGGGTTAGCTGTCACAGTGGCTTATACGGGCTTTGTTCAAGACGAGCACGCACATCTACTAACGCCTCGTTAGCAACTGTTGGGCGACCAGGGGATTTTCCACAAGCAACACTTCCTCTACCGTCAAATCGCTTAACTACACAAAGAATGTAGTGGCGTAAGTTTTCGTAATCAACGACATGTTCAGGATATGCTGCTCGAAATTCCTCCAAGCACTAGCGAGTCGAATACGTCCAAACTTCGTTTCCGTCTTTACTTCCGTTAAGGAAATAGGATTGCAAAAGCAGCTTATTTTCTTCCAAAGTGAAAGGCATGTCGCAGTTTCAGAATATTACAATCTAAACGATAAGACATTAATTTACCCAACTTGGAATTATTCATTGTTGTTAAGTGTATTGCTATGTGAAATGGTACGCGTCCAAAATACCACCCAACAGACAACTACCTAGTTAGCTCAAAGTACCCTTATTTTCTTCCCTTTTTATTAAATTCCTCTCAGGGCATGAATGAGTCCGACAAAAATCTTAACATTGGCCTTAAAATTTTCAACAATTATGAAGGCCTTAATGAAAATCCGTAAATTCCCATGAAATCAACTACTCAAAGTTTGAATAGTCATGACATTATGCGCGTGTACCTACTGAGGCGCACTTTTTGTTGGGAATTTTGAAGAGGTAGGGGTTGTTGTGGTTCTTCGTTAAAGAATCAATATTACCCAAGACCTGAAATTTATTATTTGGGTTTAGCTAATAATTAAACAGTAAGTACCTATATCTACCGACGATGAAACGTCATAGACCGAGTAAAACTATGGTTTATAAATTTAAAAATCCAAAACCCCTGACGTTAAACCCCGGGTGTCTGATACGATATTCAGTAAGCTGAAGCACAATTTCCACGTTGTCTACTTTAATAAATACAATAAATGCTGGATAATAAACCACGTTCTATGTTGGTGCTTCAAAACAAAGTCGACAGTTACCATCACGCAAGTGGCTCAAGCGTGAAAAAATACACAAACATTCGGAAAAAAGTCAAAATTATTGTTGTCAAATAATTCTGTGCACATATCGTATGGTGCGTAATATCTTGTAACGGCATAATAATTTCCCTCGTTTCTGCAAGCTTTTACCTTTCCATAACGAAATTATGTAGGAACATAAACGACTGTCGATACTTTGAAGTTTAATTACACGTGCCGTGAAAATTCCTATGAAGCGCAAAGTTCTTAACAAAATACATGAATCTATAATGTTCCACGTCAAATTACATTTTATAATTTCCAACGCCTCTAAATACGGAGCAAAATACTGTCTTGCTCTGTAAATGAATACTTCATCTAACTTCACTGATAGTTAAGCCCTTCCCTGACTGAGGAAAGTGACAGTTGAGATATGTAGGCGTTTACTGGCGCTACGGATGAAGTAATTAAATGCTAATTGACAAGTCAATAATACAGTGAATGTTAACAGCAAACAATACAGAAAACGTACGCAAACTAAGTTGAACTCTGCGCTAAATAAACGGCTACACCTTTTTTACATTCAGGAGGTTTCTCGCTCGACAATTAATTTTCGTTAATTAGCAATTACCCGCATCTTACGATTAAATGACCGGGCCATTACTTAATCGGTCCATTTATTTCAAACCCGTTACTTGCAACAGGCGTAAATATCCGCCTGGGCTTTAAAGCTCGCGTGCTGCAATTTTATTTAACATTGCGCGACTCGTAAATTACAACTAAAACCTTCATACCAATAAAATTAAGCGTCGAATGTGTTAGCTAGAAATTCGCTCCTACTTTCAGATCGCTAATTAAATCTCCCATCTCGAAATCTGTTTTTGATTATTTTTTTCTGTCAAAGGCATTAAACAGCCGTTCGCGCAGCTTCCGCCCGTTTTAATTTCTCGAATAAATTGGCACTCGTATAATTTGGAAGGGAAGTGTTCTTTAGATAGTCAGATTAGCCTTAAAAATACAACATTTGCTGAAGTATTACGTCTGCCATTCTATTTTATTAAAGTTAAGTTCGCGCGTCTTAGGCTGAATGGGTGGGAATAGTAAATTGCATTCTGCAAATTTTAATTTTATTTGGAATTCTGATCAGGAAATTTACATTATGAACGGGGATTCTTGCTTTAGTATGCGACGTTATACGCGTAGTATGCATTCATGTTTTCTTTAATCAGTGATGGATATGATTGGGCACGTTTAATTTTTTATTCATAGATTAATTTACAGAGCATACTTTTTAAATGATACTGCTGTGTCTCTTAGCGGGGGTGTTGCA
This sequence comes from Photinus pyralis, assembly GCF_008802855.1. Taxonomy (NCBI): domain Eukaryota; kingdom Metazoa; phylum Arthropoda; class Insecta; order Coleoptera; family Lampyridae; genus Photinus; species Photinus pyralis. Next base: position 41,872,057 of record NW_022170249.1, read on the forward strand.
TCGAGTTTTCCGTAATAAAGTTAAAAGTTTCATAATTAAATAAACGGTTATGCGTTGCTTTTGCCGGGAATTAATTTCAATTTGGAAAAGTGAGATCCCTCACCTTTTGTTTGTCAGGGAAAGTTTGTCTTTAAAAGTTTTGATATAATGGTGTGCTTTTTAATTGGGAGGATAGAGAGAAATGTAATCAGTACTCAAATGAGTCATACCTTTTGGATCAATGGGACCAAAAGCCATAACCGCTTGCTGTAATTTACCTACTCAAAAAGTACGGCAGTCACTATACATTGTAATACATTTGATATGTGCCGGAAGGACATGATAAAATCTCACCCCCATCTGTAGGTAGGATGATTTATGCACCTTACTTTTTGATCTCATTATAGAAAAGTTATTTTTTGTTCTCGAATTATATGAGTGGTTATCAGTTATCACAATTTAATGAAAGTAATTTTTTGTTTTTGAACACGAAACATAAACATTCAAGCACATATAATGAATAGACAGTTGCATTATGAAAGTTTTTAAGGTTAACAATTACCTTCATTATATTGAGCCCTCTAGCACATTCGGTTTTCAGCTGGTGCAAGTCTGGGTACCCAAGTGAGTCTTTTGTCGAAGATAACTCCTAGTATTTTAATGTCATCTACTTACCTAAACTTCTTACATTACTTACATATTCTCATATACAGGATGCCGCTTCATATTTTTGGCGTTTAGGCCGAAATACTATCTAAATGACGTTTGCACAACAATATAGGTCCCAGATTAGTGCAGCAAGAAATGATTTTTTTCCTAATCACTTCGGAATGATGCCCAAATTTGGGCAAAATTGTTATTTATTAACCAAATGCTTGGGGGAAACGGCAAAACACATTGATGCACGGGAACTAGATTTGGTGGTGTTCCTGTCATACTCCATTACGAATGGAAACAATCATTATCAATTAATTTAATGTTGTCTTCTAGGGCGTGTACAATCGGAGAAGGTAGGTAGGTATTGGTTGTGCAATTAATTTCTCCAATAGTTGGGAAACATAATTTTATTTTAAACATCTCCTTAAATGATATTTATACGCTCTAATTATGACATAAAAAAAACTGGTTCTTTCGAAATCCAAATTTAATGCGACATTATTTACTAATTTGGCAGAAAACTTTGTTAAGTATCTTGTATAACTTATTTTGCGTCAAGTTTATAGGCGTAATTCCAACTTACGTTTCACGCTTCTAACGCGTAAAGGGGACGAAAACCATTCTAATAATGAAAAAGTAAAACTTCGTAAACTTGCTAAGCTTCTGTGTGGGAGAAACGATTACTATTTATCTTGACCATTATTAGTGTCCTTACAATTTTACCCCCTATCTCGGTTTCCCGCAGTGTAAGATATCTCATTTCGGTAATATCTGGAAGGATAGGGTGCAAAAGGGAGACCACAAATTGTAAAAGCCGAAATAAATTACTTTGAGATAATTACGAATAATATATATTCGCAATTTCTGTTATTCATAGAAAATAATTCTATTACGTAAGTGATATAGCCATCTGTTTACATCTAACAGGTATGATAAATATATGTAATTTGAGTAGGTAATTCAGATATATGTATTAAATTTCAAATTAAATTGTAACGAAACCGCCCACTGGAATATAAATTGATTCACCCAATTGAACCATTTTAATAAATTGAACACAGAAAACTTAATAAATCTTATAAAACTTTTAACATTCACATTTGGATAGCTACCAAATAGTTATTTATTATACAGTGATATTCATGTAGAAGTAGGGATTTCCTATGTCTACTTTTACATGATAAAAAGTATCCTGAAAAGCGCCTAATTTTATGCAATTTTGCAATTGTTTTTTGGTTTCAAATTGAAGCTTCAAATTTTAATTTAAAGTTTTGGATTTCTCAATTTAATTGCGCGATATATTTTTGATTTTGAACGCGATACGATTATTGTTGAATTTCATGGTATCTGGGAAAGTTAAGCATTTAAGGAATCTGGGTGGCGCTCAACCATACGAAGAAGTTACGAAGCTTGTATGCCCAAACTCCACAGAACTAACCTCTCTAGGGAACCTCAAACCACTTTACCTTTACATTACATCCCTGAGCTAGCTGACCGTTTATACGGTGGGTCTAGAGTAAAAGCAGTTCAAACTTAATTCATGTGACAAGATTTTCTATCAAATCCGCATGATTGTAATTTCTGCAAGAAAATGCCGTAAGCGGAAGTGTAAAGAGACCGAGAACAAACTCACCGCCTCTTGAAAATCGTAAAATTCAATGCAGAAATCAACGCAACAAGAAATTTGGACTAGCTTTGTTGAACGGTTGTGTTAATTGCAGACGTCATAATTGCTCACAAAAGGGCATTGACACCATTAACGTTTACATTTATACATGTAAATAACATATCCTGTCAATGTAAAATTTTTCCACGCTGTCGATTCCAGTAGTGTTCGCTTTAACTTTTCTCGCGCGATCATATTTCCGTTTTAATTCCAAATTTAAGTGCTCCTTTTAAAGTGATATGGGATAATGCGGTGCATTAAACTACACTCGCTTTTTCACATTAAAAAATGTATGAGAGGCTTTCAAAAAATTGTCTGGCTATAATAGGGAAGTGCAAGTTAATAATTGAGTTGCTAAAATGCCTCAGCTGCTAAGTTTTTGTTTAACTTTTATACCAGCAGCGACACTTTGCGAGGTGGCGGATCATTTTAGCAGTTACGTATTTGTAAAATATATATCTAAGCAACCAATAGGCGAAATACAAATTAGAATAAATAATAATAACTAAACCTTTTTATATTATGGTTTTTATTATGCACTGTGTGCAATTTCAAACGGTCACTAATCCATCCACAAGCACCTGTCGAGCTAGCTCAACAAAACACGAATACGAAGTGATTTGATTATAGCTGATTATATGATTATAGTTTTATTAAATTTGAGAAAACGCGGCAGCCTTGATCAACTACACAATTCCAAAGCATTTGTATTAAACACCTGGCACAACCCTTGGGTATATACATGAGAACTCTTATGTAGGTCGCAGTTTGAGTTCGATTAATTACAACATAGAACATTTACAGATGAAACAAATTATTAGATTTAAAAAATAACTTCTAAATTTAGGAATGTTAACCCGGCCAATTAAGTAAGTATAATTACCGGTAGCGTAATTGGCGTCTAATTGGTGAGTGTTTAATGCCATTTGAATCGCGCTTATTTATCTTGATGTTTGAGCTGTTTCCTAGGTTTTTATCAGGTCGGGGAGCCTAGAAATAATCAAAGAAAGTTTTAATTTAGGGAGGCGTTATACTTCCGTTCCCGCCATAAGCTGGCCGTTTCTCCGAATGAATTATCCGTGGCTTCCGAAATCATTTAATCGACCTTACCCGGAGCAAAGAGTAAATAGTAACTCCTGGTGGCGCTCGAGATACCCGTCGACTACTGCGAAGGTTTCAAAAGTTATATAAAATTAAATTCATATATTTGTAATTAATTTAGTTTATTAATTGAAATGTATCTTTTGATTCAGCTAATTTTACTGTTTGGGTAACAGTTTTGCGCGGACATCACCGCACCGTATTAGGTTACGTAGACAATGGTTCCCAGTGCTCCGACACCTATTTAGGTGGATGCCTACTAAGCACGTTCTAAACTTGCACCATTTCTACGGCCAAACCGCCGGATTAAACGCTCGCGACAACGTCACCGGCACCCCATCTTTTGGCCAAGATTTTATTGCCGTTGTATGCCATTTTATGTTACCCGGTAAGGGTGAAGTGGAATGTGGTAAAGTAAACCCACTTCTTCTTCCTCGAAAACCTTAGCCCTTTAAATTCCAGGGTACTACTAAGTGGCAGTACTCAGGACCGAATGACCACGGAAACGCGAACTAGTCTTAGAAATTGAAATGACCTGCAGTTTACAGAACAAAATTTTAAGGTTCTATTATAGTCTCCCTGACCACTGCAGTAAACTACCAATCCTTTCAGCTAAATATAATAAAAGTGATGTTAGTTGCTCGCATATTTCAGCAAACTTAGTTCCAATTGACGTTAACCGAACGCTTAATTTCGTGCGGCTTACTTTTAATTAATAATAATTAATGTTAGTCGGAAACGTAATTTCACACCGGCGACATGTTAGTGGGCGATGCATTTATGTTAAGGCACCACACGCAAGTTTCGTGAATTATAAAGGCTATGTGGGTATTAAGCAATTAATCAATGTTCAATGAATAGAAATTACCTTGCAATACGGGGAGATTCGTTAACAGTGTACATTTATATTCTAACTTTTCTCTGCGATCTCGTTTGTATTGATTTACTACTACATCAATTGCTTTCAAACCACCTTAAACTATTAGACCCGCTCGAAATGTAAATTTTCCCTCGGTCTAACCGAGTGAACCACTCAGAGTGAGAAGAGAGGCCGCTAAATCATCTTTTTCAAACCGACAGCTCCAAAAATTCTCAGTAAATACCGTTCAGTTAGTTGGTGCGAGAAATGCTCATGGGTTACATATCACTCTGTTCTTGATCTCAGACATTAAAATACCTTAATAGGAGGATTGATCCTTTTTACGAACGCTAATTGTTCTTGGAGCACTTATAGCAAGACTGGCTACCGCCGTTCAACAAGTGGATGTTCGGATGTGCATCCGTGAGGGTCGATTTCTCGCACTTTTTTTTTATTCGCCATAATTGATCCCACCGTAGATTTTACATTGTAACAAGTGCCTGGTCATTCATTGTACACTTTATCAGATAACCGTATTGGATGAGAATAGGCAATACCGTAGCATGGAATCAGTTGAAACGTCTCTTTACATTCAATAAAATGTTATCACCAAACAGGTTGTTTTCATCCTTCTTATGCCCTATTAGCCGGCTTATAGATGCTAAGCGATCAACTCAAATTCCAGCAAAGAATTCAAATTGACCGCGTAGTCAAAGCCCTCAAGTCTCATTAGCCGACAAGATCACGTACAGTCACCGAGCACAATGGAGACTTTTTAAGGATACTTCCCAAATTGACAAGTTTATTAACGCCATTATACACTACACACCTAAATTCGGTTGTGTTATCAACGACAATGGTCTTGTTTTAAAAAGGTTATGGAACTGTTGAAAATACCTGTCGACATTGCATTCATGCTTGTACAAATCCCTTAAAGGCGACACAATAAAAATTCGATTTTAGAAATCCCGACCCAAAATTATATACGATGCCTAAGCTGAAATTCGTGATCTCTATATTTCCAAAGAAGTTTCGTCTAAAGATCCTACGCAAAACCTATACGTGTCAAGCAAATATCTCTCGTATTAAAGTGGAGTGTTTCGTGTTAAGCTGCATTTCCATGTAGGTGTCTCCACGATTCCCTATGGGCATACAGCTTATAACTTATCCACTTTCTATTTTTGTTTTGTGCCTGCAGCATTATGTAGTTGCATGTTGTGTTAGTATATTTCCAGACAGGAACATATTAGTCGTAACTTTAAACCCTTTCATACATTAAACATGTAGCAACTACCCTGGGAAATAGTTTAATTATAAATGCATAATTAATTTCGCACGCAGAAATAAGGATGATAATCGCTTTATAAAACATTACAATGTGCAAAACTTCGTTGGAATTATGAAATTTAATTGCGATAAAGATCGTTAAAAGTACTCGTACAAAATTTGTTTAGTGCAAACCTAGCAATTAAGGCGCATTCGAACTGCAAAGCGAGTTTTCATTTTTAGAGTTAAATACAATTAAAAGTTTTGACGATATTCATTCAAAATTTCGTTATTAGTTTCAGGTATCCCTCCATCATTCCCTAAACCTATTCACATTTCAATCTTTTCACTCTTCAATAGTTTATGTTCAGCATAAATGGAATGCATTTAAATGCATGTGCGTTAACTTACTAGGGGCTCAATACTTGTGCAGTTGAATAATGATTGTCAATAACTCAGTGGAAAGTAAGAAGCCACCTTGCATCACATTTTATGTAAGTAACGTATGTAACAATCGAGTGAGTTGACAGTATTGACATTGGACAAGCAATTTTTTTAATCTTGTCGATTTGAGTGTTTGAAAAACGTTACGTTCGAACACCAGGATTTCCACACCGACCTCGCGTAAGATTACCTCCAGCATATTCCGGACTACCCTATACTTACAGCTGGCAACTCTGGGAAAAACTACGAGCAGATTCACCTACATTTCAATTCGAAACGACGGACGTTTCACTTTTGCATCTCAGTAGCAGTCGGCCCGATATGCAAGACACGGATGCACTCCTACGTTGTGTAATTGGTTATTTTATGTATTGGGACGTGAGACATAATCTGGAAAGAATTATATAAAATGCAGAATATTGTGCGTAAGAAAAGACAAGAACAAATAAACATATTACGCACACAACAAGGCAATACCAGGGTAACCTTCTACGGGACAAAAACCCCCGAATAGCCCATACAAATATACGTACATGAAATAAATCAACGATAACAAAATGCAAATGAGAAAAATTCAGAAATAACACATCTCAAATTGTGCAATAAAAATGAAGTAATAGGATTAAATTCAGTCAAACAATTCATAAAAACACAACAAATGAAACATCATTAATTAAAGTGGAAAAAAGCTGTTGTACGTTTTACGTACATCTCCTGCATTCCTTGTTACTGACTGCCTAGCTGCTCTTGATAATGAATTTATAAAAGCTATTGGATCTGTTTGTAATATTGAAATGACTGATACAGTATCGTTACAGTCCAGTCTGCCTGTTAATAATAGTGGTTTGGGAGTCAGAAGTACGGAAAGATTAGCTCTTCCAGCCTATTTGGCTTCGATCTTTTACGTGCTTCCTGTCGTTTCTCAGATTATTGATTTCAATGATGCAGAATGGATTTCTGATACAATTAACCAATGGAAGATACTTGCTGAATCTCAAGAACCTGTTGAAGAAATTCGTCACATCCAAAATCTTGGGACACTCCTTTGGTTGAAAAGTTATTCGATCAATTGTTCAATAAATTCGTCAATGATCCAGTACACCAAGCAAGGCTGTTAGCACTGAAAGAAAAAGAGTCAGGCGCTTGGTTACAAGCTCTTCCTGCAAGGCAAATCTCCACACATCTTGAAGATTCTGTTTTGCAGATAAGTGTTGCTTTACGCTTAGGTGCTACAGTTTGTACTCCTCATATTTGTAAATGTGGTGCCAATATGGATAAGTTTGGGCATCATGCTTTATCTTGTCAGAAGAACACAGGAAAGTACAGTCGCCATCGAAACATCTTAGAATGTCAGAAAAGAGCATTCCATGAGGCTGGTTATTCAGTCATCTTAGAACCTGCTCGTCTTTTTGGAATTGATAAAAAACGACCCGATGGGAGAACTTTAACACCTTGGATGGAAGGAAGATGTCTGGCATGGGACTTCACTTGTGTTGATACCTTATGTCCTTCATATCTCTTCTCCTCGGTGAAGAAAGCAGGTTCTGCAGCCGCTTTAGCTGAACGCAGAAAAAAAAATACTTACGCTGCTTTAGAACCTACATTTATTTTTAACGGATTCGCTGTAGAAACCATGGGTCCGTGGGGAAATGAAGCCAAAATGATGACAGCGGCAATTGGTAAAAGACTCAGGCAAAAAACAGGAGAGTCCCGCTCAACCCACTTTATTTACCAACGGATAGGTATAGAAATTCAAAAAGGCAATGCCGAATGTATTTTAGAACTTTACCTTTTTTTTGTAATTCTTTTGATGAAATTTATTATGTTTTACAACCCCGTTCTTATATGTAATTTGTTCTTGTTCTATTATTTTCATTAAACGTTTATTTATTTAAAAAAAAAAACTTAAAATTCGTCTTAACCAAAACGTAATTATTTGCATAGGTATAACTCACTCAAAATCATAGATTTGGATGGTATTGATGACGATTGCAACATTTTTGAAATAAAAGTAGGATTTCCCCCATTTTATTAAACAAATTATTACTCTGCGTTAAGCGATTGGGCGTTGGGATTCATCTAAACGATTTCATTTAACTAAAGAAACAGTTTATATGTTACTGGGGAAAATTGAAGATCAAACTCAACTTTTGTCAATGAGAGAACACATTTTGAGAGCAGGTGATTACATTAATTAACTGCGCCTAGAATTATAATAAACAAGTATAAATTGTTCATAAATGTTCACAAAACCGCAATAGTTTAGTTGGGTTTAGATGATTGTATTCACCCCCCCCCCCCCCCCCGCGCCTCTCGCCCCATTTTCCTTTTACTTGATAAAATATGAGAGCAATTCGTTGTCACATGTTAAAGTTAGGTATGTTTTACTTTTAAAAACAGTCTCTCAGGAAATAATTCATGGGGGGGGGGGGGGGGCTAAGACAACAAAATCTGATGGTCATCTGATACACCTTCAAAATATACTCTACCTATCGCAAAAAATGCAGGACTCCAGGACAATTCCCTTAAAAGTAGGATAAATAACCGCATACAATGAGCTAAAAAAAGTATCGCGGGTAAGGCCATGTTGTTGCAACTTTATATCAGTGGTGGATTCAGCAGGAGACAACGAAGGCTCTTGCCGCCTCTGGCAAACCCAAAAAAGCTTGGCCAAAAGCACCATTTTAAATGTTATAGATCACTTGGTTTACATTATTCCTTTAGGTACATTCCCCCTCTTTGTATCTTTCTAAGACTTTGTACTACGTACAATCTGCTCTCTGTAAATGGGGGATGGAGCGTCTTTGCGAACGAAGTTAAAAGTGTTATATTCACCCCTTTTGAAAACTTTCTCTGGATCCGCCACTACTTAAATTAAGTTAAAGTAGTTTTTTTTCACATTATTGAACAGTTTCTTTAAAGAAACTTCTGTTCTTGGGGGTACCGGTCACCTGCACAGCAGTTTTCGTACAAGTGGTTTCTTTATCCTTCTAGATAACTACGTCTGTTTTTTCTCTTCGATGATATATGTCTTATTTTACTATAATCATAGACCAACTACGCTATAATGTAAAATAAAAACCCGATACAATGAAATATTTAGCGATCCTCGAGATTGTTTTTGGGTTGCAACTTTTTGGGACGATAGTCTACGCAGTTGAAAAAATCTAGCGACCTTTGTATTATAGGTAGTTAAGAGCATGTATAATGTATATACCAATTTTCAAAATGTTTCTAAACAAAGTCGTCGTACACACCGACAGACAAACAAGAGAGCAATACAAAATTATAAACGATCTCGAGGATCGTTAATTCCCCTTTCCGATATTAAAAAAAAAAATTATAGCTCCTCTCATTCTTTTGGCCCCAGGTTCTTTGCAATGCTCGTTTCCCATTTGGTAGACACAATTACAGAGTACGTTTTAAAGTGACGTTTATAAGTTGTTGTATAATTTGGCATACGCGACGTTGTCAAACTGGAATTACTTTAAGCAAAATTTGGTTAAGTAAAAATTAATAATCAAGTAGTGCAATATAAGATAAGTTTAAGTAATAATTAAGTTTTACTCAGTAAAGCAAACATTTAAGTGCAAGTGATGCAAGCGAGCCTAAGTGCCGCTAAACAAATATGAAATGTATTAGAATTTCTATAGAACTCTTAACTCAATGTTCAATTTGAATAGAAACCTCTTATAGCTTTAAATATGTACCCATTGAACAATCCGCGTAATTTAGATTTTTTAAATCCCAGCTTTTTACATGCGAAAGTTTTTTGCACAGTTTCATCCCCGCTAAACTCAATAAAAATTACTTTTTAACTTTAGGGTGTTCCTTTTAAATCGAAACGTATAGAAATTGGATTGCAAACAATACATTTTATGTATAAAACTTTCTCGGAACATTACGCATAACTCGACGATATTTATTCCAGAATGCCTCTAAACTAATTAGCCCTTTTATCTTGCAGATGGAAGAATCCCTGGTTATCGGACGTACCTAATAATTTAAATCCCCAACTTCTTTTCCCTTTTTTTAATTCAAATGAGGCGACTTGCTGATTAGAAAGACGAGGGTTGCTACTTCGGAACTTTTTTTGTGTGAATTACTTACACTTAGTTACTGTTCCTTAATGAGAAGCGTGTTTTATCTACGCTTTGGATTAAAAAAAGCTGTGGCGTAACTATCGTGGTAGTTAATATGCTAACAATATTGCTATGCTGTTTAAACAGGTCAATACTTGCGTCTACTTCCTTTTGCTTTAGTTGGCGAGTTATACAAACAAAAATTTAATCGCGCGTCACTACGTTGCGTATTATGAGTTTTTACGTAGTCTAACCGTATTTTATACGTGTGCATATAAGCACAACTTCCTTTTAACGGATTATCTTTTGGTCAATTTGGGAACGTTTTGATGTCCAACATGGGCTTCAATGGATGAAGTACAGTTATTACTACACTTAAAGTACCGGCTCGTGTAGCGCAGTAGAGCTGAAGCTCCATTGCGGTACCAAGGGTTCGTGGTCCGAATCCGGGTTAGGGAATTTGTAGTGGGCTCCGGGGTCTTTATGCTACTCTAATGATAGACCTCGAGTAAATAAAGACTTCATTTTGAATTTATGTTCAATCTATAGTGCATCAATATTCGTGTTTCTCATAGTACGATTACTCCTTTGATCCATTCTTTGCATTTCTTTTGGTTTGCGTTTTAATTCTCACTAACTGTAACCGCTGGAAAAGGAGGGGCTTCACATCAGAAACGAAACTCGCAGCCTCTGGTCACAATTTTTCCCAGACCCCAGAAATTACCCTTCCCACTTAAAACAAACGAACGTAGGAGCAACAAAAACACTGAAATTATAAATTATTACAAGGTTATTTTAACGTAGGTACGTTATAATGATAGATTCATAAAGCAACCCCTTTTATTTTAGCTTAAAATGGTATACTAAAACATGCTAGGGATCAAATCGATTCGCGAAAACGTACGTGCACATTAAATAAAAAATTGTCATTTGAGAATTTACACGACCTTTTTAAAAATGTTGTGCAATATTTAGCCGTTGTCAAATGCATAATTTAACTTATCATGCGGATAAAAGCCGAACTTCAAACAGTGTTGGGGTTGGCTATTACAACATATAATAGCTCTTATATTCCTATTACTTTCGAGTTTTCATTATTCCTTTTAACGTCACATCTGCACAATACATGCCTCCAACGGACCCTGATAAGCCATTGTTTTTCCTGAAACGCCACCGACCGTGGCGCTTTAAATGATTCAACATAAAGCAGACAAAATATGTGGCGTTAATCCGCGAGTCATAAAACTTTTGTATTTGTTAATTCGCGTTCTCGTCTGCGACAAGCAAAATTACTTCTACTGACGAACGGAAAGGGATCCTCCTCCATCATTTCCTAACGCTTTCGATCCGCAAAACCCTTACTGTAAACGTTACAAATACCTGGATACACCAAAATGATGTCTACCAAGTCTCATAATAAAGCTTGGATTCTGTTCTCCATACAACTGGGGGATTATAACCGAATTATCTAATTATGCGGCTCTTGCCTTACCCAACCTTTGAACTATCAGTGCGGTTTCGAGTTTACACAACGCTTTTGAGTACGATCATATCTGGAAGGATCCTTATTTTATTATGAAATTAGAAAATTACGTTTCTAATTTACTTTACAAATTTAACAACATTTGCATTTAGTTTCACCAAGTTGACATCGCTAGGCACATTTTAATTATATTCATATTGTACGTTACCAACCCTTCAGATTTATGCATTTGCATAAACCGCAATTACGGTCACTAAATGTCCGACTAGTCATTTAATAAATTATGTAAACCGTTTATTTATATTATTGGTGTACATAAAAATCCCGTAAGAGATTTCGATGATTATCAATTTATTTTAAGATTGCCCATAATAAGTAACGAGATTAGTTGGCGTGAAGTTAATTTTGTTTATCTGCGCCTGTAGGATAACTCTCACTTATCCCGGTCATTTTAAGTGGGATAAGAACTTAATTACCACACTCAGTGGGATAAGCCCTTGTCAAAACAATGTATGATCAAAAATCAACTATCAAGATTATATATTGTAAACATTAACGTATGATGGAAGAGTTCTAGACTCACTCATGACATAAGCAAAGAAATCAGAAGCAAAATTTTTGACGTATAAATTTTCTTGACGTTAGGATTTTCTTGTTTCTATGGCGTCGAAAACTGCTAACTATGCTACTTCGATTGAAATTTAAAAAAATGCATCAAATTTATTTTTCGTTTTTAGCAGTAGAAGAACAGTCGCAGATAAAAAGTTGTATTTAATACTTGGGCTAACGGCCATTAACATACTCATGCTCTTACAATAGCTCGGGCTAACGCCCTCGTATGCGCAATTGTCGCATTCGTAAGTTAATGAGGCCGTTATCCCACTGATTAAATAAATAATAATAAAATAATAAAAATCCGCTTATTATCACGATTCTCCGTGTCAGATGTCATTTTTTATTCGTCTATTATCTATTATTCGTCCGAAAAAGTTCATCCAGAGAGCAACGAGTTTCGTAGAAGAAAGGGTATCCGACGGAAGGATCCTTTTTACAGTCCATACTATTCTATCATTTCACGACGTATTGATTCAGCCAGGAATAATCACTCATAACCTATTTTAGGCCAACATCGTCATCTACAGAAGGACATTTTTTATATGAGCTAACGGTTATTTTATTTATTTATTTATGCATGTAAAATTTAAAATTTGCAAAACATTACTTTGAAGTTGAGAAGCAAATTGATTATAAAAGTACTTGGAGGGAAACCGCTTGTTATAAATTGAAGAGCTCCTGGAAAACAAAAAAGGGCGATCTCACACAAGATCGAAATTTTGCATAAAAATCAGAAAGTCTCTATAAAGCATTCAAACATCGAAATGCAAGTATGAACTTTTATGAACTAAATGCAAATTTTTTACAATCTTTACTCATCTACCAGTATGTGTTTTTATTTTTAATTGAAAGATTTACGGCTCGAGCGCATCTCATAGTTTAATTTGGTTATAAGGGAATTGATTTTTGTAAAGAAATCCAAGAGGGCAGTCAGATAAGGCCATTTCCAAAGACTGCTCGTAGTGGTTCAGTTGTACTTGCTAATATTAGATGAAAGAAAATTCTGACGTTAGGAAGCTCCAATTGTGGTTTACATACAGTAAGCTGTGTCTAAACACTGAGAAAACAATATTTATCAATGTTGGGATTGATAAGAATTATAACTAGGTGTCACTGTAGAAGGCTAAACGGAATAAATTAAACACACACAGAGCGACATCTTTAAAATCTGTTTGTGACGTGGCATTATTGAAGCAAGTTTGGTTATTATCGTAATGCTAAAAAGGCAAAATTCTTGTAATCTGTAGGTTATTCAGTCCTCTGACGGGTCTACGCTATTTTGTCCATATTAAATGCCGCAAAATAACGTTTCCTTGGCAGATAACTGGCGTGTTTTACATTCTACAAATGCGGTTACAAATATTGTGAAACCGTACAACATAGTAAATTGAATGGGGGTAATTTTTCGCTTACCTTATTCTTTCAATTTTATGAAAAAAAAACAGTCTTGTACTAATGCTACTGGAATATACTATACTAGGTGTATTCTAACAATACTTAAACTTGACAGTGCTAACAAAATGTACTTTTCATTAATATTTGCCTTGTATTCATGTCTGTTTCATTTTTTTCAGGTAAACATATATAAACGACACTACAAAACGCACCAGCGCTTCTTGAATAGAAGGCGGTGTACTGAAGCAATCAAGCATGGTATGTTATTCCAAATCAAATTCCACTCAAATAGACTATTAATATGCTTGCTCAATTGCCGTACAATAAGGCAAGGTTAGGCTATACCTCTCTTGGTGTACTCATCGTTATAAATCATATCATCATGAGGTAGAATAATTTAGAAATACTGTGCAATGTACTGATATATTTTTAATTATGAGGAATTTGAAACAGTATTGAAGCTGTGATTAGGAGGTTTTATACGTTTACATCATTTAAATAAAGTTGCTGTGACTAGCACAGATACCACCCACACGCCTGCGCATGCGCGTTCGGAGCTCTTCCTTTTATGTCCAAGAATATGTGTACCAAATTTGGTTCCAATCGTTTCGGCCGTTTACCCGGAAATGGCAGCACAGATCGACAGACCGACATCATCGAGATTTTGCTAGATTCGAATGCTTCAAAACGTGGATTTCCTTAAAAAAAGTAAGGGGTAATTTTTATCCCAATGCAATACTATTGTACGGGTGGTAAAAATTAAGACAAAATTTTTGCTTATTAGTTTGAAGTCTGGAGAGATACCATAAGGAAAATGTTGTTTGTTTAATTATCACTTGTAAGTTTATAGAGATAACATATTGGTGGTAGAGTGAAATCCCACCGTTGCTTTTGATTATTTTTTTAAATCTTATTATGCAGTATACCTATTTTAGGCAGTAGTAGTTATACGAGTACATACACTGCAAACGTAATAGCGGATCTGCAGGAAGGAATAGGTTGTAATAGTTTTATTTTTGCAAGTACGTACATAATATCAATTGAGTATCACTGTAATTTTTGTTCGAAGACCACTGTATTTTTCTAAATTGCGTAATATTTCCTCGTGGCGAGTTGATTGGTGGGTTCTTAAAGGCGTTGGACGGCGAATGTTGAATTTTGTTTCCGCTTGATTCTTTTCTTGCGGTGCGTTTGAAGACCAGTTGCGTGAATTACCAAAAATTTCAATGAAGGTGTAATTGCAATAGTATTGTTTCTGGCCATTCGCCGGATTTTTGGTGTATTACTGGAAGTAGTTGCCGTACTGTTATTTCACCTGATCTGACCTTTTGCATTGAAGGAAGACACGAAATTTGTGGATAAATTAGAATAAATTGTTAATTTTGTAATTAAGCAAGTTCAAAAGTATTGGATAATTCCTCTTCAATGGTTAAACCAATGTAAGTTTTTTTCTAAAGTTAAACGTCATTTGTTAGTAATTCATTATAATCGCCCATCGATGCATGATCAGATTGAAACACGCTATTATTTTGTTTGCGTACGCAGATCTTCAGAGACAGCTGTGCTTTGTTAGCGCATTTGATTATGAACCTCGGTACAAGCTGGTGTGCTAAGCTCTTCGAACATTAATTATCTAGTTATCCAGTCACATAGCTCGATTTATACCATTTTATGCGGATTTTTAAAGCATGTGACATGAGCTCAGATGGCACTGCTTTTTCCCAAAACATTTAATCGTGTATCGCAATTAAATTTGACATCCCTATTTCAAACGTGATCAACTACGAAATGATAATAAATAAATAAATAAATAATAAAAATGACAATAAATCCCCAACAATGTAGTTAAGACACAAAAAATCGAAACGATAATGAAGGTACAGGTAATAAATGCAACAATCAATCTTATCTTTAACGAAAAAATTTCTAACACACGAAGAGAGATCTGTTCAGTTTAACATTGGTATAAAATCCCTTGAAGAGGATTCACTAATTACAAACTTGATTGATTGAAGAATAGATAAGTTACCATAATTAACCCATTGATCCAATTTCTGTCCCAAGCGTTGTTTACTGCAAATTATCTCAGCTCCAATGTTGTCTTTGAACTCGCATTCCCTAAATCCACATATATGCCGAACAGATGAAAGTGCAATGGACAGGAACCAAGGATAATCTAACATGTAATTACACGTGGATTTGAAATTATAACTTGAAACTTACATGCCATCCCTTCGAAATTCACACAAAATTCAACCTACCTCCGATCAATATATGGTTATTTAGAAAATAATGGTACGGCAACGGTTTAGAATTAAATTGGATCAAATCCGATAGTAAACGGATGTTGAAACACGCTATTAACAGAAAATGATCGCTACTTACGTTTTCACCAAAATTCAATTACATCTTCCGCAATGGGATAAAAAGTGTTTAGGATCGATCCAAAGCTAATTCGACAATTACACAACATACAGTTAATCGCCAGAATACCTAAAGATTTTGCAATTAAACCCACATTGAATTTATTAGCGCTAAATGTACCTATACTTGAACGTGCTGACAATGAATAAGGAAACGAAAAGGGTAATCCCGCATGGGTATGGGTGTAGTTACCCTTTATTAAATTACATGGACGATATTTAATGAATTTTGGCAAATGTTTCTTGTTAACTAAACAAATCCCTAATTTAATGCAACACGAAGAGGATAAAAAACACGATTTTCCCCCTCACTTCGTACAAACTTTCTGTGTATAAGGGTGAAATATAAATAATTTACGGTTTATATACAGTTTACGGTTAAGTACATAGTAAATTTATAATTTAGTGCACACTTGGTAGCTGCGTTCGATGTAATATACAAAGAAAGAAAGCATCTTGCGGTATGGTACAGATGTAGAACAGTTCATATTCAAATGTAACCATCTAGCTTTAGCATCCTACATGTGTGCCATACAATTTATTCAATATTCTACCCTCCGTGTTATCGCATGCGGTACGCTGAAAATCAGATTTGTTCACACTCGCTTACATTCTAGGCGATATTGACGTTGAACTTTGAAAAACAATTCTAACAATTTCTCTATCTAGACCAGTGGCGTAAATTTAGACGGCTTGTACGGTATTTGTACACCACAAAGGACAATTTATATTAATGTGAGTTATTTCGGTTTATCTCTCTAAATAAATGTTTACTTTATCTTATTGGATTGCCGAATTGAACTTGCCCAATTGAAAAACGACCAAGGCTGCTTTTCTTTTCGCTGTTGATATAAAAGATTATTTCAAAACAATCATAACACGTAAAATGAACGACTTTGCCTTGGTTTTTGGGATGCCTTTTCGTTTTCCTAAAATTCCTATTCCAAAGTGGCACATTCTTAATTTGGGACGCAAACTACGTCTATCAACTTAACTTGAGACAACGTGCGTACAGAAATTTCTGGTGAGATGAATTACGCAAGCATTCATAAATCACCCGAACAGTCGCTAAATTAAAAGCGTATTTAAGCAATCCCCTCTCCACTCTCTTTTTCCGCCTCGTTATTGACCACGAAGAACTAACAACTAACTATGTCGCCAAATTAATGTCCATCTGCGTCGCGCTTATCGGTGCAGGTGTCCTTTTATCAAACCTGGCCAATTAATTTGTCCGATAACAGCGTTTACACAACACATTTGTCCAGATAAGACTTCTTTCTTATACGTCGTTTTAAATTAAATGTTTCCTTGTTTATGAGTTCCTTAAACTTCATACACTCATTAAATACAACAACTCTTAAATTACTTTTACAAATTCGCAATTTAAAATACAAAAAAAACTAATCATTACAATTAAAATTCTGAAATTCTGTGCCCATTTGACAAAGGTCCTAAATAAATAAATTAAAACATTGTGCAGGATGTCCCGCCTGAAATGTCTAATGCTAAATCTAAATTACGTTTGCAGCACGTAAACTTTCAACTGCAGGGTGGCTCGCTCTCCACGTCTGCATTATTTCAAGCTAGAGACACGAGACCCCCTTGCAGTTTGCACAACAATACATAAGTATTTTCCTGATTCATTTTATGAAATTAACGATCTTTCTGATAAAAATACAGTTAATAGTAAATTGTCCCCTCATGGCGTAAGTATTTCTCAATCACATATCACCCATCCTCCCTTGTGAAGTTCACTTTTGCATCATTTTCGAAATTATTCGGACAAATACTAACTAGCTGAACACAAAGAATAATGGTACTCGAAAATAATACAATTTAGTTGAAAAATAGAAATTGCGTTTGTAGGTTTGCATGGCTACCCATTTTCGCTGTGTTGGCAAATGCAAAGTGCTATTTACACAAGACACTTTAATTACAAACAGTAACTTTTGTCTATGCAAATTAAGTAAAAGCATACGAGTCTCTTGAAGCTATAATGGTGTTTTTACAGCCGTAAAAATTCACTCGCATATCAATGGAGTTTGAAAACTCGCCAGGCACCTATCGATTTAACATTAACTAAATTTAATCGCTCGTAGTATTTGTATGGTAAAACACCCGAGATAAATTTTTGTCACAATTGCTTCCTAGCAATAACAAATGGCGCGACGCGCTTTTGAACTGTTATTTTACTCATGTTATAATAGCAATGAATTGCGTTAAAACCGAATGTTTTGCTCGTTTTTAAATGCAGCTGTGTAGGTACACAACGAATGGGAAATTGGGAAGAGAAATACACTCTAGCGGTGCGAATACTACATGTTTTCTATGTATAACGGAATATTACTGCTAAAAGTCTATTTAAAGTTTTTAAAAGGAAACGTGGCGGTGTTGGATTAGGGAGCAGATAGCATTTACGGATTTATTTCAGACTTTCTTCTTCTCGAAATACCCGAGAGCTTAAAAACCACAATAAGCTCATGAATTGTTGATACACTAATCTTAATCAATCCTGGACTAGATTCAATTCTCTGATTTAGAAAATACCACAGTCAGGAAAATTTGTTGCGTAAACGAAGAGATCATTCGATACAGGCAAACCGATACATTCTTACTTAAAATTATATTATCAAGGAAGTGTTACATGCCTTTGAAGTTATCACATTCTCCAAATACTTGAATCTAATACAGGTACCTATGCTTGATTAAACTTTAATTGAAGAAAAGAAAAGTCTATTTGTATTAATTATAGAAAATTAGCGAAAAGAGCGCAGAAGATTGTTGCCCTCAATTTGCAAAGGTTGTATTTTAATTATAATTAAATTTATTGGATGTAGTTCAATGCAATGATTATTATAAAAGTAAAATGCACAACGAGAACGTCACCACTATCGTGATTCGCACCACGACCAGTATCAATTTAAATAAAAAGGAAGGAGATATCCCGATAATAAATCCATCACATTCTAAATCAATTTTACATTTCTACATCTAGGTATAATGTGACATGTGACAGGAATATTAACGATCCGCAGATCCTTTTGTATTGGCGTCCGTCAGTCCGTCCGTATGCGCTATAACTCTTTTTAAAAATGACCAACTGTTTTGAAATTTGAACGGGTACTTTGGACATTAAGGACGGGCGCTATTGATTTTCGGGAAGCTGGTTCAACAGCAAACAAAAGTTATAGGACTTCGAGTGAATCGGGAACAGGAAAAACTGCAGGCTCAATCTAATAGAGATCAACATATTTCATACCCTAGGTTATGTATCGAGTTCGGACTGTGTAACAATTCAATATAATTCTTCTCTGTGGTGTAGGTCAAAAGTTTTAGAGTCAAATGTTCCCAAAATTATCGATTACACTTGAATTTGGAGTTGTAAAAGCTTTCAAACGCATTATCTTGGTGTCTGGTTGGTTGTTGTCTCGAGGAAACGGTGCCAGTCTGTTAAAATGCACCACTTTCAGCTTACAATTGGGAATCTTCTTAACCTGGTTCGCCAAGTCGTTGATTCTTTTTACAGCGGCCAGTAACTCTTGTTGGGTACGTAACGCGATAATTTCGTCCCGGTTTAGAAAGCATTACTGAAGTATCCAACAACTTTCTCCTCCACATCTTGTTTTTGGGACATTACTGGCGTCGGTATCCAAAATGAATGTTGAATTGGATGGCTCGATAACACCTCCAGATTCTATGTCTCCTCTAATCTTTTCCGATTCCTCCCGCTTTGCTAGAAGAAGACGTCTATAGGTGCTGTCGAATGCACCAGATTATAGTTCTTCCATTATATGTGATCCTTTCTCCGTCGTCTCAAAATCTTTATAGTCTTGAATGAAACTTCATCTTTTGTTGTCTTCTCATGAGTATCTATTGCGAGCTGGTCTGTCAATTCTTTGCACGTGTCATTAACCGAATTGCTCGTATTCACCGCACTAACTTCGCGGGAAACACACGTGACACGACATATAGTTCAAAATTTCCCGAGAACGCTCCCTTTTACAAGTTACGGGATAAAAGTCTGCATTCAGCAAACGAACCGGGACGGTCTTTATGCAGGAACTGATATCTTCTTCAAGTCGCTTTTGGAGATCATCCATTATTTTCGTTCTTTCTTCACTGCTTAACGAATGAAGTATAATTTCTGTCATATTATTATTAGTTCTATACTAGGTATATAGTGTTAGTGTCAATTTTTTCTAGCAAAATTTAATTGAAGTTTTGAATGTTTTATACAATATTTGTCTTTTTACCTAATACATTTCATATTTGAACTTAAGAATTTTTCGTACTATATTCCTTCCGATATCAAATTTAAAATGAGGTTTTCACAAACACAAAAACTAGTACAATGAAAGAAAGAAACCCCTTGACTCAAGTGTTTCATGTAATGAGTAATATCATTGAATAATGTAATATATTTTATATGAGCAAACAATTTGTTTCTTATAAATAACGTGCATATTGAAACAAAATGTAACAATTCCTTCAAATGAAACATAATATTGGTTTCTTTATATTAGAACTTCTAACGATACTTAAAATTCAAGTAACACTTAATATTGAATAATTATCATATATTTAACTGAAACAAACCATATTGTTAGTTTATGAAATTATGATTTAATTGCTATGAATATATGGCTAACTTGCTTATATACCAACATAACGAAAACGGTTATAGGTATTTGTTTACAGTAGGTATTTACTTTTTTGCGTGAAACAGAAACTTTCCTCCTTCACATTATGCACACACATTTAGTACTAGCGGTATACCAAAAGATACTGCATTTTCTTATACCAAGGTACCACTTGGTATAGCTGTTCCTTAGAGACGATTTGGCCCGAAGAACACATTTTCCGTGTGGGTAGATTTTAGAGGGGGTGGGGGTGATTTATTGTAACATTTTTTTAAAAACTAAATATGGCCTAGAGACGAGATCTGGGTGTCGATTTCGTATGATTTTAACCCGAGGAATCCAATGGTAGCGCCAGAAATGTAATCCGGATACAGGAAGTCCGCGAAAAGCCGCCATTTTTAGAAAATGAATTTCCGCTGTTTCCGTTGTTTTTGTTTATTATAAATACTTTTTCCTCAGTGAACCGCATTTTACAAAAAAATTAATCCCAGAGGTGTCATAAACTGATATTGATGTCGACGTTTGAATCTGCTTTTTAGCGCATTTCCACAAAAAAAATGCGCTATTGTGGCCACTTTGTCCGTCCGTCCGTCCGTCCGTCCGCTAACTTTGCGACGCTACTAGTTTTTTTATCTTAAGAGCTATTGTTCTACTTTTTTCGCTATTTGGTTCGTTATGGTGTCGAGTCTTGTACCAAGGAAGGAATTTTTTCTGTACCGCTTACAAAAAAAGTTATTGTAAAAAAACAAAAAACCGTTTTTTTACATGTTCCATAATTTTACACTTTTGCCGTTTATTAACGATCCTAGAGATCGTTTATAATTTTGCATTGCTATCTGTCGCCTGCCGGTTGATCTCTCCGTCTGTTCCTTTGTCTGTCTGTCCATCTATCTGTCCGTGTGAACGATAACTTTGTTTAGAAATGTTCGATCGCTTTTAAATCTCCGTTAGTTATGAACTGAATTGCATGAAATTCAATATGGGCATAGCTTTAGCCATATAATACGCAATGCCAAAAGTTAAATCGAATCGATTCAAAATTCACAGTGCCCTTTTCGCATCTCGACCATTTGTAAACCGAATTGCAAACTTTTTTACTTATAAAAGTATTTGAATGAAATTTGATACATAGGCACTTGGAATAAAGGAAAATCAAACGCAATTTCAAAATTTGGTTTTGCGCATGCGCAGTGCCAACTTTTTTATTTATGGAAGAATTTAAACGAAATTTGATACATAGGCACTTGGGATAAAGGAAAATCAAAAGCCAATTTCAAAATTTGGTTTTGCGCATGCGCAGTGCCAACTTTTTTATTTATGGAAGAATTTAAACGAAATTTGATACATAGGCACTTGGAATAAAGGAAAATCAACTGCCAATTTCAAAATTTGGTTTTGCGCATGCGCAGTGCCAACTTTTTTATTTATGGAAGAATTTAAACGAAATTTGATACATAGGCACTTGGGATAAAGGAAAATCAAATGCCAATTTCAAAATTTGGTTTTGCGCATGCGCAGTGCCAACTTTTTTATTTATGGAAGAATTTAAACGAAATTTGATACATAAGCACTTCGAATAAAGGGAAATCAAACGCCAATTTCAAAATTTGGTTTTGCGCATGCGCAGTGCCAACTTTTTTATTTATGGAAGAATTTAAACAAAATTTGATACATAGGCACTTGGGATAAAGGAAAATCAAACGCCAATTTCAAAATTTGGTTTTGCGCATGCGCAGTGCCAACTTTTTTATCTATGGAACTATTTAAGTGAAATGTGATACTTAGGCGCTTGGAACAAAGGAAAATCTAACATTAGTTTTAAAATTTAGGTTTGCGCATGCGCAGTTCCAACTTTCTTATTTACAAAAGCATTGAAATGAAATTCTTCTCATAAACTGAAATTGAAGTAGCACGTCAAAAATGGATTGCCCATGTGCAACGCTATCTTTCATATTTGTGGCCGGATTTTACGATTTTAACAGAAGTTGCATCTTACAAATGGGAAATGAATGCAAGTGGAAATGCGCTTTATGTAAATCGTTTACGATTACTTTTTAACTTGTTGTCTTAGTCATGGCTAAACATGATTTTGGTAAGTGGATTTCTCGAGTTTTTGATAATATAGTGAGAAATACACCTGAAAATGAACTAATTCGTATATCATTAGACGAGGAAAAAAATCTTCTTTCGATTGGTGTCATGATCAACCCTCTAAGTTAACATGGGGAGCAACTATCTACAAAAACCCCTTTCTCATGTTAATTCCCTATGTTCGTTTTGGGAATATTCACCCGGTATAAATATTAAAGGTTCGGTAGTAAATTAGGTATATCCGAAAGTATACAATATTCTTACCCTTTGCTTGAGCAATCTCCCATACATTTTTGGCATGCAGGGGAGCATGGCAATCCGTGTCTCCGGCAGTTGCACCGAAGGGTCTCGCAGCCTGTCGCGCAGCCATACCTGTCCAGAGCACGGACTGCCTTCCATACTTGTGGCAGCTTGGACTACAGAACCTTCCAGCCTTTGGCTTCAAGAGTCCATCCCCATCTTTCTGGACTTGTAGAGCTTCTCATCACCTGATTTGCACATCCCCAGATATGGCCAGCGACATACGCCGCCCTCCTTATGTGCTCCTCCACCTCTTGCTGCGGCGACACGGATTACCATGTTCCCCTACATGCCAAAAATGTATGGGAGATTAAAACTTTGGAATATCTTGGGTTTCACCGCGTGCGACGTCTTCAAAAAGTGCAGTAGGGAAGCCTCTCATGCAGTTCCGATGACAGTAGGTTATATTTGTTACCATAAATGAATTCCCTGACCCCAAAGACATAGGTCTAGACACTAGTCATTTCCATTTTTCTATCTCACTGTTATTATCAAATGGCTAGTTGTAGTCTTTTAGTTCATTTTGAGATAACATGTGTTTAACAACCTCAGGAAAAATCCTCCGCATTGTATGTGTAAATTTTGAGGTCAATTTGAAAGTTCAATAAAAATCAAATATATTAACCTTAAGATACACTCATCAATTTGAATTTCCTCCATTGCAAGATATCAATATAATATAATATTATAATATATCAATATCATTGTGTTGAGTGGAAAATCTGAATGCGATACCAAAACACACCCTCTTCTAGCAGTTATAGTAATGACTCTGAAAATCAGAGAAGTTATCCAACATGGCGAATCCCGCCGCTAAAAGATCCGTCGACGAAGTAAAATCTTTCCGGCAAATTCCGAAAAATCCCAAAAAAAAAATGGTATTATATTATTTTGTTTTTTTTAACTGAATAATAAAACTTAAAGGGGTAGTATACCCAAAATCAAAAAAATTGTAGAAGAAAATCTAAGAACAAAATTTCAAACCGGAGTTTTCTACGATGAGTAGTTTTCAAATTATTAACGATGAAAGTTTGAAAAACAGAACATGTGACGTCATCCCGACATCGTAGCTGCGGCGGCACGGATCCAAGCAGTCCAAACGCGTCAGTTCTTTCATATTCTAGTTCGCTTTCCTTTGAAAAAAACAAGAAAACCTTACTGAAGGATTATCCGAACATATATACTCATATAAATTTGAATATTTGTACTAAATTTCTGTACCCAGCTGAGATTGGATACCTATGCTTTCAGTTAGCGGTATTGGTTCCATTTGATTCAGTTCTTCTGTTTGATGGTGGCATATGTTTGATGTTGAACTGGTTTCTCCACTACGAAGTTGATCGTTTACCCACAATAAGCAATCAGACACAATTTTACTTTCGTAGATAAGTTGACTGACGTTTTGTAGCTTTATTAGGACCTTTGTTTCTTGTGAGATGTAAAGAAGGGATTGCAGTATTGTTAGCCTTCTCAAAACTTTATGCTGAGGCACAAGGTCCTTTCCTTCTTGTATCTTCCACAAAAACTATCATCTTTAAAGTGGGCACGACGTGACTATGATTCAGCGGTTTTTTCTACTTTTCCAGACTTTATTTCGACACGGCTCCTTCTTTTCTCTGGGAAAATTTGCAATGTAACATTGGCATTTTTCAAATTATTGTTGCAGCGGAAAACACAAAGTTAAGCATTTTTGAAAATAATGCAGATCACTGACTACCAGTCTCAAATTAACACGTCAAACGTCATCGAATCCATATATTGCTATAGCGCGCTACCGACCCATTTGTCGGGATGACGTCACAACGACCCTTTCTTACATTCGACACCTTGCCATTTAATAACGAAACGGCGTAGCGACTTGCGGTTTTCACCGTTACTCTTAGATATTTTTAAGCTATCTTTAGACGAAAACATGAAATTTAGGTATACTGCCCCTTTAAATGATAAACTAATGGTTGCAATGGAAAGAAAAAGCGTTGCTATCTGTAGCAGATTATCGATTAACACACTCTCAACACGATAAAAGTTTCATCCCGCTATTAATTGATTCTTAGCTGCAAAGCCTTCGACATTCCCCTGTTAAAATTAACCCAAGTAAACCCTAATTTTTGTCCCATATCGCGGTTATACATACATATATTGTTTAATTAATTATATAGTTTATACCTCACATATATTTGTCTGAAATTTCGGCTTAATGCTTTCTTGTTGGTATACCACAACTGCAAATACTTATTAGCCATCCTGGAAACGAGGATCGTTATATGTAAGGTTTTAACCGCAACTACCGAATCCCTTCCCTACACTACAAATATGAGAGAATACGTTTCAACATGTAGGACTCACAAAAGTATAATATTACCTTTATCATTTGCATCTAATAATCTGTCCATAATGCAATGTCAATTGCTTTAACGATAATCAAAATATTCAATGCGAAAATATCTACTTATTCCATTCCTGCATTTTTCATATGAACGGCTTGCTTTCGTGATTGTATTTGATTTGATTCCACAAGTTAAAGTCAAGAAAGGAAAGAAGAAACTCGTTCACTAATTCCTTCCAAGACTGAAGATTATTCCTAATTGATCTAAACCACAAGAGAATATTTCCGGTAAACAAATCGACAGCAGAATGAATAATTCCCACAGGGGAAACATACCGCGCGCCTCTCTTAGTTCCTCTACCCGTTCCAAGAAATTGTACACAACCTCTGGGAAACCCGCGCCCTCAAATTTAATATCCTATTTATATATCAATACGGCCGTGACCGACATGAACACCCTTAAAGCGATTTGGCTCCATTATAAAAATTCAATGAACTATGAACTTAAATTCAAGTTGAAGGTAATCAATAGCTTCACTAGTCAGACAAGAAATTTCTGCCCTTCTTAAAGATCGAAAATGTTGTAGTGATTCTTTAGGAATAGGAAACGGGATTGACCGGCTAGTCAGGGAAGAGTAGATCTCCCAGCCCAGTGAAACAATCCAGAGCGAATGTAAACCCGTATAGGGCGCCAGACAGGCACAAAATCCTTCCAAAATGAAACTAAAAATAAAACAAAAATGAAAGACCATACGCGTTTGCACAGCTCCGTCACTGGGGGACTTCCTGTCTGAATAATCAGCGATAGCTAACATACGGGGTGGTGACTTGACGAACGCACCATAGGAATTTCAATAGTATTTTTTTAATTTCCGATTATTGGCTTCCCCAATTATGTTATTAAAGTCTATTTAGGTTGTTTGGAGATTGGTGAGAAAAAAAGTACAAATCCGTAAATCTATTCTTCTATTTTATAAAATCAGAAACAGTAAAAATTTAAAGATTAAAAACTACCATGTTGATAAAAGTCCGTAATACCATGGAATTATGAAATCAAACAAAAGCACCTGCATTTGCCATTAGTTACCTAGCTTTTTGGTCTCAAACTGCCATGGCACCACTGATTTTCTTAAAACAGCCAATTTTTAGTTATCCAATTTCTGGGGTTTCAAAGTTAAAAAATAAAAATTACTATTGAATTCCTATAGTGCGTTGTTCAAGTCGCCACCCTGTACATAATCATTTAATTCCAGTAACAAAATTATTAAAGTAACCAATTCATATCTTAGTAATTTTAAATATTATAACACTAAAGCACAAAACAAACAATCAGCACAGCTGTTCTATAAGACCTTGTTTCAAGAGAACCAATACAGTAACGGAATTAGCTTTGGAATATAATTGATAAATGCAATAGAAAATCTTTAACAATTAATAAATATGGACAATAGTCCACAAAGCGGAATACCCCGACAAGAAATACATGCAACAATACAAGGCATAAAGATACACAAAAAATGATAGGGTTAAATTAATGTTGAATGACCAACGCATATATTACGGTCTCATTAACAACCAAGGCACATTTTATAGAAATGATCTTACTATCTTTATGCTGCGTAGAAAAAAGGCGAATGGAACTCGGCGAGTAGGTAATACTGCGATCTCGGATGATGGATGGAGAACCACCACGCTGTGATCAGTTTCATGTGGTGGGAGACAAACTGATAACGCCGAAAAAATAACTGTCAATCACTTAAATCGATTTAACTGATTATAACCACCAAAAACGAATACGCTTAATAAAAAATATTGTTAAACAGCGGAAATATGAAAAATATGCTTACCTAGATTAAGGTTAGCAACAACTCCATTCACGTTAGCACGTTTAGATAAATAATTTCGGCAATTTTAATTTGATGCCTCAGGAATTTCATAAGATCGCAAAATCTTTCGCAAAATTAGTACCTGTCATTCTAACGACAAAAGCAAAAAGTGATATTTCTTCCATCCCAATGGTACCAATGAACGAAATTTCGTCAGTGACCGCCAACATTGAATTTCATGTTTGTTGCCTACCATCAAATAAACTAACACCCCCACGCCCATCGTCAAGAGTGCTGTTTCCGGTATTTTTATAAAGGTATTCACGAAACACGTCAATCTCTGAAATATGTGCGCACTTGAGACGTACAACAGAAAGTGTAAAATGCTGTTATTACCCGGTTTCAGTACTTACATTACGCCACATTTTTCGTATGAAATGTGGAAAATAATACAACATTGTTGAATTACTTACTTCTCCTTTCCATTTGTGGTTAATACTACGTAGGGAATTAAAATTTAATTACCATTATATAGACGTAGCATTTCCTTTCCAAACGAGAAATTATATGGAGAAAATGTTCTTTCAAAGTTTAGAACGATTAAAATAATAGACGCAAGTTGGGAACTCTTAGGTAAACGTTGGAAAAAGCGAATTTACATAAATACACTGAGTTCATATAGCTTCACACAATGTACGCTTAGGTAATATTTATTCGTAATTTTTCTCAAGTGTATGAAGTTTAAATGGTAATTTCTACAGAACTCTAAAACTTGCCTCGTTAAATAAAAAAGTTTACATCGCGATAAAGGTAAAAGAAATTATTGTAAGCGTCGTTACTTTAGTCTATCAAAACTGCTAACGAACAGCATGGCCGTCCAATTTTTTTAACGCGCGTGATCTAAAGGGGAAACTTTGCGAAGGGAAGAAAACTGTCAAGTTTTAAGATAAGCAAATGTCAAGTATGCGAACGTGAGGAGATGTAGTTTGCAATATTTTGCATTGTAAATTAGTTGAGGTTTTGCAGTGAATTTTTATTTCGGCAAAAGGGTTGCGAACCTGTCATCTTTGACAAATGGCCGCGCGAAATCCTAAATAAAGAGACGGATATTTCGACTGTCTTGCCGTGTCGTCCGTATATAACGGCATTAATGTTACGGGCGAGATTCGCGAATTTGAATAAACAAATCCTTGTATCCGATGAGTAGTGAACGTAATGCTATGCATAAAGGGAAAGAGATTTCAGAGAAGGCAATAAAAGCCCAGAATTCCCAGAGATATGCAATCGTACGCTTGCGGCTGTCAAGTTTAAAATTCGAAATCAATTCCTTTTAGTTTTCCAAATGCAACGTGGGGAATATATTCTGTTAATTAATGGAAAATCGAACTGTCTACAATAACAGCTTCCCCATATAATGTAAGATCAAAACCTTTAAATCCAACATAATATTTTGAGTGACATTCGGCTAGTTGGGCTAGGGTTTGAAAAACGCGTGACCTATGAAGCACCCCCAGCCGCCGCTACTCGTTACGGTCATCGATTTCTTTAAAAATGCAATGCACCTCTAATTAGAAATACAGCGGTTAGCTGCGCAACCGCGCCAGCATCTCCATAGAATATTTTCATTCCACGAATGCATTGTTCTATCCTTTGTTTTTGCTGCAAAAAAAAATTAACATGCAAGAACGTGTTTTAAATAATAAGCTTCATGTATCTTATGTTCCTGTACGTAAATGCAACATTTTATTCTTGATATACAATTTTCCAAATGGGTAATGATTATAAATTCAGTTCTTTGCTTCAGCATAAGTTTACCAATATTTAGAATCCAGCATATATCATCCCTAAGTATAACGAAGTGCCCAATTTTTTGCATTAGCCATTCCCGGGCTTCAAAATGTTAGGATATGGAGGGGCGGAGATTTCCTTTCCCAGGCCTGTATCCAGAACATTTTTGAAGGAAGAGCTTTAACAAATGAAACACAGATTATTTCGAGTTTAGAACAAAGAACGTTTATAATTTAGTATTTTATGTACAATAATCTATCAACTACAGAAGCACTTTTCTGATTTCTTTTCCGGCCATAATGTCGATCATTCCACGGTTATATGCCAGTGAACTGCCTGCCCCTGATGGAATGAATGATAGATGCGTGAAGATTCCGAGGATCATTTTTGGTATTTAGTTGTATCACATTCTTTACCAAGCCTACCCCGGAATACCTATGTAGGTCAAACTGTTTAAAATGTGCAGTAAGAAATGATATTCGAGATATACCGATAGATATACTCGTATGTATGTTATGCACTTTAACTTTTGTTATAAGTTTATAACTAGACAAATGTAAAAGAATAGCTACATCATTTAATTATTATTATTACAGTTTATGTCCACTTAATCCTACTCAAGCGAAAGCGCGTACAAAGCAATATTCAAGCAATAAATGCCCTTTCTTTGTTATTAACCGCGCACTAAACGTGATCTTTGATAATGTAGACAAACTGGCCATCCTGAAAAAGAGCTCATAAAAGACAAATTTATTTTTCAAAATTGTTTTTTAGTCCGCCAATGTGCAGTAAAAACAAACTTGAACGTTGGAAACTAGACAAAAGATAGCTATTTTTACTACTGTGCTTTTTCATGGATCTTCACTTCATAGATGCAGCTAACTAATATTTATCATCTACTAGTCCTTCCATTTTCTCAAACGCTCCTTTTATCTCTATGAATATGTGTATCAAATTTGGTTCCAATCGGTGCACCCGTTTAGCCGGAAATGAGAGTACAGACAGACAGCCAGACCGATATCATTGATGTTTTGTTTGATTCGGATTTCTGGTGCTTCAAAACGTATATTTCCGTCAAAAAAGTGGAAGAGGGGTCATTTATTACCCCAATGTAATTTGCAATGTCTACCTCCTTACTAATGTGAGGGTGGTAAAGCCGATTAATTAATTCATGAGATTATCTCAATATGGATATGTGCCTCAAAGGCGTCGTGCTTATCTGCATCTTATCGCATTTGTAAAATCTGCAAGCTTACCATACGAAAAACTTCAAACGGTTCAGATTTAATATTCATAACAGGATTTACTCCAGTAACGAGCATCCTAACGGAATACGGAGAAAATGTAAAGATGCCGACAACACGAGTCGCATTACAACCCGTAAACAATTCAAAGATTTTATAAAACACCGAAATCAACATGCATGTTTCAAATATGGAGATGTAAACTTTCATTTCAGATACAAATTCAAGATAGCGTCGCCGTTGCCCGTTACGTCAGCTATTGGAATCCCTAGGGTTTGTAAAATATAACCTAGCGCAATCCTCGTAAAATTTTAATATTAAAAATGTCATTTGCCTGATGGAAAATGTGAATTATGCAAACAACGCGTAATACCCGCATGGAGAACTTAAAACGCTTTCAAAATATTAGCCATTCTACTAATTTTATCTGTGAAATAATGTTAATATACAATATCCTGAAACAAAAGCGGGAGTGACGTTACTTTATAAAAAACTGAAGGGACGGAAATCTCGACTCTTGCCTTTAAACAAAATCCAAGCCGATAGGAAAGCAGATAGACAAAAGGGGATTGGATTACGCGCGATGTTTACGGACGAGCGTAGAAGAGTTCACGAGAATCATCAAGATCACATAGAAAACTTCCCCCTTTTTTTTAAGACTATTAAAAGGATGTTTAAACCGATAGGGCTCCATGTTCGAAAGTCTTTCATACAAAATCGTTGTTTACTTACATTTCCATTGATAAGGGTGGAGCAGGAAGTGGCATCTTTACTATAGGTACAGAAAATGATAGGAATCTTTAATACTTAAAAGATTAAGGGAAATTGCTTGCAAATGATACCGAGATTCTTTGGTGACGATGTTCGCGTTCGTGACATATTTTCAGAGTTTTGAATTCAAATCTTCACTTTTTGTATACTGTTTTTTGTATAACTTGTTATGGCATTTTTAGGGTTCTTTAGTAATGGCCATTCAAGACGTGGAAATCGTATTTTGTATTTTATTAACCATCAACCCCCCTCCCCCCCCCTCGCCAGGTACAGACTCCCCACAAGTAGAAAGCTACAAAATTAGTCTTTAAATTCTTAATTAACAATAATTCTTAAATTCTTTAAAATATCTTTATTTGTTATTAATATGGAAAATTGTTATCAAGAAAATTTATATAAAATTGTAAACTATAATTTCTGATTCAGCATTTTATGATTTCATAAACTAATTAATACACATTACTAAATAATCTGATGGGTAGGATGGGTCGAAAAAACTCACTGTTTGATTTCGAAGGTGTAAGAGCGCGGAAAATATGCGAATTATATAGACAAAACAAGACACAATTTTTTTTAAAAATTGGTTAACATCTTTCGGTCGCGCAGAGGCAACAACACGTTGGCAGAGGCCCTTAAGTTTTACAAAAACTTAATTTTTGCAATAATTGTTTCATTTTTGAATTTCAGATTTTCATAATGTAATAGTTTGTAACAATCTTCAGGCAGAGGCAGAGGATTTTCTATGTGAATTTTCATGACTTTTGAAATGACAACCTATAATTGTTCACAGGCTTTTCGTCTATTAGGACAAATTTCAATTTCAAATGTTTCTTACTTACGCATTTGCCCCATTATTTCTTTGCACTCTGTACTCTAAATATTTTATTTCTCTAACCTCCCTTTTTCTTCTGCCCCCTTCCCAACTCTCATTATCTTCGACTTTTCTACATTTATTTCCATTCCTTTCATTTCCCAATACCTTTCCATTCTTCCCATCATTTCCTTCATTGTTTTACATCTGTTGCCATTATCACTGCGGCGGTCGTCCGCGTATGCCAGAGATCATATCTTTCTTCTTCCTACTACGATCCCTCCAGATTGGCTCTGTCTTAATACTTTTTTCATGTCTTTTATACAGAGATTAAATAAGGTTGGGCTAAATGGGCATCCCTGTCTTAGTCCTTTACATGTCCAAAACACTTCAGACTCCTTCTCTTTTATTCTTACCATCAATCTTGACTCTCCATATAGTTCCTTGATTCGGTCCTTTAACTAACTGACTATTTTCCCATCGTCCCCAATTTTACCCTGTCTATTCTATCAAACGCTGCCTTTAAGTCCATGTAAACACCTTTCCGCCCTTTTTTTCCAATTCCTTTTCCACCAATCTGTGTAACATTTATATACACTCGATCGTTCCCCCCTTTTCTGAAGTCCATTTGTGTTTCCTCCAACATGCTCTTCTCTTCCATTTCTCTTTCTAATCTTTCATTCACATTCCCCTATAATGTTTCAAATAGTCTTTGTCGACCCTTTTGAAATTCGGCAGTATTACCCTTGTAGCCCCTTCTTTCCCATATCCTGTTTATAATAGATTCCTCATCCTTTCTTTGGCCGTATCTGTGGCGAAAATCTAAGCCTCATCCTTATCTCGTCTCTCACTGCCGCGTTCCCTTCTATCAGTTTTTTTAGTTGCTGTTGCTGTTCAACCTCCTCTCTTTCTACTTCATCCATTGCCTCCTCCTTCCCCTTGTTGATAAAATTATGTTTCTATCACCCCCTCTCGTCATCTGTTCTATTTTTCTTTTCTCTTCTGTTATCACCTTCCAAAAATCCTTGTCTGTCTTTATTTACCTGATTTTCTGTTCGTATTATTTCTGTTATCTCAATCTTTTTTTCTTTACAATTTCTTTTGTATTTTTTCTGTTCTCTCGCATCTTTCTCCTCTATTTCCCCTCTTTTTTCTTTGTCTATTATTTCTCTATATTCATTTCTCTCTTTTGTACACCCTCTGTATTGCTATTTCTCTCTTTTTTTTCTCCTCTTCCCTCCAGTTATTTTTTTTTCACTTTATTGCTTTTTAATACTCTCATCTATATTATTCCACTCATCTGTAATCCCTCACATTTCTTCTCCTTCTTCCTCTAATCTCTATATACTTCCATCGTGTCTCTGGTCGATAACTGTATCTCCCTTCCTCTTTGCGTCTTTTTATTTTTTTATCTTCTCTGTTAGACTCCATTCCATCACTTCATGTTCCGATTCTGTCCTTGTTCCTACCTTAAATTCATGTATTTTGAATTACTATTGTGTGATCAATTATCGACCTCCCTCTTCCTCCCATGTATTTTCCGTTATCTCCCCCCATATTTCCGTTTAAAATTCTCCAACCTCTCTTTCTTATCATTCCAAACACTTCTCCCTCTTGGTTGGACTGTCTTTTTTTATTTTTTAAGTTAAATGTGGCAGCCTACAGCATCTAATTAACATCTACGCTGGTATACAAGACGCAACATTTTTTGACGTTCTGAAAGGTAATAGAATTTTATTAAACCTCTTCATCATTTCAATTGAAACGAAGCATCCAACTAATACAATTCATCTTGAAATTGTGAAGTAATTCCTTTAAGTTACCTAAAATCATACCTCGCGTTATACAATTCTACGTTTATTACATCTCCAATGAATAACCCAACTTGAAGGGCACTTCAGATAATTAATGTTTAGTAATTTCAAATTTTAACTTTTTCGTAATTAAGAAAACGTAGGCGTATACTCGTAAAGCCTTCGCAACCTTAGTAACAAGGCAGATACAAAAGAGAAAGGGATTATGAAGAACCCTTTATTTTACGTCGCGTCGTATATGCAAAGTAGAAATTTTCCTAATTTCGAAATTTGGAATGCTTAAGGTTGCGTGTTTCGTTAAGTCTTTCAAAGAATAATTTTAATCTGAGCCCTAAGAAACATTTTCTTGTATTATGTGCAACCGGGGTCAATATTTTGAATTCTCTTTGGTTTGTATCGCTAGATCCTTTCTCGTACGTCACGTGTCACAAGAAAATAAAGCTACGTTTTTCAGTTTAGAGAAAAAGATTTTAAACATTTAAACTTGATGGCATTGATTGCAGCAATTAATAAACAAGACACACAGGAATGCTAATTTATGCTACACGTTGGGGATAACGCAACGTGCAACGTAGCTCGAGTTGACAACTACATCAACACCGTTTTCTGACAGTATTTTTTTAATAACATAACTACCACCAAAGTGCCGTGGTACATTATGAAAGCATCAGTGCCGGGGTCATTTCCAATTTCCTATTAAACTGCCCTAGTTACTAAAAAAGTGGAAAAAAAACTCCATACCTTTTTTACCTGCTTCTCTTCCTGCTACTTCAAAAGGTCGAAAACAATCTACTTGTTGGTTCTATTCTGGATACTGGTAATTGTCCCATAATAGGTATCATGGGATTGGCTCACTTATTGCTACAGTGCTAACAACTATTGAATACATTTTTCACTGCTTGTTTCATGCGTAAAATACAAAATTTACATCGTTATTTGTTGAGTAGGTACTATTTCTTGTCCGAAATTATATACATTTTCATGATTCATGTTGAATTACCAGTTATTCTGTGTTTCGGATCCAATAATATCGGATGTTTCGCATGTAAATTCAAAGATGAAGCATTATTCCATCGTCTTTAACTTATCCTCTTCACTGAACTTTCATGACAACGAAAAGAAGCGACTAGTTTTCTTGATCGTTTGAACTTGTTTTAATATCTTGTATTCTTCTCGAAATGAGTCCTTCTGTATCTTTCGATAATGAAGAATTTCAGCTTCATACAATTCCTCAATCCAGATGAAATCTTACTGGAATGGTGTAGGCTGTAGCTCTAAGAAATCTCGTTCATTTTAAAAATTTCTCAGGATTAGGAGTATCAGGAATTAAATCTTCTACTGAAAAGTTGGTAGTGGAGTCTTTTCATTTCTAAAATGTCCGAATCAATTTTCAATTCCTCTTGGTCATTCCATTTAATTTATTTATCACCTCTTCCTACCAATATTGATTGAATCTTTGCACCCACCCATTATAGTATTACGATTTGAGATATCAGCATTTGAATGTAAATGACAAAAAGGACGCTTTGGTAATTCGTGCAAGTGCGACGGCCTTACAACTTCATTTCGTCATTAAGGAAATAAAATAAGGTTTTGCGTCTATCCATTTTAGCAATTCATAATGTGACATTTCTCTATCTAATAAACGGTCAATTAGATCGAGTTCGCAAGTTTGGTATCTCGCTTAATCGCATCGCCATTGTAATTGAAACCCATTTCACTTACCAATTGTTAACAGATAATGGATTTGAAATGCGAAAAGTTTTATTTAAAAGTACACGATGGAGCCTTCTACTAAGTGTGCAAAATTCAATTAAAATGAATTATTAATCTTGTTTCATTATCAAGCATATAAAGTGAGGTAAAATTGTTGTATACATTAAATTTAGATTTCCATTAGATGGCGGAACACTTTCATAATCAAAATTTTCCTCCAACTTATTAACTATTAATAAATGTTACTCTAACTTTTATTAACTTCGGTATTAACCAAAATAATTTTGTTAATTAATTTATCAGGTGAAGTATAAACGGTCTTTGAAAAGTATGCGTTCAGTGGAAGTTGTCTATACCTCATTAGGTTAGTGATTCGGTAAATCAGTTTTCATTGTCTCGAATTGATAAAGCCAGGGTACCGTAGGTTTTTAGACCAAATAGCTTATATTTTTGAGGTGTTGCTGTCCGTATAAAAGTAAAAGTTGATAGTAAATCGGAATCCATCTTCATTTCTGTTTGTTTTAAATTAGAATTTGTGCATTATAAATAGCAATGACAATGACACTATAGTAGTTGCTATAGACGGTATAATTATTTAATGCAGGATGTTCTCAAAAGTAAAACAAGTAAAAAGGCGAGTAACTAGCGCATTTTCAATGCATTGATCAGTAATTCCCAAAAGGTCACAGAACGGACAGTCTAATCTAAAGTTTGTTTTTTTTTAAATTTATTGTTACGCGCTTCAACTGCTAAGGTTATTAGCGCTTTTAAAATAACTTTACATTAGGTTAAATAGTAAGTGTAATAGATGTAAAAAAATTAATGATATTCAATTCTTGTTCCTTTTGATTTCCGAGTGTGATGTTGTTCGGGATATTGTAGGTTCTTCTCTGGTTGTTGTATTTGCCACAGTCTATTATTATTATATGTTGTACAGTTAATGGTAGATTGCACAAGTCGCAGTTAGGGGGGGTTTGTTTTTGGAGTAGGTGATCATGTGTCGTCTTGGTGTGTCCTATCCCCTTAGTCGATTCAGTTTTGTTCTTACGTGTCGAGGTTGGTTGTTCGTTGGAATCCATCTTTTTATATCGGTTTTTTTTTATTCGCAGTTTGTTTGATTCTAATGCCTGCCAGTCATTGTTCCATTTATCCATTATTTTGGGTTTGATGGAGTTTTTTACATCGTCTATGGTGCAGCTGTTTGCTATTTCATTTAGGGTTGTAGCTAAGTTGGCTTTTTGGTCGGCTTCATCATTTCCTGGAATTTCTTTGTGTGAGGGGATCCATAGCACAGTTAATTTTGTATGAGTGGATAATAATGTGTGTATGTCGTTTACGTGAGGGTTGTCACTATAAATGTTTTTAATGCTGTACACGGCACTTAAAGAGTCTGTTATGAGCAGATATTTATGTGGTAGGTTTCTATGGATGTGTTGGAGGGCAATTTTAATGGCGAAGAGTTCTGCAGTATGGATCGAACTTACGTCACTCAATTTATAGGATTCACTATGGTTTGTGGATACGAATGCGCTTCCTACACTGTTATTTATTTTAGATCCGTCCGTATATATTTTTTTGTACTCATTGAATGGAAAGATAATGTTTCCAAACATCCTCGATGCACGGGAAAACGACTTTCCCGCATCGCGGTGTTTTTTAGTTTCCGCTGGAAAGAAGGGGTTATGCGCGTTCTTCGGTTGGTAGTACTTATTGAAGTCAACGAACGTCATGTCATGGTTAACTGTCATCTGCTGTAAAATCAATTAAACCGTTGGTTGAGGGTATTTAGTGCGATTAATCGGAAACAGACGTAGACTAAGTTTTACGTAAATATATAAACAAGAACTTATAACGCAATCAAATTATTTTTCAGAATTGGAACTCAAGAAAAAGTAAAATTTATTGTTAAAACGTCTTAAAATGTGACCAGTGATATTCTGCAACTATTCGCATAATTATGCAGTTTAAGAAAGCACATATTAACACACACAAAGCTTTCAAGGATTTTAAATGTAACGAGTGTATTTACGCAACTCAAGATATTCAGTGCAAACGATGCAATGCCGTGACCAGTAGTAGCACTCATTGCAAAGGCAAAATATATATTAACCAAATATGTGGATGTTTTAAATGTGACCAGTGCATTATTAAAAGTGGGTAGTTACAAAATTATGTTACCAACCAAACATATGTTTGTGTTACCAACTCATGATTAAAAAAAAGCTAATTTACAAAACTTAATTAATT
Source organism: Photinus pyralis (assembly GCF_008802855.1). Taxonomy (NCBI): domain Eukaryota; kingdom Metazoa; phylum Arthropoda; class Insecta; order Coleoptera; family Lampyridae; genus Photinus; species Photinus pyralis. Next base: position 41,909,601 of record NW_022170249.1, read on the forward strand.
TTAACCTTTTTTTACGCAATTCGTTACAAGAAATATTGTACCTAACTCTTTCGGAAAGAATTTTCCCGCATTCGCACTAAATGCAGCACTCCCTACGGTCGTGCTGCAAACAAAGTGCTCATGCGGGAAAATTAACTTACCGAACTTGTTAGGTAAATAACTATTTCGTAATCAGGGTAGTTATTTAAAACTTCGTGAAACATTTGTTTATATGTAGTGAAGGATGTTTGTTGTTTGGAGAGGTCGGAGGGAGATATATTTATTTCTGGTAGTTCAATAAGCCAAGGTAGAGTTTTTTCTGTACAAGAGTAATTAGGTGGTAAGTTGGTGTTAAGTTTATTCATAATTTCTTTTGTTCTAATAGGGATAGGGAGAGTTGTGCTTGGTTTTGATTTGTATTTATTTTCGTATAGAGAGTGTTGTAATAAATTATGGTTAATATGATTTGGATTTGCCTTTGGAGATATGAAATATTTAATAAGCTGATAATTTCTTCTAAGATTCGGAGGAAGTTCTCCAGAAATACAGTATATACTCAGAAGAGGGCTTGTTCTGGGCGCCCGTTACCATTCTTAATCCTGCGTTATAAATTGCGTCGATTTCTTTTAATGTCTTGGATCTGCTTGAGGCATATATTATACTAGAGTAATGAATTTTGCTTCGTATTAGAGCTTTAAAGAGTACCATTAGGGTTTCTTCATTTGCACCCCATGATTGATGAGAGACTATTTTCAAAATGTTTAAGGCTTGTTTGCAATCGGCTTTCAGTTTTTTAATGTGGGCAGTCCAGGATAGTCGTCTATCAAGTATCATTCCTAAGTATGTTACTTTTTCTATATATATGAGGCTTTTGTTGTTAAGGTGAAGATTAGGATTTTGAGGTCGATGTTTTTTAGTAAAATTTATGCATTTTGTTTTTTCAGGTGAAAAATTAAATCCTGTTGTTTGTGTCCACATGGTTAGACTGTTTAAGGTTCGTTGTAATTCGTTCTCTATGTGGTTCGTATTCTTGCCGGACATATAGATAATAAGGTCATCTGCATAAAGCAGGGATTTTACGGGATATGTAATATTTGTTGTTATATCATTCATTGCTATTAAGAACAATGTTACACTTAGAACTGAACCTTGAGGGATTCCTGTGTCTTGTGTATATTTATTAGAATGTATGGACCCTACTCTAACTTGGAAGGTTCTGCCATTTAGGAAATTTTTGATAAAATATAACATTTTTCCCTTTATGTTCCAGTCGGTTAATGTCTTAATTATTTTTCCTTTAGAGACGCTTTTTGGATATCGAAAAATATGGCAACTAACTGTTCTTCATTTATAAATGCATTTCTTATGTCTGTTTCTATCTTCACTATATTGTCCAAAGTGCAATGATTCTTTCTGAAACCGCTTTGGTATTTGTTAAATAATTGTTTGTATTCTAAGTGGTATGTTAATCGTTGGCTCACCATTTTCTCAAAGATCTTGCACATTGTACATGTTAGGGCTATTGGGCGGTAGCTTGATGCTGATTCAGGTGCCCGATACGGTTATCTTTCCTAGAAGCATCTGTTATTAAAATTAAAAAAAAATATCTCTATAAATAAGAAATTTGATAGTTGCGCAGTTTGTGCATGCGCACATTTGATGTTCACAATATGCGATATGTTTATATTTACTAGAGACATCTATGGTTAAAATTTCAAAAAAAACATCGGTATAAATAGGAAAGTTGACATTGCGCAGTTTAATCGTCAAGGTTTTCCTTGGCGCAGGTGCCAGAGCTATACCCTACCGAATGCAAAAAGAACGAACTAAATATCTTGAAAACTTTAGGATTTGTTAAGGCCTCGGACAGACGAACGCACTACGCACCGAGAAAGTGGCTGCAATAGCGCACTCAAAATCGTTGGAAAATGCGCTAGAAAAACGATACCGGCAAGTCAGTGGTAGGTAAGAATAAGACAACTAAACTCAACATACTGCAACGGTTGTGACGTTGTTGTATAAAGTGTTGAAACTTCGCTTGCTGCTAATTTCCCCCTTTGCTTCTCTGAAATCTAACTACGAAAATGGTAAGACTCTTTTCCACTCACCAGCAAAAGAAAACACCAAATGGTCATATAAGTTCCAAATATTTGCCACTTGCACTTTCCTTTAGCACAGTCAATTTTTTTACCAAATACGTAAATTTTTTGTTTCAACCATTTAACATAATTTTATTAATTGAAATGGTCAATTTTTTTGAATATAAATATCCTAAATTCTACCTAAACCTAAATTTGAAAAATACATACACAATACACATATAAACAATTTTTTATTCACTTTTTAATAAAAGAAAAAATACCAACAATAAATGAATCCTTGAATTTGGCAGATTGATTATTATTGAAATTATGGTACAAAACTTAAATTCTTGAACCAAACACGAAATCCAAACCAAATTCAATAAGCTCTTAAATTTATACATTGGTATTATTAATATCAAAATTTAAACATCGGTCCTGAAAGATAATTGAAAGTTTTTACGTTAAATGTTCCACAAATTCGTTTTTACGTTAGATCTTATTCAATATTGACTTTGCAGCTTAAACAGAAATAAATAGAACTAATATTGGACCTTGTTCTTAACATGTAAATACAGCTGGATAGTGGAATCTAGACGTTATCAGATATTTCTTTTCAGGAAAATGTGTCTGGAAATCCGCTGATGAATTCTTCTGATAACTCCGCCATATGGAAAATTTTTTCTTGATTGCAATGGGGTCAAGTTTCGGTGGTTAATTTTGCTTGTAAGCGGAATTTTACTCTAAGACTGTACATCCCTACACAGTGGGTACACATAACCTCTATTTTATTAAATTCTTGACAATTGCCATGGAACTGAACCATAATCGAATACAAAATATTGATGTTATAGCTGTTTGATTGTCTCGGACTGAGGTCCCGCGCTCTAAATTTAACAGAGCACTGATCGCCTCCTCAAAATTGTAGCCGTTCTTCTCCCGGACAAAATTATGTAGTAATACGCAGACTTTGGTTACATCAACGGCAACGGTTGCAATGTTAAGAGGTCTATGGAATATCCTCATTTGTTGGTTAGTATTTTGAATGCGCATTCGATATAACGCCGTGCTGCAAAGTAAGTAACTGTTGACTCAACGCAAATGCTTCATCCGCTACATTAGGACTTAGGAGAAGCTGTGCCAAGTAAAAGTCTTGCATCTGGTAATTCAATGGCACTCGTTTCAAGTCCTTTTCACAGAGATGAATTTTTGAAAATTGCAGATTCATTACCTTTTTCATAGCTGCCTTTGCCTACATGTATAAAGCGATAATTTGAATCTGCGACGGCCATGAGGAATATAGAAAAATAATCCTTATAATTGAAATGCATCGATCCACTATCTTTCGGTTTTATGATTCAGATGTGCTTCCCATCTACGGTCCTGAGGCAGTGGGAAAAATTTGCTGTTCTTTCAAAACCTTCTGCTATTAATTCCCAATTTTCCTTGGTTAACTTCGGGATAACAACAAGAAGTAGAAACCAACACTCCAACCTTAAATAATCGTGAAACGCCAAAATAACACTCCTGCAAAATGTAAGAAAGCCAAACCGGATAGTGTCGAACAGCAACAAAACCAGAAGAAACGAAGAGTCCTCAGATGGCCTTTGTGGAAAACCGTTTGCGTCATATGCTACTTAAGCGCGTTTTTGTGCGACGGATCGAACTTTTATTAGCAAACTCATTTTATGCTACAGTTTCATTATGAAGGAAACTTTTTGTGCTGAAATAAAATCTGCATGCAAAGAATTCTGACACAAAGCTAATGCTTTAAACCCGAGCATCTTCGATGATTCCTCCGACAGTTATACCAAAGAGGATAGTCTTTGGTTATAGGTACTTAAAAACCTTTGCAACCGACTGATCGATCTCTGGACCGACCAACAGACCGACCGACTTTTCTGTTGTTTTTTCTGTTCTGTTGTCAAATTGCAGGACTTTTGCTGTCGTAATTTCCAGGCGAACATTGTGCCAATTCATAATTTTGCATATAATGTCAAAAGACTGTCATAGAAGGTCTACAGAGTGAAAAAATTGGAGTGTTGATTTTTTCCAATAAATTCTACGATGTACCGAAAGATTCGTAGGTGCGAGTAGTGAAATTATAAACGTCTTTTGATTTCTATGGAGTATTGTTTTCTTAGTGGGTTCCGGAATTCGTAGGCTCTAGTGCGAGTCGAAGATAAAAGAGGTAATTTTATCAAAGGGGGTTCCTATTGCAAAAATAAATGACATTTCAGAGGATTGCTATTGGCTATTATAGAAAGATGGCTCACTTAATTGCTAGACGTCAAGTTGAAAAAAAACGTTAACTAAATAGTTAGAGAGATGACTCCTGATCTCGGGTAGATTTTGTAGTCATTCAGTGGTAGGCTCCTAGCACGATCGCCGTGCATCTAAGAGTATACTTATTTTGTTTGCAAGATTAGTCAGACCGGAAAGTTTAAAAAATACTTAGTGCCCTCAATGCAAAATTTTTCAGTGCAAAAAACGCACAAGATTTTTTTGAGGGCGAATTTAAGGATTTGTACAAACAGTCTATTCAGAATAGTTTAATTTTATTGAGCTTTTTCACGGATTATATCTACTAAACAATTGTGGAAGTCAACGAAGCGATCGTCGCCCTCTTTGGGTTCCTTGCAAGTCTCGATAGCCTGTTTGACGACCTCTTCACGGTTTTCTATGTCCTTCTTTACTGCGGGAATGATATTCTCGATAATGTGCTGTTTCATTAGGTCATTCCTATACGTTCCATCCTCTTGTATGAAGCCGACTTCGTCACTAAGGCATTTGGACATTTCATTATACTTCTTGTTGCCCCTTGGCAAATGATGGGTTTTGTCAAAATGTTTTTGCAGGAAGTCCTCTTCAACGTTAAATTTGTCGGCACATTTTTTATTAAGAGCTGCGGAGTCCTCTTTGACGGAGAATACCTTTAATCGGATTAGATATTGGATTCGATTTAGCTAGATTTTCACTTACCTGCACAACGCAGAAAATTAAAATGGCACCAATAATGTCCGCTCGCATTGTTAGTGTGATAATTCACGAGTATACCTACATTTGATTTAATAACATTAGCTTATATATGAATTTCAATAATCAAGGGTCAAAGAACACGATTGTAGTATTGTTGCAACAGATCTGTAGGAAAAAAATTCATATTGCAAGATTAAACTAGATATTGTAGAACTGTTATCTTGTTACCGTTACCGACAAACGCTACTAAATGTATATTGAGTGGTGTAATGCTTTACAGTGGCTGCTTTCAGATAACCTTTGGTTCCTATAAGCCTCACGAGTACAATAATACCACTAAAATGGAAGAGGTAGCTAGATCCTTCTAATAAAACATGACCATGTAACTCTGAATAGTAGAGCTTTGACTCAAGAGGGACGGAAGCTACAATGTCTCAAATATTTTACCCGTTAACATGGGGGTTCCGCAGGGATCAATACTTGGGCCTCTTCTTTCTTGCTTATACCTATGTTTTTGACATGGACACGTCTTTAAACGGTTCTTACGTCCACAGTTACCCAGACTATATCCCGTATACCGTAATAATCTAAACAGCACATGCAAAGCTTAAAGGTAGGTATATACCGTTTTAAATATGTTTTTCCACCAAACGTCAAATGGCAGCTTGTAGACTCTTTAATAATATCAACTTTAGATTATGGGGACACATCTATGGCCTGTGACTAATTAGTGCTACTTAATAACACTTGCCTGCAAAAAATCCAAAATTCCTGTGTAAGATATGCGTTTAACATTAAGAAATATAAACATATTTCCCATATTTATCATCCATACAGAATTTTGAATATGGGCGAACAACGCCATTTGCATTTACATCTCCGTAAGCCACTCTTTCTTGATATACCCCCATACCTCGCTTGCGTTGATGAAGTTCCTAAGTTAAATACTGTATCAACTATCAAGGCAGTCAAGTGTACTTATTTTTGACCTTAAAAGAGATTGTGCGGCGATAAAGTACATGGACAAAAACAGAAAAAAGTTTGTCAAAAATACAGACAATGTACCTATGTTTGGGAGAAAATGTCCAAAAAAGAATATCAGGTAATGATTTGACATTCTATTCTGCAGAAAGTGACAAATTTGGAAAAGTAGATAATTATTACTATTAATAGGCATTATAGCTCAGTGGTATAGAGCGTTGGGGTATAAATCCGGAGGTCGGGTGTTCGAACCTGGTTTGAGCTGAATTTTTCATCTGTGGCAGAGATGGGAAATTTCCTTAGATCAGTTTCGAGCATTCTGCCGGCTACTCCGAATTAGGTTTTTCTGCAGTTTTCCTAATTCGTAAGGTAAATACCGGAGTAGTATAGAACAACTTAAGATCTTCTGCAGGGGCACCTCTAAAAAGCATTATGCGGGTTACTCTGTAATTGGGCGTAAGCCTGTTCAGGCCTAGAACAAGAGGGACAATAAATAAATAAATAAATATCGATTTGTCGTCCTGGATCATGAAAGATCAATTAATTGAAAATTGTAACCTACAAGAAGCCTGGATTCTATGCAAGCTACGGGTTTTCGGATATTGGCTTCAGTTGAGCCCACAGTCTAAAAGTTCATCCGTTTATTATGTTGTGTTGGTAGCGGATGGGAGTAGGGAGTTGGTCGCTGCCTTCAGACCTAAGCCACACGTTGCAAAATATTTACATTGTCTCCCAATAGAACAGAGCAGCCTTACGATCGGTTTACGAAGAGAAGGACCACATCAACGAGAGAAAGTACTTCCGGTGGGAGCGGAAAGAAGAAGCCTACACATGGAAGGCCGCCGTCGACCAATCGCCGAGCGACGTCCCGTTTTCCACCGTATCGCGGATGTCAATATACGAAAAGTTTCACTTGGGATCACATCTTCAAGTGCGATTGTCGCGGAACAATTTCCAAACTACACTATAAAACAGATTATTTGTATGCGGTTAGTACAAGTTAATGACGATTGCTTTCAGTAATAGATATTAATCTTAACATATGCTATAAAATAAAACAATTTTCTTGTTCTAATGGCAAAGGTCAACCCTCTTTTTAGCGCATTTTCCAAAAGGAACATGAACGCTATTGTCCGCAATTTGACCATCTATACCACTACTAGCCCTCCAGTTTTAGCTTTTTCGTTGTGGTTTCTTTCTTATACGGTGTAGCACAGTCCCGAGGCTAGAACGACAAAAGATTTTTTGCATTTCCTCCCGAGTTATTACTGATTCTGTGCGGGGAAACTGCGCTTTCGTCGGTCGCCAGTGACAACGTATATACTAGTTGTTCCTCTCGCAGCTAAATAACCTGACACTGAACATTTGTGGCAAAGAAAACACCAGTACGTTACGCGACTCGACCCGTAATCGCTTCAAAAATCTCTTCACACTAATCCCTACCTATCTGTTTTGAATTAATTAACGCCTCTTTCACAATGGCACCTATTAATTAAGCGAACCATTTTTTTTCAAGAGCAAGTTAGATTGGCTGTGTCTCCCGAAGTGCACGCAAGATACGCCGTTCATTATTATCCCACGTGTTTGGTTTTTCTGCAAAGATTACATTTCCACAACACAGGCAACAGTCTCATCATGATTCTGCAGTTTGACGCACGTAAAACTAATTAAGATAAAATTACCTGTTGTTATCGCCGACAAAAAACTCTTACTTTTAGCATTAAGTAATCCTCTTCATTTGCTGTTGTAAGCTAGGTAAGGTTAGGTAAGAGGGTAGGTTCTGCGCCTTCGGATTTCAAGCTAAACAACGCAAGAATAACTCGATAATACGAACCTAATGCTGAAAACCCCAATACTCATGCGATATTTCGATGGATTTATAAAAGGGCATTTAAAGGAAAATCCTAAATTATCGACTCCCATCTTTTAGATCACACTCTTAAAGTGTAAAGCTGATTTATGATCAATCGAAAAGAAAATTTATGTGTCCCACATGACCTCGAGCGTGTGGTCAGTAATGTTTGTGATGGTCAGTTCAGTTACGGCAACACTAGTGTGATGTTTGGTTCAACTTTAAAAGTATTGTAGAATTTTCAATATCACCACCTAAGTAATAACATGTAAAGAATACACTACGGTAATATATGTAATAAAATGTCATGTACCTTCATTGAAGTTTGCTATAGGGTATTGTAGATAGGTAGGTATTATATTATTTTGCCATCACTCACAATATATTACGTGTCTAAGGCAATAATAACATTTACCAAATTGGGTAGCAAACATTTGACGCACGTGGCACGTGTTCATAGTTCAACCGTGCCGTGTAAGTCGGCAACACTGATTTAGTAATTTGTGACTGCAACGCCAGCATTGTTCAAATAATGGGGTGCTCACTGCTCATAAACTTAATTTCCGCTACCCCGTAAGGTTCGCGTAAACACTTGCCACGCATAAATATAGTTAACTATCTCCAAAATGTGGAATTTATTTAAAGCGTTACAACACAAGATACGTCTAAAAGATCACGTTTTCCGCAATCTAATAGGAGCATTGATTATATAGTTCGTAGTATATAATCAACGACAGAAGTAACTTTTGAAACTTCTGACTGACAATTATTACTGGTGGTAATTGTACGTTGTTTTTCGCTTGGTTGAGGACGGTGTCTCTAATTTCGGGTAGCATCACCCACGACTGGGTTAACAGGAGCTGCTTGGTTTATATTGCATGTTCTGCTCGAACCCGCAGATTACATAGCCCATAACGTTGAATTACCACTTTCCGCCACAAATTCAAACATAAAAGGTTAATAGACAGGAAATTTGGTCCAATTTATGCAGGACAACTATGCAGCGAACGTTACAAGTGGTTTCATCCTTTTGTGTTTAGATTTGATTGTGTGGGAACCGAGAAGATCGGGTAGAGGAAGCGCCCTATTTTTCTTTTTAGCAAAGTACGCAGCCCCATTACAACGAGAGTATAATTTTAAGTATTCCCCAAGATCGAAATAGCTATCAGGTTAATTTATGCTACGCCATTTACTTTCAGGAATAATTCTACTCGAGAGAACTATTAATTAAGTTACATAATTTGCTTTAATTTATTGTACAAGTAAACCTATATACTCCGCATTCAAACAACAAGGAATGGGAAACATGCCAATAGCTTGAACTTAGTTCGGAGACCTCATAATTCTCTAAAATAGGGGATAAGTTTACAGTAGAGCGCGTTCAAATCTTATCCATAACGTAATGAATTTCGCGACGTGCCGTACAGAGTACCGTACCGTTGTAAAATATAGGCAGCGGCGAAAGTTCGGAACGAGTTCTTCATCTAATAGAGTTATAATATAAAGAAATTAGCGAGGAAATTCCGCAACGGGTATGTTCGGTTCCCTGTAATTTTCGCTAATGAATAATCAGGCGCGTTAATTTTGCGACTACAATTAGTTGAGAATTACAATGCAAAGACAATTTAAATACATTTAGCTTAATTTCTCAAAGGCCTCGTCAAGGCTTATGAAATTCACGATATAGAAACTTTTTCCCGTATCCGCTTCTTCCATACCAATTAAAGTGCATATTAGTCCAGGCTATAAATATTTTTTTACAAAAAAAATTAGTTACCGGTTCAAACAGGGTTTTTCATGCCGGTGAAATGATTAGAAATTGGGGAAAAATAATTAAAACAGCTGAATTTTTCCGCGGATCAAATCACGGGGGTTGAAAGGAGTGGAAACTGGTATTTTGCAATTTGGGGCAAAACTATTAATTTTAGGCGAAAATGTTCAATGTAAAAGTTATGGAGAATAAAAAATCGACAATATTTGTATCTGCACTATTTGCACATAACCTCAAATTTTCCTAGAAAAATCGGAAAAATCTTTTATTTTCGATTTTTATTCTTATTTTTGCGAAAAAAAGTCGTAGGATTTGAAATTTGGAGTAAACATAGCTTGTTTTATGATAAAAAAAGGAGATAATTTTTTGGGCCCGTAAAGTTGAACCGTTTCCAAGATCTCACGATTTCTGAAAAAAAACCACCTCTTTTTCAAGGGGATGAAAAATCTATTTTTTTCATCGTACAGAGGTGCGCGGGGTAAGAAAATTTTCGGGAAGATTTATCGAGTTTAGCCCCTATGGACATTTCATGCCTTAACGAGAATACTAACATGAAATAATTTTTAATTTCTGATCGAATGACACCAATACCAAGACTGTAAGTGGTGTAGTTCCGGAGCCATTGTGACTCAGACATACAGGCAGAGCGTAAAAGTGCACTTTTTATTTTTGAAAGTGAAAGTGCACTAAAAACCAGCACTTAACATCAGTGCTCAAAAATTAGTTGTCTGTTTATATATTCAAAGGTTAATATACCTATTAAAAAAATGTTATCCCCAATAACGTAAAAAGGGGCTTTCATTTGATGGCAAGTTTTAATAATACCCAATTATGACGTGGGATTACATTTATAAATTATATTCATTCTATTTTATTAAATTCATAATTGGTTCCGCACTAAATTGACTGAATATAAATAAATGTTCCAATCAGCACCGTTGCTAAGAAATCCTAAGCTAATTTGAGTATTAGTACAACCATCACATTTAATTAAATTTCATAAGGAAATTATGCTTCTTTGGGAAAAGTTATACGAACAAATTTAGATTCGATAAATCTCGAACAAGTGCCATTCATTATAAATACATTTCTGAACTTCGAAAATAAGAACAAGAAAAGTTTTGTAGCTGGGCCGAGGTTGAAACACTCAAAAGCGTTAACGACTCATATTCAAACTGTATTTTAGCTTTCATAAAGTAAGGCTAAGTAACCCTAATTAGCTTTTAATGAAACCAAAGAGCCAACGCTACACAAACGCGGCTATATACAAATATCTTAAAATATGTAAATGCCCTCCATAAAAGCAAAGAATTCTTGGTTAATGGGGTGGAAGTTTAAAAACTGAACGGCACGGCCAACTAAAAGCGATTTTTAAAATATTTGTTTTTTTCCAGTGTGGAGTGCGGGTCTAGATTTACAAGGACCCTTGTTTGTGCAAGAGCCGCCGCATCAATATGAATTTAGCAATACATCAGGCGGACGTTTAGTATGTGCAGCACATGGAAGTCCTACTCCAGAAGTGGAATGGATTTTAGCCGATGGATCCCCGGTGCATCAGGTCAGTGCCGAATATAATCGTAAAATAATGTTACTATTTGCCACCAATTAGATCATATCTTATGCTTACCCAATACGAATCTTTATCTTTAACTGGACTTTTAAAATCGAAATAACGAACTCGTAGTCGTTCTAATTTTAGATGCCCTATTTTGGTAATATGCTGAACGGTCAATCCGTGTTTGAAATGTAAACCAGTTTTTCTAAGGAAAACAATATTGGCGTTTTTTACTTGTAAAGAAAGCGGTAGGGTGTGTAGTGAATTATATCCGTTGGCAGAGGAAAAATATAGAACTGTGCAACTTAAGCTGACAACGTACTTAGTAAAAGAAAGGTGCAATTTGGTCGTATAATGAGTGGAGCGTTACTAAAAAGGTACCCAAAGTGCGAACTCACTATCGAAATACTGAACTACAAGGTAAATTCTTTTCAATTAACATTAATTAATTGAATTAGAGATGTAATGTTTGCAAGTAGCCTTTATAAGCATTATATAAATGTTCGCGGTGGGGCGTGATTTAGGGAAACATATAATTAATCTAGACGTTGCAATGTTACCTTGCACTTTATTGCGATTAATTAAAATTAAGGCGTTCGGAATTATGCGTCCGAATGTCAATTATTGGTCATTGAATTTAAGTTGCCAAAATATGCGAACGGGGGGGGGGGGGGAGATTTTCTCTTGACCTTTATTTTATTATTTATTGATTCATAGTTCTTTTGATTAATTTTGAACTTAGGGCAGCTGTAAAGATATTAACTACAGTTGACAAGTGACGCCAGAAAAGACCTCGACATTTGACTGCAACTATTCCAGTGGACGTACGGCCTCGAGTACGACCATTTATCGCTCGCTCGTACGTAGACAGAAAATTAAGGGCTGTCATCGAAAAGAAATGAGCGAACCCTCACCCCCAACTCCATACCGCTCGGGGAACATAAATCAGAGCCAATAGCTGACCCAATTGCTCCCCACAGGATAATGACTATTCCTCGTTTAGAGATGTTGGGTTGCAAAAAGCGTCGGTAGAAGTAAAAGATCTAAATAGAAAAATTCAAAGAAACAGAAGAATCCCATGAATCTGAAAAAATCTGTATCGCATCCAAAGAAACTGAAGAATCTGTCGATTTGGGAGAAACACAAATTCTGGAGATAACGATTTGAAGGAAGCGGTACCATCTGAAGTATTAATGATTTTCAAAATAGGTTTTTTAACGTATAGTTTGAGAATATTGATATTGTCATATTGATACGATATCTTGCACAATGTGCGGTTAATCTAGGTAACTACCTACGTTAATGAGTAATCTGCAATATGTTTCAAAGCGCTTTGTAAAGAAAAGTTTGTTGTTGCAATAATCGATGCCATACTACACCCTACGAATAATCTTCAAAGGGATCTTATAATAAATAATACTCCCCTGAACCTTTAAGAAAAATTTCCGTAGAAAATTGTCTACAGTATAGTAAGAAACATAATGCATTTCTAAAAATAAGTCTTGTTATTTCTTGAACTACATTTCTAATATACATATATTACAAACCGATAAATCTTATTGCATCTGTGGCAATCTTTTCAAAATTTCTAACACAAGTTGAAATAACTTACAAAATATCGTACATATGTCAGATGTTTTCCGCTAGCTCGCTTGACAACGGGAAACTTTAAAATTGCAGATATTTTTCATATTACATTTCTGAAAATTAAGTCTCCATCAGAGTTTTAGATTGCATGGCTTCGCTATAAACGTTGTATAGAGGGAGAAGAAATATAACCGTTTGCTAATATCGTCAATAAATTTAAACTCTTGTGCAAGGAAGCATTAATCTTGTGGTCGTTTTTATACCTTGAAAATAATGTCGACATTCCTAGTAATACTTAAAGAAGGAAGATAAATTCCTGCATATAAGATTTATAATCTTGAATAATATCCAAGTACTAAGGATTCTATTAAAAATGCTGTCTTGCTGTATTAGAAATGCAATTTAGATTTCCCACATGCTTATCACCAATGCACTGTAATTTAATTAAAAATTTTCCGATTGTAGATTTGTACAACGGAAGTTACCTCAAAGGGATGAAATACAATGGAAATACTTTGTGCAGAAATTATATTCGAAGTACAGCATCAAATGCACTAGTTGTAAATCAACATTTGTAATACAGGTCAGTATTTTATAAGCGAAGTTTAAAATTATCGATCTCACGAGTAATTTTGGCTGCGTTAAACAATTAATTTTACTTAATTTCAATTGAGGGTGCGTCTTTATTTTGTAAAACAAATCACAAAGTAAATAATTAAGTTTTTATACTGGTAGCGCTATCTAACGGTAAAATTATAGCACCTCCGAAAACCATATCGAAATTATTTTCTTAAATTATCGTTCTCACAAGTAATCTAACTCAAAATAGACTAGAGCCTGCACATCTACACTATAGCAGAAAGGTTTTAGTGAAAATTTGAAGTCTCTAGCTATTGTAGTTGCTGAGATCTCACCCGGACAGCCGACTAGCCAGCCATAACGAATATAATAGCGTATTTTTTCAAAAATGCGCTAAAAATGCTTAATTTCCTTGGAAAAATGGAATGTAACATAAAGGGACACGTTTCATTAGCACCTTTCTTGGCGGTTTCTTCCAAGTGTATATGTGACTTGTGGTTACGTTTGGAATGGATAATGTAACGTGAGTTAAGGTGGCACTGCTTCTCAAAACACGCCGCATAGATAGGACATGAGATACTTCACAGCTGTTAGTTCGTGCGGGTATAAAATCTTCGTACGCTTCGTTATCTCCCAAAAAAAGTTGAGTGCCACCCAGATTCTTTAAATGATCATAGCTACCTTGTATGAGAGAAGGGGTTATGTGCGTTCTTCAGTTGGCAGTACCTATTAAGGCCCGATTAATACGAACATCTCTCATGGTGTTTTGCTGTAAAATCAATTAAACCGTTGAGGGTATTTAATAATAAACGGAAACAGACGTACCTACTTGATAACCGAATGAAATTATTTTTCAGAAATGGAAGCTCAAGAAAAAGTAGGTACAATAATTGTTAAAAAGTTTTAAAATGTGGCCAGTGCTGTTATGCAACGAATAGCATATTCAGTTTAAGAAAGCACATGTTAACGCACAAAGCTTCGAATGATTTTAAATCTAACGAGTGTGCTTACGAAAGATAAATCAAATTTGAAAACACATTTGTTCACACACAAGCCTTCTGTGGGTATTAAACACGATCAGTGCAATTACGCGACCAATAAAAGCACTCTTTTCAAAAGCACATATAACTTGCGAGGATATTAAGTGCGATCAGTGGAATTACGCGACCAGTAATAGCACTCATTTCAAAGCAAATTAATTATTAACACAAGATGTCCCAAATATATTATTGTGTGTGTTAATTTTGACCTTTTCTACGTAATTCGTTACAAAAATATTGTACCTAACTCTTTCTGAAAGAATGTTTCCGCATTCGCACTAAATGCAGCACTCCCTGCGGTCGTGCTGCAAACAAAGTGCTTATGCAGGAAAATTAACTTTCTGAACTTGTTAGGTAAATAACTGTTTCCCCCATCAAAAAACATAAATACACTTCGTCTGTAAAATAATTAGAGAAGCCAATATTTGAGTCTTGTTTTAACATTATAAGTCCTATGTTGCATTAAGTCACCACCCGATATAACAAATGGACACTATAATACGAAAATAAGATGTGCAATAAAAGGAACTAACATTCTCAATATACTGTCTGGTGGTACACTTTTTGTCATAGAGCATATGCTATTTATTGCAAGATGATTGTGTATCCGTTGCTCAACATGCACATACAAATGTTTAATTCAACTCCTCTCCCATAAGTCCTCTCGTTTATCGCTCATTTAGTGCAAACGTAGTTTTGAGATCAAAAATCGTATAAGTACAATCAGAGCTTCACAAAGATCAGTTCGCTACATTCTACAAAAATTCAAATTTTAATATGTTAAGAAGATATCTACCTACACCCAACTTCAAACTTATACCGAAAATCGGAAGTGAACATATAGTCGAGTTTGAAAAGGATACACTACACTGTAGGTGAACACATCTTTCCAATAATTTATTCTACATTCAAATCTCTCCACATTAAAAAACATATTTTTCCACACAAAGGGATGTTTTCAACGTAAAAAGCAACGTGCTTTAACAACTAAAAATCCCTATTAAAAGATTTTCAAAGGAAATAAAACGTTTGAGACGCTTAACTTTTAGAAAAAATTATATTACTAAATTACGAAATACCTATATACACTACGCAAACTTTGGATGTTAAAGCGAAATTGTGCTTTTTCTATTATGTAAAGCTTCAACATCGCAGTTTACAAGAAATAATTAATCCGGTCTAATATCAGATTAGATAGTTATATGTCCTGACTTTTTTCTTACTTTGTGACTCATTCCTTTTAGCACGAGAAGTTAACCTTTTCTAGAGCTAAGGAACGAATTTTCAAGATTAAGTGTCTTCGTTTTAGGTGTTTGCGGATACTCTTTTCAGTTAGACCCAGTTTGACCCAGTGACCCAACTTGACCCAGTTTGACCCAGTGACCCAGTTTGACCCAGCGACCCAATTTCACCCGGAGACCCAATTCGACCCAGTAACCTAGTTTGATCGAATAACGCAGTTAAGTCAGTGCCCTCGGTTCAAGTATGAAATAAATGAAATGCTGGTTTGTTGAAAATAATACTCGATTGCTTGACAACTGCCATTTCTGTGATGTTTGCTTTAATACTGCCGTAAAAAACTTTCCATGTCCCGAATTGTATTAGAATAATGTTATTTCTAAACAGTTCCCTCCTTCGTTGCTTTGCTTCAGGGCTTACCAGTTTGCTTACAGGTGTTCATTCACATTTAATTTTTAGCGCATTTTTGAAAAAAAGACGCTATTATATTCGTTATTGCTGGCAGGCCGGCTGTCCGCGTTAGATCTCCACAACTACAATAGCTAGAGACTTCAAATTTTCACTAAAAGCTTTCTGCTATAGTGTAGATGTGCAGGCACTAGTCTAATTTGAGTTAGATTACTTGTGAGATCGATAATTGAAGAAAATAATTTCGATATGGGTTTCGGAGGTGCTATAATTTTACCGTTAGATAGCGCTACCAGTATAAAAGCTTATTATTTACTTTGTGATTGGTTTTACAAAATGAAGACGTACCCTCAATTGAAATTAAATAAAATTAATTATTTAACGCAGCCAAAATTACTCGTGAGATCGATAATTTTAAACTTCGCTAATAAAATACTGACCTGCATTACCAAAAATGCGCTTTAATCATGCATATGCTGATTTACAACTTGTTTTCTACTAGTTAGCTTAATCCAAATAAATCTTTTCTCTAAATACTTTCATTGACTACTTGACTACTAACTATAAACAAATGCATTTGATTTTTTTAGGTATTAGTTCTCTTGAATGAAATTGGGCTACGTGCTTGTTGCCGAATATTATTGAGGAAGTTTTTTTTTAAATTAAAAGTTACTTGAAATTGTTTTGGATGATACCTAACAATAATTTAATTACTGGGCCACCGGGTGAAGACGGGTCACTGAGTAAAGCTGGGTCAAGATGGGTCACTGGGTCAAGCTGGGTCACCGGGTCGAACTGGGCTACGGGGTCAGACTGGGTCACCGGGTCAAGCTGGGTTACCGGGTCAAGCTGGGTCACCGGGTCAAACTGGGTCACCGGGTCACTGGGTCACCGGGTCACTGGGTCACTCTATGCTTGACCCAGTCCAACTCTGCTCGCAAAGAGTCGTGCATTCAATTAAGTATTGCTCTATGGTGTTCAACTTTATGGACCTTTTTATTGTTAATCTTGAACAGTATCGTATTGCGCCTAATATAGATTACACCTCAAAAATGAAAACACAAACATAAAATACCGCATTTTGGGAGATATTTGTGCGAAATATACACACTGTAGGTCTAGTGGAGTTTTACCAACCTATACGGTGAGATTGACTAAAAAAGAGAGTATCAATGTATTGGTTCTTTTTTGAGCCGAATCAAGTTTTTTTTCGCATTTTGCAACCTTCTAACGGCACTTAACACTACTCTTAATACATTCTCCCAACAATCAAGTAAACAAACAAAAATTGACAAACGATAAAGCAATTAAAAAAAAAACGACGATTGGTAATTAAAATGCGGTGATAGGTCCATCTATTTTAATAGTATGTGTTGCATTACATGAATCTGTAAAATATTAATATCTTCCAAATTTTCAGTCAATACAGTTTTACCTAAGGTACTTTCTCACCTTAACTTCCCAAGTTTTCTAAAAAAAAATGTAATTAGAATTGTAACGTAAACAGGATAATTTCTCAAACCTTGAAAAATTAATTGAAAACACGTTTTCACTGTCACCTCTCACTGGGCAGAATCCAATAAAAATAGAAAATTAAGCTTACTACTAGTTCCAGTAGAGGGACAATTTTTCGAAACTGAAGACGTTTTGCAGAAAAATGTAATGCGTATTTAAAGTAAATCCTTGTATGATTGTCATTAATAATAGCTATTTATATATCAAGTACATAAACTGGGTCTTTATGGACGAGTCGTTTATTTAGCCGAGCGAGTTTACGAGCGAGGCTTAAATAAAGATGGCGAGTCCATAAAGACGGTTTATGTACGCGGTACATACAAAGCTTTATGTACGATTGCAACAATTACTCTTTTTTTACAGGAGATGTCAAATATTTCGAAACTAAAGTATCTAGTATTTTATGAAATATATGAAACGTTGAAAATGGTGACGATATCAAAGATTGCTGTTCTTGTTGCTAGGGTAACAACAGTTTGTTTAAAAATTTGTGCGTTTGTGAAAATTTTTGTAGTTGTGCAAAAATGGAAGAAATATCGCAAATTGCATCCGCAGCGAAGGAAACTCTTCTTCCCTGCAAATCGAGAACGGTATATGAAGAAGCTTACAATGCATACAAGAAATGGTGGGTAAGGAGAAATGTAAAAAAAAACCGTTGAAGATACAATAATTCTGGCTTACTTTACTACCGATCTCGCGTCGAATAAAGCATCAAGCTTATGGAGTAAATATTCCATGCTACGCACTACGATTCATTTGAACGAAGGAGTAGATATTAGCAAGTTTCCCAGTGTTATTCCGTTTCTTAAAAGAAAAGGAGAAGGATATATGCCAAAAAATCACTGATTCTAACGGATGAAAATGTGGATTCCTTTTTATTAAGCGCTCAGGATGAACACCATTTGCTAAATAAGGTATGTCCGTATTTTTAGAGGCATAATTTTTGAAGATATGTTTTAAGGTAATTCTTATCTTTGGAGTGGCGGGTGCCTGTAGACGCCAGGAATTGGTTTTTTTGCAGACGACAAATGTTGAAGATCAGGAAAAACATTTTCTAGTCAAGATCATCGATACGAAAACCAAAAAAAAAAAAAAATCTTTTGTCATATTACCAGGAAAACACAATTTACTGCACATAATTAGAAAATACATAGCCATTCGTCCTAAAGTAACGTCACACAACAGATTTTTTATCAATTATCGAAATGGAAAGTGCACGGTTCACAAAGTTGGTGGTGTTCCCAGTGTGGTGGCCAAATTCTTGAATTTAACAAATGCTTCTTCCTACACGGGCCATTCTTTTCGAAGAACTTCTGCAAGTCTTCTGGCAAATGCAGGTGGAAGTATGACTGACATCATGCGCCATGGAGGATGGCGCTCAGCTAGTGTCGCGGAAGGCTACGTCGAAGAGTCGGAAATGACAAAAGTCAACGTTGCGACGAAAATCCTAGGTGGAGCGGGTCCTTCATCTCATCATAAAGAAGTCGAAGAAAGACATCAAATGAGTGGACAACTCTTTATAAAGAACAATGTGGATTGCGTGATTAATATTAACAATTACTACTCGAATAAGCACTCCCCGAAGTAGGTGTTTCTTCAGGTGTTTTGCATTTATATTTATTTTGTTATGTATAAATAAATTATTTTGACAACCGACCACGTGACATTTGTTTATGGCCGCCGTCCATAAAGAGCCACTTTATGGCCGCAAAAAGATATCATAAAGTATTGATTATTATACAATCGGACATAAAGTAATTTTTAGAGAAGAGTACGTAATACCTGATAAAATATACCTAATAAAAGCACTAGACGGAAGCTTGATGCTTTGCATCATAGCGCAATAAATAGTACTTCACCTACGCTGCGATGTTAGAGAACACTAATCATTTCCCTAAAGTTGCCCTCTTAACAACTGATAGGTACTTAGGGTAAATTATAAACACAAGTTCTCGTCCTTTTATTGCACACACAATACCACGCCATGCTTATGAAAGTTGGAAAGTTATTGCCTCTTACGGCTGTTCGAAATTCCGCGATGCTATAACAAAATATTTTAAGTACTTCACTTTATACGTTAAACTTCAACAATTTATGCGATACGCATTATACGAAAACTTAGATGGCGAATAATGGATGCCTACTAGGAATGGAACGCATAACTTTGTGGTGATTTACTTTTTAATACATTTTGTATTAACGTGATTCACCGCAATTATTAATAAATAATAATTTATGACGACCTTCATTATATATGAAGAGCAAAAAATCTGCAGATTTGTACCTAACGACAATAAAGTAACAATGGGTTATAGGTATGCGCTTTGTAATGCAGAAAGCTTAGACATGATAGGTACCGTAGTTCAGTTGATTATAGTTAATGACGAATACCACGTTGTTATGGAAATTTGCTCAATGGTGTCCTAATATCTATCTATTGATTATTCTCATGAAATATGTATATTTGAGAATTATTAATTTAGTAGTAGGTACAATGCAAAATACAGAAGCGCAATTCATCCCTCCATTATTTATCTTTAATATTCAATTATCATAAAATTTTGAAATTCAATTCCGTTCTATTATCACGCAGTACTATCAATTATAATCGATTTTTAATATTCGGCCATCTATTAATTTGAGTTACAAGTTTGAAAATTAATTCGCGTATAGTATCTCCAAATATCTTTATGTCATTTATACTGTCAGTAGTTTAATTACTGCTGTAATACCGTTATTCTCATGTTCTTCGGACGGTGCTGTAATTTTCATCTCAAACGACGAAGCGGCATGCGGAAATAATATGCATTAAAGCAGCTATTAACACAGTGTGCAATATAGAACTGGCAGAAAAATTACTGTTTCCATTAGTACTTGAATTTAAAAATTCATGGAAATCAGTCAATAGTAATTAGAGAATTATTATTCGTTAAAATAGTTTACTGTATGACTATTTTATAAATAGATTATGAAAAATAAAAATAAATGAAGCGGAGTGTGTCAATTTCGAAATGTACTCCATGGTGGGGCAGTGTAAAATAATCGTATTTACAGAATTATTTATGGGCATTTCACCAACACACAAATGCAAGAAATAAGTCAACTGCGGCAACAAAATGCAATAGAAAAAATACGCAAATCAAAAATTTCAAATCGTACAATAAAATCAAATGCAAGTCGTAAGCAGATATGTAAATCAGTTTAGTGCGAAAACACATGTACGGTTCAATGTATGCCAAACAAAACAGTTCGTAAAATGATAAATTGGACATACAAAAAAAGTATGTGTGAAAACGTCAACAGTATTCAATGTTAAAGTCGCTCATTCACAAATAGATCCATGTATTAAACCAAAAAAAATTATTTAGAGGGCATCTCTTCTCGTATTGCTAAGACACAAGAGCTGCAGTCTCCACGAGATGAGGAAGCAACATGATACAGCGAAGAATCAGAACTGTACGAGGTAGTTCCTCCACGGACTAAGCGGTTAGTCGAACACATACAGGGCAACATTACACTGATAATTAACCACGTGAATAAATAGATAAAAACTTATTAAAACGAAATAAAGGCAGAATCACTTGTACAGTATAACAACTAAACATAATTTAGTAACGGTACATATAAAACAAAAGGTTGGAGCACGGCATGCTTCAATAAGCAAATAGTATTTAAAGTAAAATGTAGATATTAACAAATTGTGACACACCTGATGTTTAAAATATGCTTTTTACAATATGCGACTCTTTACTAGAAGCATCTACTGTGGTTCAAATTTCAAAAAAATATCTCCATAAATAAAAGAAACACATTTATCGTCAAGATTTCTCTTGGTTGTGGTGGCGGAGCTATAATAAGCTATCGAATGCAAAAAGAACGAACTGAATATCTTGAAAACGGTAGTAGGCCTCGGACCAAGTCTCGGACGGACGGACGGACGAAGTGACCATAGTAGCGCCTTCCAACATGAGTTTGAAAATGCGCTAAAAACATGTTACTGCCCTTGAAAGTTTATGTCAATTGATCACTTCCCCCTTTATTGGGAGTGTGTGTGAGGGGTGGGGGGGTATTAAGTGCCATGATTAGTTAGCACGTTGTTCTAACGGTCAATAATCGCCCATTTAGGATTTGGATGGGTCACAGCCTTCAACGGACGCATTGGGTTAGTGGAACAGAGCCCATATAAATTTATAACGCTGGGGTAGCGAGGAAGAGTTCTATGGCAATCGCCTTTGTAATCGTATTGCAAATATCGGTCGAGATGTGGTGGAAGATTTGCGTCGTTCTGGTCGGCTATCAACTGAATTTAACATAGCTAAAGCAAAGGAAATGACTGAAAGTCGTTGTTTAACTCTGGAAGAGACAGCCTTTGAAATTTCTACGTCTGAAGGATCAGTTCGGACATTTTAAACGATTGTTTGGGCATGAAGCGCGTTGCCACTTGAGTAGTGTCAAAAGACCTTAATTTTCTGCAAAAGCTCAATCGCGTAAAGGTCGCTAAAGACATATAGGTAAGAACGAGTCAACGTACATAAAATGCATTGTAACCGGTAATGAGACATGGGTTTACGTTTGTTTTTCAAAACGGAAA
This sequence comes from Photinus pyralis, assembly GCF_008802855.1. Classification (NCBI taxonomy): domain Eukaryota; kingdom Metazoa; phylum Arthropoda; class Insecta; order Coleoptera; family Lampyridae; genus Photinus; species Photinus pyralis. The sequence goes on from NW_022170249.1 coordinate 41,931,758, forward strand.
TTACCACTTCGAGGCATCCGTTTTCAGTCGATAGATTAACATAAAAGAGTACTGAAGTCGATTTCAAAAAGATGGTTTGATGATTGGCTTAGTTCGCTAGCGTAATTGTATTATTCCGGAAGGGGCCTACTTTGAGACGATACAATAAGTTTAGATGGATAATACGTACCTATTTTGCGTTTCATTGACCAATCCTCGCTACTTTTTTGACAGAGTAGTATATCTCGGGGATCGTTAATAAACGGCAAAAGTGTAAAATTATGGCAAGTACATGAAAAAATAGATTTTTTACTATAACCTTTTTAGTAATAAACGCAGAAAAAATTCCTTCCTTGGTGCGAGCCTCAATAGCATAACGAACCAAATAGCGAAAAAAGTAGAACGATAGCTCTTAAGATAAAGATGTAGTGGCGACCGAACGCACGGACTGGCGGATGGATAGACAGACGGACGGACAAAGGGGCCACAGTAGCGGATTTTTTTAAATTTTTGTGGAAATGCGCTAAAAATTCTACTGTAACAGTTAACGCATGCCGCCGGAACAAAAACATTAACTTTTGTTAGCAAATGGCCCCGAATGGACCCCCCCTCTCCCCACATACATACCCAAGCATGGGGAGTGAACTAATTACAACGACAAAAACATGATTTTTGGTATAGTTTATCGTACTTTCCGCAATTAAAAGGTATCATACACCCGTAACTATTGTTCCTGGCGTGAAAATGAATAGAACCTTTGCTGTGGACAATGTAATTTGCTTGTATTTTGTGTAGATTGACCTTTTCGACAGCGCGGTTAGTTTTCGAAATATATAATGACGAAAAACCTAAAAATCCACACTCCCTCGCGCCTAACACAAAAGGTTCACACCTGGGGACTTTTGGTATGTTATTTCTTAAGAGTCCACCCTACAACTGAAAACAATAATCCGTTGAGCACAAGCTATTTCCGAATTAAGGGATTGTTCGGTCTTCTTTTCCTGGCCTAAAGGTATAATGCGGCGGTATTGAGAGAGAAGGGTCAAAACTGTGTTTTAAATTTATTAATACAGAGAGAAAGTGTAGTTCCCTACTAAATAGATGCGATCTCTTGGGGAACAGTGCTAAAAAATAAATGCTGTGCCTCTCTACAATTACTTTATATGAATTTTATCTGCATGTTTAAGTACTTAATATAAACAAGTAACAATTAACGAATATTAAAATTAAATAATCACCCATCTGCTAAGTATGTAGTGTAAAAGTACTTGAAGAATTTACGTATATAAACCATTAGAAGCGCATTGCAACGAGGTTGTACTTAAATACCATAGACTGCTTTATCTGCTTTAATACTTTTACAAAATTCCTGAAAACTCTTATCTGCTAATTGGTTTTACTTTAGCGAGTCTAATTGAATTTTCTTTCCAGGTTCCGGAATTAAGACTGTTATATCCCAATGGAACTTTAGTTTTTCCACCTTTTCCCAACGAATTATATCGTCAACATATTCATGCGGCCTTGTATAGATGTAGATTACGCAGCACACTTGGAAGTGTACTCAGCAAAGAAGTACAAGTGAAAGCAGGTAAGAAACGTAACCCCAAAAAAACTTTCGCCCTGAATAATGTAGGTAACCTTTTCGCGTTTTAAACGAGCGAGCACGGCACCGTAAGTTCGGTCATGTAAAAAAACGAACCCTGTTTGCCAACAGCACATTTACCTTCCACTTTATTTCGTATATTCACAAGTAAAATGACCCAAAAATTATCGTTAAACGCGAAAAGACAGCAATTTCGAGAATCTCATTACTTTTAGTGCTTTGAGGTAAGTACAGTGTACCTGGCAATGAGATGAAACCAAAAAGGTAGCAAGTAATAACGCTCTCGACGATGGATAAACCTAAAATTCCACTTTCATACGCGGTAATAAATGTCGTGTATTTACAGCAATAATATTCCTCAACTAAATTATAACTTATTGCGAGGAAAATGTCGAGTTCTAAAAATACCTTGAAGGGAAAAAGCGAATGAGGAGGATACGGGAAATTGGACAAATTCCAGAACTTTATTAGAAAAATTCTTACGCAACCGTATTGCACATAACTATAATTTTTTGCACATTTCGACAATATTAGTTTTTCTTTTTCCTTTTACGATCATAATAAACTTTCTTTTCCACGCGCTTTTGTATCCGTTACGAAAAACTACGCGCAGATAATCCCTTTATCTGCCCCTTTTCATTTTAACATTTGACCAGCAGATTATTAATTGTTTGTCTGACAAATGCTCGCAAAAGTTCGCCAATGGAGGTAAATCGAAATTTAGCCTGAAACAATTGCGGGTTTGAAGTGGGTATTATAATACAAAGGAGCCCTAAGAGGATACGAAAAAAGGAAATCATGTAGAAAATAAAATTCTATCTACTTTTTTATTCTATGGAGCCAATCGAATTTTTATTGCTGCCTGGATTGAAATATCCGATCTAATATTTGACTCAAAACGTAACCTCAACAAATGTAATTTTCGTAATCTGTTCGGTATATAAACTGCGAAAACAGTACGTGGTTTATTTTTATTTGATCGCGCGTCGCTGCGATATGCTATAGTCGTGAAAAAAATTAATGCAGGGAACATGCGAGCGTGCATATTGAATGGATCTTTTTAACACCAGAAAAATCGAGAGCTTTTACCTAAATGAAATTTTGTATTTCTCGCCAGCCAGCTAGAGTAATAGAATTTGCTTTTTATACAAATAAATCAATCGAGATTAGTCTTCTTTTTTCCTCTTAGTGTAGAGTGCGCCATATTATTACCTACATCTATTGTATCCTTTTAAATATGTACCTACCTACCTAGGTGTGTAGTATATTACTTATAGATACTCCTGTGTCTTAAAATAGGCAACTTGTTAACATAACAAGCAGGCATTTATTTAGTAACTAAAGTTTCTCTCCATACAACGTAGGCAAGCCACTACCTATCTATCATGCAATTTTTCACTAGACCATTTAGGACCGGTGTCATGCAGTTAAACTCATAGGTTACCATGAAATTTAACTGTCAGATAAATTTAAGGGTATTATAAACGCAATTGAAACAACTTAAAAATTTTATCATTATCTCTGCTAGCTCAATTTTCGAAAGATTTACGCAATTTAGCTGGCAGCCGTAATCATCCCCCTTAATGGCCATGTAACATTGTAATGGAGATTTTGGGACTACAAATAATGATCTAACGCAGACATTTACGTCGTGGAATACAAAAGTTCAGTATTACGCGGATTGACACTAATGGAATTCTTTAACAATACTTTACATAAAAATACGACATAAATTTCCAAATAAAAGTTTCCGTGTGCTATCTAACCTACTGAAACTTAGTATAGTAACATAATGTGACGTACCCAGACCAGCCACGAGAGACTACGCACTCGCAAACTAACTGAACTCCATGGCACATGATCGTCTAGACAAAGCTACCTAACCTGAAAAACAGGATACTAGGACCACTTACTACGTTGTGTTTTTAAAAGTCGCTACAAGATATGTGTTGCTTCTCAGAGTGAGGATCAAGTAATAGTCTAGGCGATAGAGACTGTAATATTGGCAAACTGGACATTTTGAGGTGGAAAAGAAAAAAATGGTGGAATATGTTCAGTTACGTGTCAAAAACAACATATTAAAAATCCCACCCTCCAGACCCTGTGCTAAAGACTCCAGCCACCCCATCATCCCCCAAAAACCGTGTTTTCGCTCTTTTTGGCTGATATTCCGCGATCTATGAGGTCTATATGAAATATTTTTAGCTGAAAATATTTCATAAAAAGGTAGATACTCAGAAGTTAGCCAAGGTGTACCTCTTAGCCTAGGAAATTCATAAAAGCGGCGAAAATCATCAATTTTCGTGGCTTTTTCAAATATATCGCGACCTTTAGGGCTAGATGAAATATTTTTAGCTGAAAATGCTCCTCGTGAAATTTGTTACAAGGTAGATACTCAGAAGTTAGCCTAGGTGTACCTCTAGCCTAGGAAATTCATAAAAGCGGCGAAAATCATCAATTGTCGTGGCTTTTTGCAAATATATCGCGACCTTTAGGGCTAGATGAAATATTTTTAGCTGAAAATGCTCCTCGTGAAATTTTTTACAAGGTAGATACTCAGAAGTAAGCCTAGGTGCACCTCTTAGCCTAGAAAATTCATAAAAGGAGGCGAAAATCATCATTTTCGTGTTTTTTTTGCGGTTTTTTTGCAAAAATATCGCGACCGTCAGGGCTAGATGAAATATGTTTAGCTGAAAATGCTCTTCGTGCAATTTCATACGAGATAGGTAACTGAAGATTTGGCGTAAAGTCACCTTTCACCTTCAACTTTCATGTGTGAGGAAATATTCATTGTAAAACAAAGTATTTCTATGTACCATTTATTCACGTAAAAACAGTATTTTCATATTAAAATATTCACACATTCATTTATACCTCAACGTAATCATTACCCTTATACTTATCCAAATCAATTCGTACTTTTTCGATCAGACTTCTTAATCAAAAGTTATAGACTAGAAACCAATTTGAAAAAAAATTCAAAGGGCTGTAACTTTTGAACTAGTAGCCCAATCTTGGAACTGTTTGAAATTATGGATTCTACAGGCCACATTCTATAAGAAAATTTTTTTTCCGGGTCGATCTGAGACAATTTTTTTTTCGGGGCTCAAAAAAAGGCAGTGTATAACCTTCCTTTTTTACCAAAAATCGACTACACCAAAATTTCTCGGGAAAACACTTTTTCTTATTAATTTTGGTGCGTAGAATCCAAAACAATTCGTACTTTTTCGATCAGACTTCTCAATCAAAAGTTATAGACTAGAAACCAATTTCGAAAAAAAATTCAAAAGGGCTGTAACTTTTGAACTAGTAGCCCAATCTTGGAACTGTTTGAAATTATGGATTCTACAGGCCACATTCTATAAGAAAATTTTTTTTCCGGGTCGATCTGAGACAATTTTTTTTTCGGGGCTCAAAAAAAGGCAGTGTATAACCTTCCTTTTTTACCAAAAATCGACTACACCAAAATTTCTCGGGAAAACACTTTTTCTTATTAATTTGGGTGCGTAGAATCCAAATCAATTCGTACTTTTTCGATCAGACTTCTCAATCAAAAGTTATAGACTAGATGCAGATTCCACTTCTTCAGGCTCTTCGACGTCCTCTAGTGGTAATGGGTCGTCTGAGATTACCGACTCGTAGTTCTCGTCTTCCGCTTTACCTGATGCATGGGTACCCTGAAGAGACGACGTGGCATTTAGGCACGATGCTCCATGACACTGGACGCAGAGTTCATTACACTTCAGACCTACAGCAAGAAGCATTATGTCAAAAAAATGTTTATAATTATGTATACGATTATAATATTCTCTCGTGTGTCCTATGTGTCCGGTAGAGAAGGTTTACCTGATTTCCTGCAACTGTTTCAGAAAATCAGGTAAACCTTCTCTACCCGACACTTAGGACACACGAGAGAATATTATATTCGTATACTTAATTATAAAATTTTTTTGACATAATACTTCTTGTTGTAGGTCTGAAGAACGAATTCTGCGTCCAGTGTCATGGATCATCGTGCCTAAATGGGACGTCGTCGTTTCAGGGTGCCCATGCAGGTAAAGCGGAAGGCGAGGAGAACTACGAGTCGGTAATTTCAGACGACCCACTAGCACTAGAGGACGTCGAAGAGCCTGAAGAAGTGGAATCTGCAGAGGATAATGATTACGTTGAGGTATAAATGAATGTGTGAATATTTTAATATGAAAATACTGTTTTTACGTGAATTAATGGTACATAGAAATACTTTGTTTTACAATGAATATTCTCGTATGAAATTGCACGAAGAGCATTTTCAGCTAAACATATATCATCTAGCCCTAAAGGTCGCGATATATTTCCAAAAAACCCCCAAAAAACACGAAAATTGATGATTTTCGCCTCCTTTTATGAATTTCCTAGGCTAAGAGGTACACCTAGGCTAACTTCTGAGTATCTACCTTGTAAGAAATTTCACGAGGAGCATTTTCAGCTAAAAATATTTCATCTAGCCCTAAAGGTCGCGATATATTTGCAAAAAGCCACGAAAATTGATGATTTTCGCCGCTTTTATGAATTTCCTAGTCTAAGAGGTACACTTAGGCTAACTTCTGCATATCTACCTTGTATGAAATTTCCCGAGAAATATTTTCAGCTAAAAATATTTCATATAGACCTCATAGATCGCGAGATATCAGCCAAAAAGAGCGAAAACACGGTTTTTGGGGGATGGTGGGGTGGCTGGAGTCTTTAGCACAGGGTCTGGGGGGTGGGATTTTTAATATGTTGTTTCTGACACCTAACTGAACATATTCCACCATTTTTTTCTTTTCCACCTCAAAATGTCCAGTTAGATGTCTTTATCGCCTAGACTATAAGGAATACAAATAATCAAATAAATTGAATTGCAAAATTAAATTTAGAAGATGGTAGTTTACCGAGGACAAATATAAAAATAGGCTGGGAAAAAAAGAAAAGGCGTCGTTTCCGATATACAGGGTGGCACAGAAAATGTAACACCCTGTATATCGCCACCAACTATTTTGATACTTCGTTGTACAGATTCTAAAAAACAATTGATGTATCAAATTTGAAACAATTGTCACAGAGCGTAAGAGAGAAAACGCAAAATACGAAAAAAAATTTAAACTTTGCCACCCTGTATAACGAAAATGAAGCCCTTTAGACCACGCATTTTGTTGGTATCTTGACGAGTATCACCGGAAATATCCTCGGAAATATCTGCATGACATTAATTAACACCCTGTATTTTTTGAAAATATGCTTGCCAAAGGTTCTCATTATTCAGGCTTTAGCGAGGGGGCCGACCCTGCTCATACTATGCTATTGTTTGCGTTTTGTCTGTCCATCCGCCCGTCTATCCGTCTGTCTTATTCATCCGGCTCCACTTCTGCGGTTTTGAACTACTTTTAGTCTTGGCGTCCCGGATTTTTTTGCTATAGGGAGGCCATACCTTGCCAGACGGCCATAAAATGTGTTGTCTCTCCCCCCCCCCCCACTCATTATTTGCTGAGATACCGTTTTTGAAAGTAAAACCTGCCTAACTTTTGCATGCGTGTCAAGTGAAATTATTGAAAATGGGGGGGGGGGGGAGGCACACGTTCTACATTTCATGGTACGTATTTTAATGAAAGGTCCCATCAAAATGAATTGTTCCTTCATGACTCCTTTTCGAGATCAGTGACTGACGGCGGGCAAGGGGGCGTTTCATGGTGTTCTCTATCATCTAACGCCCTTCTTACTAAATATCAAAATACGGGTTGGAGGGGGGGGGGGGGACTGGGGGGATTGAACGTCTAGACGAAATAATATGTCCATTGCTGATGTCAAAACAAACAAAAACGAATATTTCGAAAACGGTTTGTCGAAGGAGAGTACTCACAAAGGCAAAACGAATCCTCTGGACGAGACATATCTTGTAAAGTCGAAGCGAATCTCTTGAAAACGAAATGTCGGAACAGGGTACTCATAAAGGGCAAGTGACAACTGGACGAGACACATCTACAGATCTACTGGTGATGTCAAAATTTTCAGTGCAAATATTTTCAGAACGGAGTGTCGGCGGAGGATACTCTCAAAGGACGGAAAGATGGTCTAAGCGAGACCCGTCTTCTGGCGATGTAAACACTTAATTCTTGAATATCTCGAAAATGTTTGATGAAAGCCCGCAAAGGGGAAAACAATATTTAGTAGAATTTATCTAAGGACTTGATTCCTTTTGCATTATAGATCGTAGATTTCGTATGCCCAGCCGCCATGTTTACGTGTCCACATCCCATTATAATCATCTAGCAAGAAGGTAAAAATCGATAAATACAGCATACTACTACCCGATGACCCAACTATTTATTAAGCTATTTCGGTATTAAAAAAATGCACTTTATCTGCACTAAGAAAGAATAAGAAACCATTTTAAACCAAAATAAAAAACAATAACGAAACATTAAAATGAAAGAATGATTTGAAAACTCGAGTGTGGTATGGACATTGCGAAGTTAGCATTGCCAATTTTGCAAGTTTTTTTTGTCAAAACAATCAAATAATTAACGATACTGTACCTTTTAGCATCAGAGTAATTAAAAATATATTCTGGGTCGAGCTGGGGTGAAGTTAGCCTGATGTTTTATTTTAATGTAAAGCGGATTTCGCGAAACAAACGCTGATTATAACAAAACAAACAATAACTAAACTCTAAAAGTGCAAGAGTGTTGGTCAACTTTCAAAAATCAAATGTGGGTCGGCCAATGGGAAGTTTATTAAATTTTACAAATTTTGTGATATCTACTGCATTGCATTGTCAAAACAATGGATAGCTAGCAAAAAACAAGCAATACTACCCATTAGTTTTTGGATTTTTTTATTGGTCATGGCTAACTTCACTGACATCTTTAGTTCCATCTTTAGTAGCGATCCTCTATATTAAAATAGTATGTATAATATTTTCGATTTAATCAAAAAAATTTTTAAACAAACGTCATCCTGTAATAGTTTGAACATATAATTCAATTTCATGTCCTGATGAAGTGAATAAACATTAAGGAAAATTTGACCTGAAAAAGAGGAGTTATTATCTTAATTGGTGCCGACACCCAGTAGTCTAATATTAGCGTACAATTCCTAACGGCAAATACTTCTTTTATTATTAATATTTTCATCTGTATTTAAGCAGCTAAGTGTTGCTTACCTTACTGTGTCCTAAAGTCAGCAAGTTAAGTTTAAATTACCCAAACGAAAACGCGTAAATAACTATGCAAATACATTAATTATAATAACTCAATCCAGTGTTCAAAAAAGCTGACTTCCCCTTTCCTTAATATTTTCCATTGCTGAGGTACTACATAAGTGTATACAGGATAGCTTAATAAATTATTCTTAAAAGGTAAATAATTAATAACTCATGTTTTACATAAAAACAATCGAGCAAGTGAAATATGAAATGTCTACACGCAAAGCAAACGCTTAACGGCTTAATAATACCATAGACCAAATTAATACTATTACAAAAAGCAAACTTGAACTTTATGTTTCTGACGTTTCATAAAGCAGCAGGTGAAGCTTATGGGCATAGCGGTGAGTCGAAGTGTAAGGGATAAAGTACTGAATACTTCATGTTAGAGAAGTGGTAGCCTGGGACGTGGCTTTTCTTTGAAAGCTGAGTGCGTCGGGCCATTCAACCTTACTAAGATCACATTTAGAAGTTTATAAGTTGAATATTAGTTCCACAGTGGAACATACGTACGATTTACAATGCGCAATGTTTTTAGTTCGTGCATGAAGTGCCTTTTCCGTCATTGTACAGACGGTTTATTAAAATTCGGAATGAGAACTTCTCTAGTTACACATATATTTTCTCGACTTCAAAAATAATTATGAATTATAACTTTCAAAAGCATTATCTGTGTCACAAATTTCAATGTCTGGGTATGACAATATTTTTGTATATTCGATACACGTGCACAGTATTAGACAAAGAATACGTGAACACGTCGATTTTGTTTTGTAAGAAAACCGAATTTAATCTCGCTCAGGTCTCACTCATTTTACTGGAATAACTGGTAAGGAAACGAATTATACTAATTGAAATATGCGCCCGTTACATTTATATAAAGCTGTAATGGTCGATGTAAGACTGTAGGGATTCGTTACGGTACATGGAAATAAATCACACAAATATTTGAAGGGAAAACTTGAGGTACTATTCCGTACTATTTATTTTGCCGCAGATAGTTCCACTAATTTAGGTAGTGAGTAGTGTAAATATTGCGAACAGCTGCCTTATCAAAAACGTCCATTCGATCTGCCTTTCGCAAGACAATAAAAACGCCTTGCCCTATGCAGCTGAAATTTTGCACACAAATGGACCATGGTCTATGGAAAAATGCTTAGATTTTGCGCATCGGGAATTTGATCAGCACAAAACGGATGCAGGCGCTATTTCTTTTAGCCTTTGAGTTAGAAAGCTCTCTTGTAGAAATTAAGTTTCATCCTCTACGGCACTGGTAAAAATGTCACTGTAACAGTTAAATTTTTCTAATGAAATAATCTAACTAATTGCCTAGATTTTTTTAAAAGTTCGTAATTAATAAAACACCTGGTACAAAATTCTATTCAAAATAAATTCACATACCTCAGTATGCTAAACAAAATTGAACCCACATTAGAGAATGGTATTACTGAACTTAAAATTCACAATAATTAATGAGAAAAAAATATTAATTGAACTTATCTCTGGGTTGGGTTCACTTATTATTAATAAAAAATACACAAAATTGTTCACGGGATAAATTCCCGTGGGTCGATCTCTTCAGGAATGTTAGAATGACTTTAACGTAAATCTGTTATATAAAATCCCTATATACTGCAAAAAAAATCCAAAATAATAACAAAATAACTCTCTTATTTCAAACAACGTTGTCAAGAACAAAGGGTGTATTGTTTTCGCACTGAAGGTGACTTGCTCAGCTGTTTCTATGGAACAGATCTGATTTTAATAAACAGATGTGTTCAACTGAACTGATAAACAGGCGCTTACATTACGAAGATTTTCCCGAAAGATCTGGCTAAGAATTCAATACGTTCGACCTGCATAGATTCTCTACTAAAGTTTGACTAAGAGTGTTTTTCTCCCACCAAAATTCCGAATACGAAACGAGACGAACGAAAACCAAGCGTTCACTTGGTTTTTTATGCATGTGAAGGTATAGCAGAAATCCCGTCTCTCATTCTCCGGCAGATACTGTAGCGTTTCGACTCTTATTTGCTTACACACTCGTTTCTTATCTTAACGCGTGTTATGTTCTCGAATATTAGTTCTGTTCTCTTTCATTATGAAGCGGTACATGTGTAAAATTTCCTATAATTTAATGCCCTAAAACTTTTAATAGGGCTATGTTTTCGATATTGTGAGATATAACCGTAAAATCACAAAACTATTCTTTGTAGGTAAATTTTTACCTCCCAATACTTAAGCACACCTCCCCCGAGGGAGAAAACGAAAGATCATATTTGGCAACAAATGAAGCCATTAAAACAATAAAACCCTTTGTAGGATTTAAATCCGATTTGGATTTTAATCCTACTGGCCTACATAAGACCGTACTCGGAAACTGTTCGCCCAAAAAGTCTCGTAAAACGTTTATTTTGTATAGTGCACCGTTTTTCCATTGTCCGGACCAGTTAATTTTGACTCATCTGCGAGTACTTATTTTTTACTGGAATCTCTTGTGTGGTTTTGTTTTTTTATTTGTCCGTTTTGTAAACGGGTTGCGTTTATTATCAAAGAAGGCGTTGTTAGCCTTAATTTATTTCTTACAGATTTTTGTATTTGATTTTTTTGTCTTAGAAATAAATTCTTGTCATTTCTTGTTATTAATCATTTGTGTGTCAATTTGAATTCCTATTGGAGATCCGGTAAACTTTAATTTTCACTGTTTCATTTTACAAATTTCTTTTAATCTGACTGTTAATTTTCAATTCAAAGTTTGAATTGTAGATTTCAGGGGAATTTACGTATTTTGATTAAGGCCTACGTAATTTTTCAAACTTACAATAGTTTTAAGGTTTTTAAAAATCCGTTAAAGAAAAGGGTGGGCAGAGTATACATATTTGTATAGGGTTAAAATAATTTTATTTTTATGTTTGCTTGAAATATTTCCATTTAGTTGTATGACAAATGTTCTATTTGAAAAATGAAAAATCATAGGTAAATGAATTATTTACCATCAATCAATCATTTATCATTTAGATGTCTTCTCAAACCGCACTAACCAGTGTGCTACGTTAGTATGAATTCGCAATCTAAGGGTTTACTGGATCACTTAAATCCCACATACATTTCAGGGGGTGAAATTATCATTCATAACTTTAGAACTAAACTACATTAAACTAATTTCTGCCTTGTGAGTGATTGTATTTGCAAAGTGAATACTGTCGGTAAGAATCATCATGCACATATCTCTGAGTCCGGATTTTGAATGTTACTAATGAGGAAAGCCCTCCTTATCACACCCCTATTACTTATGGATTAGCGGAATTCGATCGCATGTGATTCTCTCTACAGGTAATGGAAATTTAAAATCGTAAAATGTTTCGCTTAGCGAAAGATAGAAAAAGGAAATGGCAAGTGTATTTTATGGCAGCAATATGCAAAACCACAGTTGAATAATTGATGCCATTTAAAAGCTTTCATGTAAGCAAGCAGATGTGGCACGTTAAAATAGGGAAGGAAAGAAAAAAGAAGACAGAACATAGGTAACGGACAAGTAAAAGAAAAACGAAATTTAAGATCGTGGAAAATGAAAAATAATGGAATTAAGAATTTAATTTTCCAGAAAGAATGACTTACCTGTACTCTAACAAATTTCCTTTTTTGCTAACTTTAAATTGTTCTTTAATGAAAATGTGCTCTCGGGAGTACCCACGCAATTTTCCTTATGTTCACTTTTTTTTCTAAATGATTAAATTAGAAACACAAACAGTGAGAATTAAACGCAGCAAAGTACCCGAGAAAATTACCAAATGTAAACTTACTGTTACCTTAAAGTGTGATAAAGTTTTAGTATGTAGAAACGGTCTTGTGGCATTAAACACGAATGCTTCACTTCCTAAACGAAAACTAACAAATTTTATGAGGACATCTTAAAGATGTAAAAGTTTATGGGATCATTACCTACTTACTTACTTACATTAAACATTTTAGGGAACATTCTTGGTAAATAGATGGGGTGTCATGTAAAAGTTTTTCGGCCTTCCCAATAAAAAATAACTAAAATTGCAGTTTCGACTCTTCCTTCCTTCCTTCTGCAGATAAAAGCTTTTAGTTAATTTGGAAGGGTTATTATTAGGAAGATGGTGTAAAATATCAATTTGACTTTATTCGATTGACTCTTTGCGCAATTACAGACGCTGTCGATTTTACGAAGCCCGTCGAACTTCGCAATTGAGTTTACATAACATTAACTTTTGCCTTCAATTCCGTCAAATTGTCCAGAAAGAGAAAGACGAAGCAAATATAATTAATAAATTCTCTAACCTGTTCATTTTGGCTTAAAAAGTTAAAAAGCTTCCGTTTGTGAATTGTGTTCTGAGGACCAACGAGAAACCAAACAAATTCAATTCGATTTAGCAAACTTCTTGATTATGTACACGGAAATTCTAAAGAGCAATGACTATTCATTGACGAATAGAATTCTACTGTCGGCGCAAAAAGTATGTGCACCCGAGTTTAAAGATTAATAAAAAAATAACCAGTTGACCTATTTTAATGGGAGGGGTATCAAATTAAAGCTCGTTTAATTTTGCGTTGATTAGGCCTAAAGGATATTTTTTCCATAAAATTTAACTACATTTAGAACGCATAAAGTGCAAAAAATGCCCCTTTTTTGTGATATTTCTCGTTACGGTCAAGTTTGGAGTCGAATAAAACGAAAACCACCCCATGAAATCGCTTCCAATTTTAGTATGCTATACATTGAACCTTTTTAAATAAGTAGTTAAAATTTTAGTACGAGAGTAGAGGCTAGAGCCATTTATGTAAGTTCCGATTTTATCAGAAACGGGAGGTCGCACGAACTTTTAAAGTAGATCGATATCAGCGGCTTATTGTCAATAAAACAATAGATGTATGTACTTTTAAAACTATAATTTGATTAAGTTTGTCATAAACATTTTTTTATTTTATGGAGTTTTTCGCTTTGCATGTCGCGTGTATCGAGATGCATGTGAAGGATGCGCGCGAACTCCCAGTCCATTAGAATGTTTATTTTATTGTAATTTCCACTGCCCATGTATATAATTATAAATTGATTGTAAGACCATTATAATTTGTGAAAAATGTATAATTAAACTTTCTTATATAATTAATGTTTTACTCTCCTTTCTCAAAACATTTTACCTGGTATTTTCAAATTTTTGTTAATAACATTTTTTTGGCATTGAGCCTTGTGAAAAATGATCGCCTACGTTCGTATAAGAAAGATGCATGGGCGAGTAACATTCTAATGGACTGGGAGTTCGCGCGCATCCTTCACATGCATCTCGATACACGCGACATGCAAAGCGAAAAACTCCAAAAAATAAAAAAATGTTTATGACAAACTTAATCAAATTATAGTTTTAAAAGTACATCTATTGTTTTATTGACAATAAGCCGCTGATATCGATGTACTTTAAAAGTTCGTGCGACCTCCCGTTTCTGATAAAATCGGAACTTACATAAATGGCTCTAGCCTCTACTCTCGTACTAAAATTTTAACTACTTATTTAGAAAGGTTCAATGCATAGCATACTAAAATTTGAAGCGATTTCATGGGGTGGTTTTCGTTTTATTCGACTCCAAACTTGACCGTAACGAGAAATATCACAAAAAAGGGGCATTTTTTGCACTTTATGCGTTCTAAATGTAGTTAAATTTTATGGAAAAAATATCCTTTAGGCCTAATCAACGCAAAATTAAACGAGCTTTAATTTGATACCCCTCCCATTAAAATAGGTCAACTGGTTATTTTTTTATTAATCTTTAAACTCGGGTGCACATACTTTTTGCGCCGACAGTAGTTATTCTGATTGCAAGAGCTTTAACCAGTTGAGTGCCGTCCTGATTCACAGGAAGTATATTCTAATCTTATGTAAAAACAAAAGTTATCCGCGTAAAAATATTCCGGGCACCGAGGCACCAGACAAACACATTTTTGGCTGTATACGTATGTATTTGATATCGCATTTGGCATATTTCCTGAGTTCTATATTTGAATCTCGTATCTATTCATCACACCTCACTAGTGCATGCACACTACGTAAAAGAAGTGGATCAAACTCGGCTCTCAACTCAAATCGAACTTGCAACTCACGATGTAAGATCTGAACTCGCAGGTCTCGACCCACCACAACCCCTCTGCGAGTACTCCGTCCTCGTGATATAAGCGATTAAATTTTTGATCCCGCCTCGCCTAGACCTGCCACACCTCTTTTATGAGAACCCCTTTCTGACACCCCTTTCCCAAGATATAAGTGGTTATACCTTTTACCCTATCGTCAGGTAGAACTTTTTCGTCCAAAATTGTATATGCATTGGAGATATTGGCATATGTTCGCGCCTGGCGCTGACGTCAAGTAAAACAAGAAGAATTGCATACGATATTCAGAAGGGGAATTTTTTGCCATTCAAGTCGCATTCGGAAACCAGACTTTTAATCCGGCTTGTATTCAATAGCTCTGATCCTTGAACTCGTAGAAATCGATTGGCGAAGGTTTGACACCGCTGTCTCTTTTCGTTCTCGAGTTAGACGAGAAACAGACAGACGGACAAAACCATCACATGAGAGAAATTTTTTCTTTCGAGAAATTCCCCTAAAAAACGAACCAACATTCGTAAAACCTCGATAATAAACGGCTCAGGCACTACTAACCGGCTTAATAAATAATGAAAAAGTATGAAAAAGAAGATTTTAAAAATTCTCAACCCACTTCTCTTAACGTTGAAAAAAATATAATAATTTACTTTATTGTAACCGCCAGGACCTTTAAATTGGCAAATCACATAATAACATTATTATAAATACAGAAAAAAAGTAAATCTTGTTTTTGGGCAGTTTTTGGCATCTTTCTACATTTGGTCTTTTGATTTAAGAATAACTTTTAGTTCTCCAACCCTGTTAGGGCTTGTTCTAGTTCTCTTTCCAATATTTTTTTTACTCACGTATCCTATTCAGATGGCCAAACCATCGTAGTTGATAATTTTTTCCCCACTCTGACATTTCGTGCACTATTTGTTATGTTTTATACCTTCCATATATATTTCATCTCTATTGCTTGTATTTGGCTTTTCAATGGTTAATTTAGTTTCCACATTCGTCTTATACATTGAGTCCAAGATAAGGAGGTATATCATGGGGATCTCAGGAACCATAGAAGATACGACGACGGTTAAATCAAGGAAAAGTTGCACAATTAATGAGTAATTATCATGCTGTAAAAAAAAACAAAAATTCCTATTACTTCGGAAGATATAGCAGAAAAACCAAAAGTTACCGATTTTGATCTTATTTTATTTGAACAAAAAATTAAAAAAAACACTTTCCCATTGCCACTATTTAAGCTCTACAAGACAGCCTTGACAAATTTTCGTTTGGAAGAAATCATGAACTTTATTTTTGTATATGGTCCGTAACAAAATACATACTGTATTTAGTAGCATTCTTTATTACGAATAGAATGATGTACGTTGTACGGCATACAAAAAAAAAACAAAAGTAAACTGTTGATTTTAACAGGAGATGGTGCACCCTCGCACAACCCCAACGAAAATCCGTTCGTAGCCACAGTTTGAATTCTTTTAACTTACGTGAAAGTGTAATAGTCTCGTAGAGACGCATAGAGAAACAAACACCACGTGAAGATTGAGTTTGGATTGGGGCGAGGCACTTTACAAAAATCGTGGCGAGACCAATATTATTCGATGGGGAAAACGTGAGACACGATGCCACAGGTAGTTAGAGAGCGCAGGCGGCAAACCGAAAGAGGCAGTGCGTCCGAGGAACATTATGCCAATGAATGTCCGCGTCCCAAAAATTATAATGTGTGTTTAAAAAGTAAACAACCGGGTCATACAAAAGACAAGTGAACGACACGGAACCAGTTGGTATCGAGCACATCCAGAAATGATCGTTCTGCTGAAAATACAAAGGCAAATGGGAGCATTTCCTGCAGAAATTTCGAACACAAATGCCCACGTATAGACCACAGATGAGTAAAACATAAAAACGCAACCCTTACCTTAAGAGGCGGTTACGTATATGAAATAGTTACGCATTTTAGGCTCCGTTCTTAGCGATTTTTTCGAAAACGGTGTTAGTTAGTAACATCAACAAAGTCACGTTGGATTCTAAAACCTTTTTTCTACGCCTCTCTTGTAACAGATTTTTTTCACTACTAGCGTCTGATGACATGATTATTAACCTTTTTTCCACTTGTAAAGTATAGGCTTTCTCGGCATTTGTTCAAAGTGGTTAATAATGTGGACATTATTAACTAGTAGTCAATAATGAGAACTGACACGCTGTCACTTTTAGAAAACACAACCTGAAATTTCGCTGAATAAACGTTCTCTAAAATGAATAATTGCCACCATCCGCCATTTCCAGAGAAATTACATACCTAAAATTATCACATTTTGAAAAAATTGGAACGAAATTACTCTTTGAAAATATCTCAATGACAGAACAAAATACGGCCTGTTTGACTTGTACTTCCACGTACTTGATTGACATGTTAAATTAAGAAACAAACAATTCTGTCCAACCGTTCACTTTCTTATCAATATAATATGTTAATTTAGAGAACTTCAAGCACTAGTAGTGAAAAAAATAGTATAAATATACCACGGTAGAGAAGTCTATTATTGCCTTCGCACCTTACACCCTTCGGCGCAAGCGCCTCGAGATGTAATCTTGGTGCTCAGGCAATAATACTGTACTTCTCTACCTTGATATATAATGTACTATTTGATATTTTTTAAATATTAATAATTACGGCACCCGAAAATACCATAAATATCAAGTACTTACTTCCACAATTATTTATGCAAAATTCGAGTATTAAATCAAAAATCTGTTACAATAGAGGCATAGATGTGTCCTTTATCTTTACATCGGCACCTAACAACACGGGATAGAATCCAATTTACTCAAAATTCCCACACCTCGACACGCTATTCGACCCATATAATTTCTATTGAAGAGCTTTCCTAGTCGTATGCAGAGAACGGCCTCTTAATGTAAATTAGATGTCATCAAGAGAAGTGAGCTCAGTTCCCGGATCTATAATAAACCTGCACCAAAGAATACTCCAAAGCCAATCACAGTAAAAAATTCAAA
Organism: Photinus pyralis; assembly: GCF_008802855.1. Taxonomy (NCBI): domain Eukaryota; kingdom Metazoa; phylum Arthropoda; class Insecta; order Coleoptera; family Lampyridae; genus Photinus; species Photinus pyralis. Next base: position 41,949,707 of record NW_022170249.1, read on the forward strand.
TCTCCCACACAAATTCAAATTTACAACAAAATGGCCCACATCCGCAAATTCAAAAATTTAATACTCCCGCACAAATTCAAACTTACCGTGACAAAATGGCGGACATCCGGATATTCAAAATTCAAATCTCCCGTACAAATTCAATTTAACCGCCACAAAATGAAACAGCCCATCCGAGCGCGGCAGATGTGACGTCATAAAAAACGGGATGGGCGATTTGACCTCTTACTACTCCTGTCTACGTTGGCGCTTTGCATTTTTTTGGAAACCGAGGAATCTATTTTTTACATAACTAGTGATCATTATACATGATATATTGTGTTTAACAATAAATAAAGGAAATGCAAAACTGGAAAGAACCTGGCAATGTGTTTTGTTTGTGATCTAACCATTTGCAATATCATTGAAATGCAAATTGAATTTTCATTTGTACGACATATTAAACGGGAACAAAAATTCTTCGTTGACGAGTTTTCGCAATGACGAGTCATCCGTTGACAAATTGTCGCAATGGCGAAATGTCGCGTTGTCGCAGTGGAGAGTTGTCGAGTCAGTCAGTGGCGAGTGGCCTGGAGGCGAGTGGCCCTTGGCGAAATAACTTCGCGCTCGTATTATATACAACATTTTTTCTAGAACTGAACGGATTATTCATTAATTTTCTGTTTAGGTACAAGTTTTTCCGTGCGCGAAATACTTTTTTTTACTGTTTTCACGTTTTCGCGCAAGTTGCTTTGCTAGGAGCAACCTTACTTATTAATTAACCGTTTAAAAATCTAGTACTTCGCTCTCTGAAATTTGTCAGAAAATGACAGGTTTTTTTGACAGTTGTAGAAAAAAGTATATAAATGGCATACATATAACATTCTCTGTCTGTCTATTGAAGGGCAATTGTTACATAAAACATAGATGTCAAAGAAAGATGTGTGTTCAGAGGTCAGTCTCCTCTACACTTCCAACTGAAATTGTTTGTACACTTTTACACTAATTGAATCGGTACGTGACAACTCGCTAAGGGCGATTCGCCATCGGACACTCGCCACTGACTGACTCGCTAACGGGACAACTCGCCAAGGCGATAACTCACCAATGTGACAACTCGTCACCAAATGACTCGCCATTGCGACAATGTAACAATTGCCCGTCAATAGACAGCCAGACAGACAATGTTATGTATGCCGTTTATTAACATGAAAACACATAACATTATAATAACGTGACAATACGTTTTTAACTCGCAACTGCCCACAACTATTGTGTTGGTTTCTCTGGTTACGATTCCCAGTATATCTCCCAACAGACAAAGCGCATACAATAGCAAAGTTTTCATCCAAATGTTTGATTTGAAATACACTCAAATCGGATTAATATTAATCAGCCGGAAATAAATTTTTGGGAAAGTTACTGTCAATCCCGGCTGTATTTTATCACATTTTCGTGAAAATACTGTCAACGAAACATGACGTAAATCATAAGTTTCCGAGCGCCTTTTTATTTAAAATGTTTAGAAAATCGATTGGAGGATTTATTTACAACGTCTGGTCGTTTGCGGTCTGCGGAGTGCCCTTTGAAATTCAATCGTGTACAGTTTTAACGGTAGCTGTGTCAATAGCTTTTCAGTACATTTTAATCAAAATAGTTGTCGAGCTTCCACGAATACCTTTCGTTGCGCGTGTGGATAGTTTTGTACAACATTCAAATTATGAGCGAAATATATTCCAATTGAATACATATTGATCAGGGGCCGAGACTTGGAAGTTTTAAAAGATTGCTTAGAAAAAGTTTGGGTTATGCAAATAATGGGAAAGGCAAGAAGTATCCTTAAGGTCGACCCTTTTTTCCCTTTTTGCGCTTCAGTTCATCACTCAGAGTTAAATTGAAGTTACGCCGAAGGCATCAAATATTAAAACAACTTTTAGGAATATTGCAAATTTAACGTGATCCGAGAGTTTCTGAAAGCTATTCGAACTTTGTAATTTTCTTAAAGTTTTATACACATTGTGTAAATAATGTTATATAGGAAGTCCAGAAGACCATTAGTTATTAATATGTCCCTTCTCTTTTCAGTTGTTAAACAAAAATACGACGTCCAGGTTTATGATGGGTACGTTATAATGGGAAATACGGCTGTTTTAAAATGCAAGATATCGAGTTATGTTGCCGAATACGTAATGGTGACATCCTGGGTGCAAGATGGAACGGTTAATATCTACCCTAACACAGATATTGGAGGAAAATACGTTGTACTGGCTAATGGTGATCTATACATCAGCAATGTGGGGCCAAGTGACTCTTATAAAAACTATACGTGCAGAACTGTAAATCGTTTGACTGGTGAGTAAAAATGTCGGTTTAATGTCGAAAAGTTCCAGCGCAGATTTAGTTCATAGTTTGAATAAGCTTAAATGTATTACTAAGTTTGTAACTTTAAATTTATTTTAGGTATTTGCTTTTCCTCCAAGTTTGATTTATTTACGTTCGGGCTTCATTAAAGATTAAGGTTTGGTTAAAGGCTTCACTGCGATGTTACCTTTACACATCAAAGGAAGCGGGGAAGTGGTATTTTATTATAGGCACGTAGGAATTTAGGTGTATAAGGTTGACTGTGTACGCTTGGCTCAATATATTATGAAAATATCCGATTCGATTCTGGTCGTGTTTCCATTGTAATTATAATACCTATGATCATGGGCGCCGCTACATAGGGGCAAGGAGGGGCCTTGGCCCCCCCCTGGAAAAAGTGAAAAATAAAAGGTAACACTTGTCGTAAGCAACACAACGGGCAAGGGCCATGTAATCGTTTCCCACGCGTTGCGTATTCATCTACTGTTGTATAATAATTATAATACTTATACTTAATACTAACTTTTCGTTCGCGCGCGATTCGAGTCACGACTGCGTCAGGTCAGCGACTCAGTGTCGTGTTGCGTTTGGATTGCATTATTGCAACATTGCATCATTTATTTCTCACACTTCAGTTAACAGTTTACTTTAAGCGAGTTGTGTTTGTGATTTGTGAAGTGAACGCGGTGCGGTTTGCCGTTTGCTATTGCTATATATGGCGAGTGAATCATTCTTATTCTTTACTGTACTCTAGATATCAATGATCAATCTGGGGAAACTGAGAATGAGAACTAGGTGAGGTTAGGTACAAGACTGGAAACAACAGACTTAGTGGTCTTTGTTTGATGTCCGTACATAGACATTTTATAAAAGACAATCAGGAAGAGTTTGTTGAGAAGTGCATAGATCTCTTTGGAACAGATAATAGAAGAGTTATGTTTTTGTTTAAATAAAATGAAACGCAATAAGTTTGTTACTGGCACGTAACCTTGAGTTTGCATACCCTATCCCCTCCACTCACGTCCATATTAATGGTGAGCTTGCCCCCTCCTACAAAATTTCCTGGCGGCGCCCATGCCTATGATTATGTGATTTCCTGAGTGTACAGTATCCCTACACTACTTTCTTTGGCCCTAAAGCCTAAACTGTCTTTTAAAAAAATTAGTTCTGTTTAACAATCTACAATAGCCCAATGCATAGCGTCACAGGATTACAAAATTTTGCTGTAAGCTTAAACAAGTTAAAAAGTAATCGTAAACGATTTACATAAAGCGCATTTCCACTTGCATTCATTTCCCATTTGTAAGATGCAACTTGTGTTAAAATCGTAAAAATCCGGCCACAAATATGAAAGATAGCGTTGCACATGGGCAATCCATTGTTGACGTGCTACTTCAATTTTAGTTTATGAGAAGAATTTCACTTCAATGCTTTTCTAAATAAGAAAGTTGGAACTGCGCATGCGCAAACCTAAATTTTAAAACTAATGTTAGATTTTCCTTTGTTCCAAGCGACTAAGTATCAAATTTCACTTAAATAGTTCCATAGATAAAAAAGTTGGCACTGCGCATGCGCAAAATAGAATTTTGAAACTGGCGCTAGATTTTCCTTTATTCCAAGTGCCTCACAAGTGATCACATTTCATTTAAATTCTTCCATAAATAAAAAAGTTGGCACTGCGCATGCGCAAAACCAAATTTTGAAATTGGCGTTTGATTTTCCTTTATCCCAATTGCCTATGTATCAAATTTCGTTTAAATTCTTCCATAAATAAAAAAGTTTGCAATTCGGTTTATAAATGGTCGAGATGCGAAAAGGGCACTGTGAATTTTGAATCGATTCGATTCAACTTTTGGCATTGCGTATTATATGGCTAAAACTATGCCCATATTGAATTTCATGCAATTCAGTTCATAACTAACGGAGATGTAAAAGCGATCGAACATTTCTAAACAAAGTTATCCTTCACATTCACACGGACAGATAGATGGACAGACAGACAAAGGAACAGACGGAGAGACCAACCGGCAGGCGACAGATAGCAATGCAAAATTATAAACGATCTCTAGGATCGTTAATAAACGACAAAAGTGTAAAATTATGGAACATGTAAAAAACGGTTTTTTGTTTTTGTTACAATAACTTTTTTTGTAAGCGGTACAGAAAAAATTCCTTCCTTGGTACAAGACTCGACACCATAACGAACCAAATAGCGAAAAAAGTAGAACAATAGCTCTTAAGATAAAAAACTAGTAGCGTCGCAAAACGAGCGGACGGACGGACGGACGGACAAAGTGGCCACAATAGCGCATTTTTTTTTATTTTTGTGGAAATGCGCTAAAAAGTATATCGTTAATGCAAACGTGCTGCTACCTACAGTGCGTAAATTTTAACTCTGATCATACAAATCTCCTATGTTCAATTCGTAAATATACAAGTCAATGCATTAATATGCCTATCAGTTATGTAACCCACCTTACGCACAAATTGACAGCAGTGTAAATAAAAAAAAAACTTAGAAGTTATTTTAGATACGTAGTACCTACGCTAAAATATTTAACTTAATTTCGACAATTAAAACAGTTCAAGTTCTTTTTCTGGTGTAATATTCATTAACAATTCAATCATCACATGAGATTTTTTAATGCTGTTGTGCATTGTGCCAATTGACGGAATTTATAACAGAATATTTAGCAAATAAATCCTGTGATTATTGAAATACGCCTGTCTTCTTTTGTATGCATTTTATTAATAATTAATAATCTTAATTTAATAAATAATTCAGACATTTACGTTTATTGGCAACCATTTGAAAAAGATGAAATCTTAAGAGGTATTTGAGCTGTATATTTAAGAATTGAACATAGGAGATTTGTATGTTAGTTAAATTTTGCGCACTGTATAATACCCGTACATAACATTTGTATATCTATCATTCCATCAGGTGTATGGAAAACTTTCGGTTCATACATATATGGTTTTCATCTTGTATCTAGCCATGGCTGGACATTTATCTGGGTCCTCTAGATAAAAAAAACCCTGTATTTTATGTCGCATAAAATTGGTTAAGAACAAGTATTCTTCAAGAACTTCTTGTACTAATCCTACATAATATCGTCTCGATTTCCCCACGATAAATTTAACCAGACGGTAGCTGTTCTTTTCTATTACTTTTTGGTTTGTTTCTCCTTACTCGTTGCCTCTGCACAACAAGTGGTGCGGGCGGGGATACATTGACGCTAAAATCTGAGGACTCATATGGGTTTTTATTATACGTTTTTGGGCGAACTTAGGATTCTTTCCTAACGAAAAGTTTTTTTTTGCGGAATCAGGTTTTTACAGCAAATAGGTATTCGATTTATTTGATAGGTATTTAGCGTTTCGGTTAATAAAGTTTTGGATTTTTTTCTAGTCTATCTCAACAAGTTGTGGCACTTTGACCAGGTTGATTCACCAAACAGTTGTCAGATTAACAATCTGAGACTGCAATATATTTTAAAGGAACTATAAGTGGATATATCCATGAGTCCTTTAAACCAATCTTTCATTGAAAACCGAGATGACAGGGCAATTTACGAGCTTCCTTTGAGGTCGCGAAAGAAAAAAACATATTTATTTCATTGGGCAAGAATTGCGCTCATTGTAAAATTTGCAATGAATTTCAAAGATCAAAAATCAAAATTTTCACTTTTATTCAGAGCTTCCACTTATTTATATCAACTTAACCTTATACAAAAAAAACCTGAAAATATTTTAGAGCAACTAATACCGAAAATGAATTAAAAACAGTAATCGAGTTGAAGAATATGTGACAGAGCGTTGACAGAGGTGAGACGAACGCGCATAATAGTGCACTTTAACTTTGTGCATGATTTTTTTTCAATAATTAGTCATGCTTAATGCTAATTTTATTTATTTATGTTGGAACCCTTAAATAAAATACGCAAAATGAATAACTAAAATAAATTTAAAAAGACTGGAACCGGAAGAAAAGATTATTGAAGCCATAGAACTGGAACCATTAAAACTAATTCCTCTTAAGTAGTGCGGACCCGAAACTCCAACCTCTGGTGTGACAACGCTTTTATTTCCTTGTTAGGGAATATTTTGAAGTGTTTCTTAAATTAGGAACAATCCAGACCTACAACTTGAGTGGGACACGGTCAACTCGCCACCGGACCACTCGCCACCGACCGACTAGCCAATGGGACAACTCGCCAACGGACAACTCGCCACTCACCAACGAAATATTTTTCCCTGTTTAATGTGTCATACAAATGCATCCCATAAATGCAATAGTCAATTTCCCTAATTTTGTAAAAAAAAGTTTATCGAAAAACTGTAGACACGACACATTAAACAGGGAAAAATATTTCGTTGGCGAGTTGTCGCAGTGGCGAGTCGTCCGTTGGCGAGTTGTCGCATTGGCGAGTTGTCGCGTTGGCGAGTTGTCCCGTTGGCGAGTCAGTCGGTGGCGAGTGGTCCGGTGGCGAGTCGCCCTTGGCGAGCTGACGCGTACCGACTTCTTCGCGGCCTTCTCGACTATATCCATTGCCGGTGAAGCTCTGTCCCTTTTTCTTTGTGGATAAAAGGCATATTTTGAAATTAACAAAAAGCGTAATAGCGAATTGTTTCAAACTTTCATAACTCGATAACCCAGAAACGACTGAATTTAGATGCATTATGCTTCTTAGAAGTTTTGATTAACATTGAAACAATTAAAATATCGAACATACAGGGTGATAAGAAAAATGCACTTTGGTGAGCCACACGTTTATGACTAACCCTGTATAATTAAAATTATTACTGCCTAGTGGACGTTGAAGAAAATGAATGAACTTTTGTGGTGAACGTTATATTTCTCTCATATGCGTATTAGATGAAAACTTTTCGCGGCTTCTTCGCTAATTTATATTGTTTCTTACGTCGCTCTTCCACGCGCGCGATTGTTTTAAAATTAACACTAACTTCGCTTAGACGATCAATGCGTGTCTCCTCCACCTTTTCCTTTCCATTCCTCTATTTCCGAGTAGAAAACCGACAACGCAAGAGGACGGTTCGCCCCCACCCGCAGACCTCCGGCAGCTTCACCGACGTATTTCACCCAAACACAAACACTAGATACTTATTTAATTGGTTGCCCAACAGAAAAACCGATACGGAACCGATGCAATTCTCACGACTCGCTTTTACTATCGCATAACAGTGGTTATTGGGGTGGGAAATGGTGGTAGTTAAAGGTAAAGGAAGTGGTAAATTGATGTTTAAGGACGTATGGACAATTTAAAATTCGCTAACGCAAATGAAGTACTGTATGGAAGGATATTCTCTGTTCTCCGCTTCGTTAAAAACGGTTTACCCATTGAATTGAACAAAAACAAAGCGGATAAAATTATATACACGACTGGCATCGTAAATTAGGACACTGAGATCCAGCAGCAATTCGAAAAATGGAACCGAACAGCTTGGCTGAAGGATTACATGTTGTAGATTGTGGAATAAAAGCATCATGGGACACATGTATGAAAGGTATACATGCTCGATCACTTTTTCCTAAGAAGTATTCAAGTCAATCAACTGCGGCACTGGAATTGTTCATACGGATGGTCCGATACAAACTATGTCAAGGAATAATTTGCTCACATTCATAGACGATTATTCTCAATTTAGGTACATAGTTGATCAGGGATAAATTGGAAATCGCGAATGAATATAAATATATTGCCGAAATAAATTCAACAAGAAACCAAAAAAAAACTTCGATAAGATCATGATGGCGAGTACATTAAAAAGACCGACTTCAACATTTTTTAACCGAAATAGCTTTTGTTTTGAGATCACCAATGGATATATTTCTTGCAGACGTCTCAACTCAATCGCCCTTTGAGAGTACCCTCTACCGACAATTCGTTCTTGAGGCATAAGGGCATATACCCGATCACGATAAGAGGTCGAGGAGGAGGGCTATGGTTGGTAGAAAGTAATTCCTTTCGTTGAGACCTTTCATGAAGGACCAAGCCAAACCAAACCATGAAGGATAGAAACTAGTTTCAGTTTTTATTCTTAAAAAAAGCGCTAAAAATAAAACGGTAATGAGAATGGCCCGATGTATGTGAATCGCCGCAAAGTTGCCACAGTTTTTGCGGCCAAGCAACAAATATCTCACGGTTCGAACGATGGACAGAAACCAAATTGGACAATGCGATAGAACTAATTTTATAGCCAGAGAACATTTCCGATTTTCCAATCGTGTCCAAAATCTTCAGGACCATAACAGAGACCATTGGTACAAAATGTCAGCCAAGTCGGTCTGCTTAGAAAGCTATAGGTAATTCAATGAATATCGATTTCATTTCCAAAAAGGCATTTGCCAGTTTCAAATCTCTTTCAAAAGGATTTCCGCTCTCGAGATCATTGAAAGGAACATTTGTTTCAAACTTTAACCAAATCGGTGCCGGATAATTTCGGCTGAACCTTCTTTACAAGATCACGCCGCACACACATACATACGCACATGCGTACATACAGACATTTTTTAAAAGCACTACCTATTTTGGACTCCTTGAACTTTGAAACGTAAAGATCCGGTGAAATTTGGAGTGATTTCAATAACCTCCCAATTTTTTATTGGGGAGGTTATATCAATCGGATCTTAAACATTTATAAAAATCGTCACTACGTTGAATTTTCAAACAATCTTCACAATGCATTATCAAGTTGCTCTCAATTGACTCCAAAGCTAATCAAATATGTCTTACTCTTGTAGGTGAAGTACAAATCAGTGCATACCCAGGACGGGTAATCATCACGGAACCGAAGGGAAATGTGCAACCACGAATTACGGTGGATAAATATAACGCTCGACGGGTAGCACTAGGAGATGACGTAACACTGCCGTGCGTAGCACAAGGACGTCCTGTACCTGGATACTATTGGAAACGCGAATTGCAAGGGCAAACTGTACCTGTCGCTTTAGGAGAACGAATCACCATTATTTCTGCCGGACTTTTGAAAATAGCGAAGGTGAGATCTCGAACTCAAAGTCGACGATGTCGCATTAAATCGTAATTGTAGGTTCGTCTAGAAGATCGTGGAACTTACATTTGTTTTGCGAATAACTCAGCAGGGGAAGAAAGTGTGAGGGTAACGTTAGAAGTAACGGCTCCGCTATCCGTTCATGTGCAGCCTCAGGTTCAAATTGTCGATGTTGGAAAAGAAGCAAATTTCCAGTGCATTGTAGGAGGCTACCCGATATCACAGATAAGTTGGCTACATAATTCAAAACCCGTGGCACCAGACAGCAGGGTTGAAATGATGGCTGATCCACCTCGACTGACAATTCGACAACTCTCAAAAGACGACAGGGGTATGTACCAATGTATCGTGAGCAATAATTGGGATCAAGCGCAAGCGATTTCGGAGTTGGATATGGGAGACGCGGGACCAGAATTAATTTATTGGTTTTCGGAACAAACCCTCCAACCAGGGCCCACGGTCTCACTGAAGTGCGTCGCTTCTGGTAACCCACCTCCACAATTTACCTGGACGTTGGACGGCTTTCCGATCCCCGATTCTTCGAGGTTCTTAGTTGGGCAATACGTGACTATTCAGGACGATGTAATCAGTCACGTAAATATAAGCAATATCAAATCGGAAGACGGGGGCGAATATACTTGTACGGCACATAATACCATTGGCAAAATTTCGCACAGTGCTCGCGTGAACGTTTATGGACTTCCGTTTATCAGAGAGATGCCGAAAATTACGGGAGTGGCTGGTATGAATTTGATTATTAAATGTCCAGTGGCAGGGTACCCCATTGAAACAATTACGTGGGAGAGAGACGGTCAAATGTTGCCGATAAATCGGAGACAGCGCGTTTACACAAACGGCACTTTAGTGATAGAGCAAACGCAACGAACTGAAGATGCAGGAACTTATACTTGCCAGGCTCAAAATAGGCAACGACATTCATCGAGACGTGATTTGGAAATTCAAATTAACGGTAGATTGGTACATTTTCCAATTCAAATAACCAAATCCAATTTTAGTACCGCCGAAAATTATACCGATAAATCCAATGACTGATATTTTAAGGGAAGGAATGAGAGCTGCAATTACCTGTCAAATTATGGAAGGGGACTTACCGATAACGTTTAGGTGGGAAAGAAACGGAAAAACGATTTCGAATAACGTAGTCGAAGGCACTTCAGTGCGAAGAATTGACGAATTTTCATCGTCGCTTATCATAGAGAAAGTTAGTTCGACTCATAGCGGAAATTACACTTGCGTTGCTAGTAATATTGCTGGCTCGGAAAAGTACATTGTACCATTGACGGTGAATGGTAATATTTCATTTAGGCGTAGGATATGTTAATTAAGAAAAGTTTTCAGTACCGCCACGGTGGACAGTTGAGCCAGCAGATGCTAATGTTGCTTCTGGTCAAGAGGCGATTCTCCACTGTCAAGCTGTTGGTTATCCAAATCCGGCGGTTACGTGGCGTAAAGCTGTTGGTAAGACATGATTATTTCAAAACACAACAACAGAATTTCATTGTGAAAAATTAGGAGAACAACCAGGCGAATACAAAGAATTTCTTTTCGAACCAAATGTTCGCCAATATCAGAATGGATCGTTAAACTTCGCACACATATTAAAAGGTGATGAGGGCCATTATCTTTGCGAAGCCAAAAATAACATTGGAACCGGAGTCAGCAAAGTAATTTTCTTGAAGGTGAATGGTGGGTAATAAATTGACAGATATCAAATATCAAGGAATTCTCTTCAGCTCCAGCTCATTTTCCGCAAAAAACGAAAGAACTGCAAATTGCAAAGGGAGAGCAAGCGCATCTTCAATGCGCGGCGTTAGGAGATACGCCGATGGAAATTACATGGAAAGTCGACGGTCAACACATCTCTAGTGACGGCGACCAAAGGTATTCCATCCGGCAGCAAGGATTAGCCGAAGGTATGGTATCGGAATTGGGCATTGACAGAACAATTAGACAAGATTCGGGAGTGTTCTCTTGCTATGCCACTAACGCGTATGGGCATGACGAAATGAGCATACACTTAATAATTCAGGAAATACCCGAATCTCCAAAAAATGTTAGGGTGACGGAACAACTGCCAAGAAGTATCGGACTGTCGTGGATAAAACCGTACAATGGAAACAGTCCGATTAGTAATTATATCATCCAGTACAAACTTGGTGTAGGTAATTTTAACTACCGTCCTAGTATATGAAGTTACTACTAAGTTCAGTTTTTAGATATGTGGCCGAATCAACCTTCCAAACAAATAGTGCCTGGTTCTCATGAAAGTGCCACTCTGCCAAATCTGCATCCTGCTCAAGTATATCATATCAGAATTTTAGCCGAAAATCGTTTAGGTCTTAGTGAACCGAGTCAGACTATTCAGGTCAGCACCCTTGAAGAAGGTAACCTATTACTTTGTAAGAACTAATAATGGCTTTAATAAAATTATTAGTGCCAAACGGGCCTCCTTTGGATATTAGAGCTGAAGCAAAAAGTTCCACCGAAATTTTGGTCATTTGGGAACCACCATCACGGAACACCTGGAATGGAAACCTACTAGGGTACCATGTGGGTTATCAAGAACTCCCATCCCAATCGGTAATACCAACACAGGGTTATACATTTAAGAGCGTCGAGGTCCGGCAACACTTTGGTGGTGAAGCAACTCTTCAAGGCTTATCTAAGTATGCTTCGTATAATATTATTGTGCAGGTATGAAGTTTTATCGCACAGTAGGTTAGTGATGAGTCTTTTTAGGCGTACAACAGCAGAGGATCTGGTCCACCGAGCGAGCCAATAACAATACGAACTTTGGAAGACGCTCCCACACTGCCTCCAGAAAAAGTTCAATGCTCAGTTTTAAGTGCACAAAGTTTACACATATCATGGGAACCCCCTCTTCCTGAAGGCCAAAATGGAATTGTTCAAGGATACAAAGTTACTTATCACTGCGTTAGTGAATGGTTAGGTCCGTAACGGTAACGATTCACCAGTCGACTCAATAATACTTCCTCAATTTACAGACAAGGACGATCAACAAACAAAAGTGATTCAACAATTACGCACAACAATAACAGGTCTAAGAAAATATACTAACTACAGCATCACTGTTTTGGCTTATACTGCAAGTGGAGATGGTGTCAGATCTGAAGCCGTTTACTGCCATACTGAAGAAGACGGTAACAATTCTCTATAAAATACAACAATTAATCTAAAAATAACGCCTTAGTTCCATCAACACCTGCAGATATTAAAGCAATCTTAAGTTCCACAAACAAAATTTTAGTGTCGTGGCTACCTCCTAAACACAGTAACGGTATACTAGTAGGATATACATTTTATATGAGTAGCTTAGAGGACGGACGAGAAGCGGGAACACATAAGAAAGTGTTGAGCCCAACACATGAGTCACACGAAGTTAGTAGATCACACGAAACTGCCACATATCAATTTTGGGTTACCGCATCAACGAGGGTAAGTACCTGCTTCTTTATTAAACTCGGGTAGACAATGTGCATCTTTCAGGTTGGGGAAGGAGACAGCACGCGTGTGATCACAGTAACACCATCTAGAGTGATTCCGGCTAAAATAGCGTCTTTTGGTAGAGAAATAGTAAGTGCCTGGAAACAAACTGTGTATCTACCTTGTAAACGAGTAGGAGATCCGTTACCAGTTCCCACCTGGCATCTAAACGAGTTGCCGTTGGAGGTCGGTGGCCGTAGATCGATATCTACGGACGCCGCGTTGCAAATCAAAGACGTTCAAAGTATCGATCAAGCGAATTATTCCTGCAGCGTCGAAAACAAGCACGGCAAAGACGAAATCGTTTACAGTTTGAAGGTGTTAGTTCCTCCCGATCCGCCTATGTTAACGGTAGTGGCAGAATTCACCGACAGCCTTCACTTACGGTGGACAGACCAAAAAAATGGGGGATCCCCTATCCTAGGATATGTAATTAATTATAAGAGAGACCATGGAGATTGGGAGGAGCTTCAAATTTCGGCACGAACGGATGAACACATGTTGAGAAATTTGTGGTGCGGAACCAAATATTTGTTATATATTACCGCCTTTAATCGAATCGGCACTGGTTTATCGTGTGATGTGGTGACAGACAACACAAAGGGGACTGGTATGTATTTAACAGAGACCATATTTCTAGACCTGCGCGACAATAGAAATTCACTATCAATTATCGATAATATAAAACTATCAATAATATCGATTATCCATATTATCGGTTTTTGATATCGATATTGCCAATCAATATTATCGATAACCTTTTCTTATTATGAAAATGGTCAGCTGTGAAAAGAAGATCCAAATTTTTTTCACTCTTTATGTATGAATCATCGATCATGATCGATAATCGAGGTCTATCGATAATTAACCATATTTATATTTATTGATAGACGTCAACTTCAATTATCGCTATTTATCAATATATTGATTATTTCTCGCACCTCTACATATTTTTATAATTTTCAACCAAATGTTCTATAATTATGTTTCTAGTTCTACTACACTTTCAAGTACAACTTTTGTAGAGTAGTTACCAAGAAAAAATTCTTATAAACAATTGCAAATCATAGGTATATCTATGTTTTTTTTCTATTACTGCAAAAGGTAATATTTATTTTAATTTGATATAAAATATATTATGTTTAAATATAGGTACATTATGTACCAATTTCCCGAAGAGTATTATGTGTATTCGGTATTATTTATCATCTTTGCAGTTTACTAACATAGAAATGTTTATAGCGCCTGTAAAACCAAAACAATCGCAAATGTTAACAATGAATGCGACCGTAGTAACAGTATGGCTTGATTCGTGGGGTGATGGTGGATGTGGTATTTCGCATTTTGTAATCGAATACAAGAAACGACCGCAGTCCTCCTGGATAACAGCTTCAAGTCACATAAAGCCGACAGAACGGATATATAGCGTAACCGAATTATGGCCCGCAACCGACTATCAGCTAAAAGTAACAGCGTACAACAATGCCGGCGACACCACAGCAATTTATAATTTTACTACACTAACGCTCTTAGGAGGTAAGGCAGTAGTAGTAATTTGTATGATTGAATCAATATTTGAATTCAACACAGTCGTTCCTGAACTATCTCCACCAGTGTCCCATTCGGGTGACCAGTCGTTCTATGCCAACGCGAGAGTGATTGTTCCGATCGTGCTATCGATAGTAATTTTAATAGCCCTTATAGCTGCAATATTTTGGAGACGTAGTAAGTGACGGCACAAATGTTGTGTATGTACAATTAATCATTGTAGAAATTAGACAAGAGCGGGAAGGCCAAAGGGGTTCACTGGGCGAATCGCCATCGATAGCTCAAATCCAAAACAAGCAAAATCGAGATCAGCAATATTTAGCTGTACGCGTGGGTAGACCGCAGCAACCAATAGCCATCGAGCCGGACACTTATAAAGCGGATTCCGCCGATTACATTGAAGATATCTGCCCGTATGCCACATTTCAGCTGTCGAAACCTGCGTACAGTGAAAGCTCCTACAGTGGAAACATCTACAGCGGCCCGTACCACTCGGTACGCGGGTCTTTTGTTTATCATGATGTTAAACCACCTCCTATCGATAAGTTTAAGTTAGGACACGTAAGTTTGATTTATTTTGGTTTTTCGTCTGTAACTTATTTTATGTTTTAAATAATTTTTTTTTTAAACAGTAACTTCTTAATTCTCTCATGTGGCACTATTTTTCACGGAGTTCGAGTTCCAAACACTATTTGAGACATTTCGTATTTCAAGGAGCTAATCTCAATCTTTACCGAGTGAAAAACATGTTTAGCAATCTTGATATCTAAACAAGCACAGGCTTCCTAAAAAAATTAAGTCAAGACTACCCTTATATTATTAATTATTATATTAATTATATTAATTAATTAATTAATTATATTAATTATATTATTAATTAAAATGAATGTACCTAATTAATATTTCTGTATTCTTCTATCACATGGAGAGACCTCTTAGGGATATCAAATTGAATAACGCATTTTTCAGAGCAACAGTACCTAGATTCTTTTACAGTAAAATTATAAAACGTTTTTAAGGATTTTGACTTTTTATTACCGACACGGTGCACTGTGGTGCGTGTCTACCATTGATGGAAATGAAAGTTGCAGAAACAAATTCGCTACGCTCCACAGGTCTAGTTGATGTATAGATAACGTTTTACGTTTCATTTGGGGTAGGAAATACTTTAAAATGTGATTTAACATAATTGCCAACATTCAATTAAGTGGGGAATTGGACATCTCTCCCAATCATTCGACTAGGTTTTTTAAACCTTTTCATTTTTTCTCAATATCTAATGTGGAAACCCCAATTATTAACCTATAACCAAACAACGATGAAAATGGTAGTATTACAATGGAATAGCTGGTTTGGGGGGTTCCAGAAAATCCAAAGTCCCTTTATTGATCATTATCTTGTACTAAAAATCAAATACTAAATGCATATGTATTTTCTAGAAGGTAATATATTTTTTCATTTAAGAATAAAGAACCAGAGTATACCAAAGTTCGAAGAAAAGGAGGAAGACTGCGTGATCCACATTCAGAAAGTCAGGGTAAGTCCTATTCCACGTATCCAAGGTGAAAATGAACAGCATGCGTAATCTCGAAAACCGTAAAAAGTGTGGTAAGTTACAAATTTGATAAAATCATAAAAAAGTTAAATAATGGGTCAAAAATATTCCATTGAGAAAATTCCGGTTAATTTCGGATATTCGAAAAAACAGGAAATATGAGATTTTTCGCCGAGGCTGTTTGGGGAGAGATAAAGAAATAAAGAACATTTTCGTACTTCCGAGACTAAAGTGACCACTTCACTCCATTATGACAAGTACTGAAGTGTCACTTTTTGTCCCGCCGGGATTAAATTTTGACGAAAATCCCGGAAGGATGAAATTACTAACAAGGCAATTTCAGTAGGTTGTTCCACATTTTGTATGCGGCACTACTTCTTAAACGTATCGTACTGCTGCTCATATAGTTTTTTGGATTTCGGTGGTATCAATTCTTTACCTAGTTTGGCTGCTTTTTATGAATATCAAATACACTTTTGTCACCCACCACCAAAATTATGACACTAGCAATGACAGTTTCCAAATTATTTTTGTTACCACAGCATAGGAATTGTCGTACCAACGCAACGTTCCTATGGTAACTTGTTAAGTAGCGATTTTTTGAAAGAACGCGTTCTCTAACTCCATACATATTAAGTGTTTCAGTTTCGGAAGTACAAAATAGTTATTTATGTATTAAGGGCATAATAGTGATGTTTATATTCTCGAGGGCGACGAGTTAAAAAGCTCGAGGGCCTATGGCCCGAGAGCTTTTTAGTCGCCCGAGAGTATAGATATCAGTTTATGCCCGTGGTACATACGCAATTTTATGTTTTACAAATAGTTTTCTTCGTCAAAATTCGTTTACAAAATAATTCAGTATGTTTGATCGAGTATGCGTGGTTCCAATTTGTTAATGTGATTGAAACCATCCAAACGTCAAACGTAATTTTAAATAATTCAATTCATTGTGAAAGAG
The DNA here is from genome assembly GCF_008802855.1 of Photinus pyralis. NCBI lineage: Eukaryota > Metazoa > Arthropoda > Insecta > Coleoptera > Lampyridae > Photinus > Photinus pyralis. Next base: position 41,966,668 of record NW_022170249.1, read on the forward strand.
CAAGAAGTTCCAGAAACTACGAAATAAGGCCAATCTTGTGATTTAGTAGGTATTGACAATTAATAATTGACGTTTCTAATTTTCAATGATCTGCAAATATTTGTTTGTTTTGTGATTAAGCATAAATGAGTTACTATGGTGATACTTTATGCCCTAGGGCATAAAGTGGTACTTTATGCCCGCGTATCACAGATATAAAATGTGCTATGATAGGTTAGTAAGACATAAAATATCGTATATACCTTGCGACTGAAGTAGTGGTCTTAATCCCTCAGGTAAATTATGGCCCTCCCTTCGGTCGGGCCATAAACTTTACCTTCGGGATTAAAAGTACTACTTCAGTCCCGCGGTATATAATATACTATTTCTCAATGCCACTTTTTTGACATTACAAGAAGTCATTGACAAATGTAGAATATAATACAGATTGACAAGTTTTACAGTATCCAATATCCTCATGCTGTTCATTTCTATTGTAAACACCCTGTGTAGCTATATGAGCCTCAACTTTCTACGCTATAGACACATGGTTCCAATTTGCGCAATTTGATACTTGCAATAAACATTGATTCCTTTTGGTCAGCTTTAAAATCTCGCACCAAGGTTCACTATTAATGAAATCTGCTGCCCTTGTTTGTCTATATTGTAGAAAGTCAACATTATTAAGAGCCATTGCTGCTCAATCCGCTCTTGACCGCAACATTATTTCAGAATCGGACAATCTGGGCAGCACTGACTCCGAGGTGAAGAAGATTTTAACACTGCATCTGCCAATTTCAGAATATGACACCTTAGGCAGCGATTCCGAAGGTGATGGGACGGGTGCCAGTCAGGAATTGGTTTCGTTTAGACATCGAATGCGCGGTACGAAAGCGTAAGTAGGGTCAATTTCAGGTATAACATGGCCGAAATATTATAGGGGGAGCGGAAGGGTCTAGTTCGTCGTCCGAGACGTCGCCTCAATCGGGAAGCATGGGTCGAAAACCGTACCCTTCACGTAAAGGCAAGAGTAAAGCGGCACCCCTAAGTAAAAGACATGTGCGTAGTAGCAGCGGTTACTCCAGCCATAATGAAGAAACTACTTTTAGCATCTCGCACACACCGAGTTTCAGTGAACGGATACATCCCCCAAGTAGGTTTTCTGACCTGCATTCGCGGGATCTTAGCGAAACGGAATGCGAGAAAGGGCACAAACACAGAGGGTTATCTAAACTTAGTAGAGAAGCTTTCCAAATCAATGTATAGTTTTTATAAAGTATTTTCGTTACTTACAATCATTAGAGTTGTATAATCTGTTTTGTTTATACGTGAAGAAAGGTCTAATTTAAAACACTTTTTATATGAAATTCATTTTTTACATGGAATATGATAGGAAAGCATAAACAGTGGCAGGTGCCTTCGACGGGGAAAAATTGTTTTTCAAATAAACATGCTTCCCTATCTTCCGTTAATGGGATGTGCCAAAATGAGCTTGATAATAATCTGTATAAATCCAATGTATGTTATAGAGTTTATAGATTGTTACATACAGTTTTACAAGAACAATAAGTGAGCCTCACACTAGTTATATGTGTTACAAACACAATGTCTCTACATCACTCCGAAGCCGACAACTTCATCTTTCCCACACAAAATTCAAAGAACTGTCATTTTTGGATACACCTTTTTATTGTACAATTGTCAAATGTAAACAAATATAATAAAAATGTTGTGTTAACAAACCCGAGTGTTCTTATTCGGTAAAATCGAACGGTTTAAATGCTTTCCGCAAGCTGGCGACAAGTTTTTCTTCAATTTCCTTCTTCACAACGCACTCTTTCCAGTCTATCTTATCTGGCAAATTTAATATCGGACCTGACGCTAGCACCTGCCTCCCAAAATTGATTGGAAAATTCATCGACGACTGTATTTTGGTGTACAAAATTGTTTTGTTTGGCAATTCCACACAAAAATATGGTACCCCTTTTGCTAACACTTGATCTAAACGATTATGGGATTCCAGTTCCTCCAAAACGAATCCATGACCTTCCGCTTCATCCTATATAATAACAGAATGATTCAAGGTAAGTAAACAGCAGGCCAAGTCCCCATGTTCCTCATGCAGTATGCAGAAGTTATAAGTCAACAGTTGAATACCGCAAAGAACATGTAAATGGATGGTCACTAATAAATAATCGCGTTTTACATTTTTTGCAATTTTCCTAAGAAACACTGAGATTACACAATCAAATGCTTTTCATTAAACAGGGTTCTCTAAACTAAATAAAACAACATAACATTGATTTTTTTAATGCAACTTTTCCAGTTTTAATGGCCATTTAGTAATGTCGTAAGAAATAGTTATTGTATGCTGTTCTGAACTTCACTTTATTTCGTGCTCGGTGTCCCATTTTTAAACAGATATCATTCGATTGCACAATTATTTGTTTCACTTTATCTACCCTTACTGTTAGCGAGACGCTTAGCCTACCCATTCAAACCTAATAAAATATCAATTTAACGTTTGCTATACAATAAGAACGTTCGACGTAGTTTGCATAATGGTAGATTAGTCTTAGTCTATTTACTCACGTATGCAGCCATCCGGCTATCACGTGTGGGATGACAAAAAACTCAATTTTTTTCCTATTGAAAATGTATAGCTGATTAAATCTCTTCCTACAGGGTTTATCCCAAAAGTAATGAGCCTTTTTTCAAAAAAATAGATTTATTGATTAAACATGTAATACAACTTGATATTCTTCAAAATACTCTCTTCCTGCGTCTATATACCTTTGCCAACGTGTTTTCCAGCCTCTGCAACTCTCTTTACAGAATGCTGTTAAGGTATAGCTTGTTGTGGCTTTTTTAATATTGTCCGAGGTTTCCAGATTCTTCCCTTTTCACATTTGGGAATAATAAGAGTCTGCCTGGGATATAGGGGGGGCCATTTTCTACCAAATCATATTCTAACGACATCGCTGTTGACCATAAGACGCTGTGCTGTAAAGTCAAGGAGGGACAGACTATATACAGCTACCTCAGGGTACACCATTTAGTTTTTCTTTTTAAATTCTACCTCAGAGCACAACTGGGTTCCAATACAACAAGAAACTCCTAACAAAGACTGAAAGCTCTTATAAACTTGAAAGACTAGAAAGCCCCCCTCAAATTCCGTAAGTTCGTAAAATCGGAATTAACATTCGGATATGAAAAAAATAGAAAAATCTTACAGTGCTTTTTTGAAAACAAACACAAACGGTCGATTTAAAAACAAATTCAGTTCTGTTCTGTTAAGAATAATCCAATAAATCAGTCAGGACAAGAAATATGCGATATTCCCTGAAACACACGCTTTAACACGAATCTCACAGATTCTTCTCAGAAACAAAAAAAAACTCACTTTTAATACACCACAACCGACTCGAAGTCAATAACAATTAACTTTGTGGCTGCTCGGATGGTAAGACTTCTTTCGCACATTACACTTTTTTAAACTCGAAATTCCATGCCTAAGTAGTTCTTGCACAACATTAAACTTGTTTGCGCATAATTTTACTTACCTGAGGAGGATTACGTTTTTTTTTAAAAATTGCATAGCCGGCTGGAGTACCGGTACCAAAATTACTTCCTCTCCGTCGCCAGAACTGATAAAACACTTGCATCGCGTATCTCGCACGTGACATTGTTTGTCGAAAAACGAATTAATTCTTGTTCGATAACAATTTTTTACCAACGCCTGACCAGATAAAACTTTAAACTCACGTAAAGAATTTCGATTAAATGTTCCCTTTAGTAACTCGTTTTAAAATTATCATACAAACTAAATACAACCAATAGAATTAAAAATTTAAACTGATTATATTTCATTCGAAAATAATGGGAAATAAGACAGGATTAAAAAGATTATCCCTATCTTTCAGTGAGTACCCTGTATAACTCACAGCATTTTTCTCTTATTGTGCTTCCTTTAGAAACATTTTGCTCAGCTATTGTACCTACCCGAAAAATGTCCTTCAATTCTTTCTGAGCAGCCAAGGGAATGGGTACAGCTTGAATCTGCATATGAGACGTTTTGTAATTCCTTTCAAAAAATACAGGTTCCATCTGTTTTAATATGTACATACTTCTTAAGGCATCTTTGAACTTGTCTACCTCTACCACTACCGAATCCGGCAATGCAATTGAAGACTGATGATGTTCAACTGGACAAATCAAAAGATGTTGATCTACCAAGCCACCTGTAAGACACTTATGATTAAGTATAAAATAGTGTAGAGCAAATCACCTTTTGCCACCGCTAAATACACCGAATTTCCAACTGCTACCACCAAGTGCTTTTCCACTGATGGACTTGCCAAACAAAACCAGCACTTACTTTGATCAAATTCAATTTTTTGGCGTTTTTTATGTTTCACCTGTTCTGGTTCTGGTGAGTTAGTGTCGTAGAAATACTGTATGTTTTCTTCTGGTTTCCTTTTATTTTTAAACACTGTAAATTTAATAAACTAATCAAAATCAACATGGAAAATTAAAAAATAAAATCAATGTTTCATCAGTTTGATGCTTTCCAATTATCAGTCACACTAAAGAAAACCTACAATTGTGATATTCTTTATTTTGCCATATATTGGAAACACGACAATAAAAAACTTCTAATCACCCATCATTTGCCCAAATACATTGCAATGAAAATTGAATCATTTATGAACATGTTACTTACATATATTTTCCAATTCTACCAAATTGAAGGGGCACTGTGTTTCATCGGTCGTCCTTTGCATTAAATCTTTAATGGACATTTTATCTATAGGTGTCAAACTCACAGCGTAAATCCATTTCTCTTTATTCGCGTTTCCGACTCTCGCCAATCCCAAAAATCGAGTCGCAATTTCTAGCGAGGAGTCGTTACCAACCGGATTCCGAAATGGCGCACGCTCATAAAATTGTCCTTCCAAGCCACTTAGGTGGTAACGTGGTTTTAATTGCAGTGCTAGCCACGCTGCTACGTTTGTGTGCATATTTAAACCCACTTTTATCTAAAAGTATGAAAACGTACTTCAATGTAGGGTTCTAAACGTGAATCTGTAATTATTAGTTTTTACATCCGGTTAATCTTAATAAGTTTCAATCAAATTGGGGTGGTTCTTCTTATTTAAATTATATGTAAATGTGCTCCGGCTAGCTTTCAGTCCTCTTCTAGCCTTTTAAGGAAAAGGGTGAAAGGAATAAATAATAAGTCAATAATGAAGTATGAGACGATTCTTTTCTTTCTTTAAGGTTAATCTTGGATGCAATAGAATCCACATATTAGTAAATGGGGTTTGACGCGAAACGACCCTGTAAAATGGTTAAAAAGCATTAAGTCGCTAAAAATGACACTTCGCATTGATAGGAAACATTCGACTTTTATTTATAAATGAAGTAAACGCAATGACCGTCAAGTACTAAAAGAAAAATTAATTGTAAACAACCTGTAAAGGTGGTTCAATCGTCTTTACAATCAAATAAGTAATTTTTAAGTAGTATTGTTATGTTGGTTGCAATGTTGCATACCGTTATATTGTTACAGACGGCCAGACTCGAATACGCCTAGCGGCGGGCTCAGATTTCTGTATACGATTCTGCACGGACCGACTACAGAATCCTAGTTGGCGTGGATTCTTGGAAATTTTTCAATTATCTTGTTTTTCTGCGAAAATCGTCTAAGGCACGGCGATTACTTGTCTGTCTGATGGAGGTGGTACCTCGCTCTAGGCGTAATTTTCGTTCTTCGGGATCTACTCTGAACGATTTTACCTCGGATTTTACTTAAAAATGCACGACACGCTCTGTAACAGTGACTCGCGTAGATTCAGCACCGGTGACTAGTGACTACCCACTAAATGCACTAATACTTATAAGTTCGTCATTTGTAAGTGTTGATCCTCAAAAATGAGCTCAAAATACAAGAATTGAGTTTTATGCGTTTATTACAATAGTAAACACCCATTCAACATAGGGAAGAATTATACATGCGAAGTCATTTCAATATTGACACCTGACCCAGGATCAAAGCTTTATGGTACACAGAATGTAGAAGTGTTGTGCTAAAAATGTACAATAAAGCAGACCAAAACCTACTCCAAAAAACCCAACGACTTGATATTTTCTTTAGGAAGTCTACGTTTCTTCTATTTTGCTCAACAGCATTAAAAATGACTTATTACCAAGGTTTTGGGTCGGTATGTTTGTAAAAAATTCTTGACAAAAAAATTGTGTAACCACGAGGAAACAGACTAAAAGAATTAATTGATCACAATTACCTTTTTTTAGTTCCGGTTTGGCCGGAAATTACACAAAATTGAACACCCTGTATATTTTTATTTTTGAGTGGAAAACCTTGCCCTGTATATGTAATATCACAGACAACATATACTACAGACGGTCAATCTTAAGGGGAAAAAGCACGCTAAGTTTTGTTTCAAATGTCCCCTTATTTAAAAGCCTGCTATCCCTCTATTTTGCTCCATCTATTAGCGCATACAACAATGTGTTGGTTCTTCTACAGATTTCTTTTATTGGAATGGTTTTGCAAATTGTCTAGGGAAAGAAGTATTGATACTTTATTGTTAGAAAGCTGTCCCACAAGAAATCCCCATAATTTACATCTGGGGCGAAGTGCTGATAATCTTTGCAGGTACACATCACATACAAAGCAAATATCACTTTATATTCGCAATTACGTATTACTCGTTGTCTTTGGGTGCATAAGAAACGATATATCTAACTTGCACCACTTTTCGAATTCTCGAAAAAAAGTGTAATCTCCGTGTTTGTTTATATACCTACGTTACGTACTCTACTTGCCTACTTGTCTCTCCGTTTGTGGAATAAATCTTGCAATCAGCAATTTAACTTCATTTAACTTGGATAAAGAAAACCTAAACGTAAGCAAATTTTCGAATGATTATTTGTATCATATGTAATAAATCCCATTTAAGGTGTGCAATTATAGGTCAATTACAGCGGTAATTGCATTGTAGAAAACGAAAGAGCCCTGCGATAATTGCACATTTCATGGGAATACACTTTAACAATTTTATAAGTAGGTAAGGTGAGTTTGTAATGTTTATTCGGGAAATATTCCCCCGAATTACACTCGTGCATCAAAATAAACCTGATAATTTTTAGCGCATTTTCCAACGAAGTTGGGTGCGCTATTGCAGCCACTTTCTCTGTCCGTCCGTCTGTCCGTCTGTCCGAGTACTTCTACAGTTTTCAAGATATTTAGTTCGTTCTTTTTGCATTCGGTAGCGTATCGCTCTGGCACCTGAGTCAAAGAAAATCTTGACGATTGAACTGCGCATGCGCAGGCTGCGCAATGTTGACTTTTTTATTTATTAATATATTTTGTTGAAATTTTAATCACAGATACTTGTAGTAAAGGCAAATATATCGCATACAGTAAAAATCAGATGTGCGCATGCGCAGAATGCGCAATGCAAACTTTCTTATTTATGGAGATATTTCTTTGAAATTTTAACCAAAGATACTTATAGTAAAAGCAAACGTATTGCAAATTGTAAATATGAGATTAATAAGCGCATGCGCAGGACGCGCAATATCAACTGCGCAGTAAGTGTCAACTTCCTTATTTATGAAAATATTTTTTTTAAATTTTAACCATATATGCGTCTAGTAATGAAAAACGTAGCGCACATAGGTATGGCCTTTGGAGAAGTATTGATCAATTTATGGAAAATGCGCTGAAGTTACACTTCATACTTTGTTAAAAGAGCATTTTGATGCGCTTGTGCAATTACCTACGAAAATTGTCACAAAGCAAAGTTTTAATAGCGATCCTCGAGATGGTTTATAGTTTTGTATCTATTACTGTCTGCCGGTTTAGTGTGTTGTCACTTCACTCAACCAAACCATGTGTATTGTATGCAAAAAAATCCCCTGAATCCGTAAATGACAGTCTAGCTGACCGGAAACTCCGGGAACATATTGCTATACACAAGAAAACGAAGAAAATATGGGAAAATATCGTTTTTTCGCATTTGACTTAATTAGGTATCTCGTATTCTCGTTAACTATTCCTCTTACGGAAAAAATGAAGAGAACGATTTGCTTAGAATCGATTTTTCTATCAGATACAGTTGGTATGATTTTTTATTAAACAGCGTGCCAAGGGCCTATTATAAAGTTACTTTCTTGTTCTGTTTCTGGGGTTTCCACTAAACAGGCCACTAAACTAATTCCACAGTCCGTCGATTTGCAAAACTCATCGGGACAACAGACAATTGTTGGAATAGGTTGTTTTACGGTTCCACCATCCATAAAAATATTGAAAACGCTCCGGGAGTCATCCAGTTTGAAGGACAAACCATTGAGAAGGGCGTATCAACAAAAACAAATGGTAATTTTTGGGATTACTTTTTTTGTATTTTTCCAGAAAAAACAATAACATTTAAAAATGAACGGTTCTGTACCAACTGAAAATTCGATTCTAAACAAATTCATTTCTATGAGCTCGAGCAATAGTTGACGAGATAATTGGAAGTCAAATGCGAAAAAAACTGCATTTTTCCATTTTTTCTTGGTTTTTTTTTTGTATAGCAATATGTTCCGGGAGCTTCCGGGCAGGGAACTACATAAAATACACTTGGTTTCGTTGTGTGAAATGCCAACATCCAGTTTAGAATACTTTTGGAGCTAATTTGACTGGACAGCGACGTCGGAAGTACGGGTCAGAGGGGGCGAGTGGCCCCCTCAGTTTTTACACAAGGTGGGGCCGCGCCCCCTCTAAGAAAGAGTAGATAAATCACTAAAAAGCGACTAACACATCTTCTACTGCATGTGCATGCAGAAATTACAAAAAGTGTAGAAGTAGAGGATATATTGAAAGAATTTGCCAGGAAACCACGGAAAGGCGGAAAATTTTTGGATATATTTAATTTTTTATACTTGCTTTTCTTTACGATGCTCAATAGTGCAATAAACAGGGACAAAATTTTTGTAACTTTTGTATGTTCTAGTTCTTCATTATTTTTTAAATAAAATATTAATGATCTATGGCTATGGTTTTCTCAATCGAGTCAAGTATCTCTGAGTTGCTCAGTTGCATGTAACTAGACATCCTCCGACACTTTTTTAAATTTTTTTCAAAACTTCTTTCAAAAATACATTATTTGATTGATTAAATAAACAGGTTTCAGGGTCACTTAAAAAACCCACTGCTTTGCATTAATTCGTACACAATTTTGCATGGGAAGGACCTTTCAGACTCAATGGTCGCTGATTTTTGCCCCCCCCCCCAACCGTTATTCACTTCCGACGTCGCTGTGACTGGACTATGTTGACCCTACACATTGACATAAAATAAAGTTCGTTAAGTGCTCTCTCCCCTAATCAAAAAATGTTGTGATGGTATTATCACAGATACATATAGGTAGGCAAGGCCGTGCGAGGGGGAGGGGCGAGGAGCGCCAGGCTCTGGACGCCAAGTCGGTAATTCCATGGAGTTAGGAAATCAAACAAAAGCGCCTGCATTTTGATCTCAAATTGCCATGGCACCACTGATTTTCTTAAAAGCGCCAGTTTTTAATTATCCAATTTCTTGGATTTAAAGTTCAGAAAATTAAAAGCTATAGTATGCATGGATTCGTAATTTTTTTCTCTACAAAAAACCTAAATAGACTTTCTCTCTAAAATAATTAGAGAAGTCAATAATCAGAAATGAAAAAATTACTATTGCAATTCCTATGGTGCGTTGTTCAAGTCACCACCAGGTATAATAATATATTTATTATGGAAAAACAAAAATTATGTTTATTATTCTAATAAAATCTTTCCTTGTCCAACCTCATAATTTTATATGTGGAGGCCAAATTTAGTTTCCGCCCTTGTATAATAACCAAACCCGCTCCATCAATTTTTTAAATGTTTAGAAAAGAGAAAAATGAAGAATTAAAATGTATCCTATTTCATGTAATTTATGATGTTATACAAGTGAGCGCTTATCTTATCTACGTAAAAGCCGGCGTTGAAGCCGAGGAAATAAGGTTTGAGTATATGTATTTTATTTTTACAAAAATGACTCCATCTATTACACACGTTTACCACACACAACAGTTTTCTGTGCGTCTACCACATTTTACAACAATTTATTTCGACTGCTTCAAGGTAGACAACACACTAGTCGTACTCTATTACGTGTTGCGTTTATTTCTATAGCATTGCATTGACCGTCTGTAGTATATGTTGTCTGTGGTAATATGTAAATGATGTATCAACAGTGGCTTTATTTAAATGCATCAAATAAAAGTTTGTATACAAAAAATAGTGCCCCCCGGGCTCATTTCCTAGCCATATGTCTAGGATGCCCCATACATTGTTCTCATCTTGAATTCTATACTAGCTGGAAAGAGCGCAATGTTACAAGCGAGGCATTTTTGTGGGTATGGAACCCACAATGTAAAGGCATTACTATCTTTGTTTAGCATACATAGAACCACCATAGTCTGTCCTTTTCTCATGCCGCTTCCTCAACAGTGTTGTGACCCTTCCAGGATAGTATAATGTGTTCTCACTTGTGCATAAACTCTTCTTCAAACCTAATAGATAGACAGGCACCCTATTGGTTGATTTCATAAAAAGCAAACACATTTTGTGTAGCAGTGAATCTTTTAACATTGATTTCCTTTTGGTTACATTTTAATAAACATAAGTACTTACCTACCTCATAAATTATTTACCTTATTAGTAGAATCATATCTCATAACTTCATTGGGCCACTGTGATGTAACTAAAATATCGACTCCTCTAGAACTCCCCCGTTTGCACAGGTTTTTTAAGAACACTGCGTCCTCCAAAGTGTACGTGTACTCGTTACCGCCCACCTGCCCATCCGATGAAATTCCACTCATGTAAGCCACCTTTATCCCAGTACTATTCGTATACACTCCACGCTTCCCTAATAAAACAGTTGAATTAATTCAAATCAACATCAAAACTCCTTGAAAGCTGTAGGAACCTAAGTAATGTACATTAGGGCATAGCTCGGAACCGTCTTCCGGATAAAACTTAACGTGCTCTTCCTTATTAGGGCCCAATACGTAAGTCGGTACTTCGACTGCAATCAACAAGATCAAGGATTACAGTATCGAAGTTTACACAAACCTTTTTTTATGCCAAACTTGTAGGTGTCGAATTCTTTATTGTTAACGCCGAAAAAATTCCCCACACAAAGCAGCAAGTCAAAGGGACCCGATTTTTTGTTTATTGCTTCAACTCTGTTGAAGAGAGTTATAAATCTGCCCTCAACATCTCCACAGATCAATCTAAAAATATTTTTGAAAATATTATGAATCAAAATAGCGGGAAAACAAACGTCACGGCGTACGTTTGGCGCAGTGAAATTGAGTGATTTTGTGAATTCTAAACTAGAAAATTACGTACAAGAAGGTAAGGTGCTTACATTTTCTGTTTTTCTGCCATAATTTACAAAAAGAAGGTTTATATACTGCGTCAATTAAGTAGAAATTACAATAGTGTTGCCATCAGGACGTAATTGTAAATCAGGCCTGTTTTAAAGAACGTTGACCACTTTTAATTAACTGATAGTTTAAAAAAATATTTAAACGTAGATTTACGTACAGACAAGAACTTTTAAACACAAGATTTGAATTAATTATAATTTGTAGGAGGTTATGGTTTCTGTTTATGTTGTGTCGCAATTTACGCTACGGCTCTGATTTAAGAATGTGTCTACTATATCATATCAATTATTAATCGAACTTCATTATTTGCATTCGGTTAATTTACAAATGGTTTGTTTTGCGTTTTGTAAACATAACAGATTTTTAAATGAAATTCTACTAATTTGTAAAGTGAATCGAGTATATCATGCCGTTTTTGAGACTTGAAAATATAATCTTCATCCTCTTCTACCTGAAAGGCCTTTTTCTTAATAACTTGAGGCTGTCTTGAATTAGCTTGAACACAAATCAATTTTCTAATTACAAACAAAGATCACAATTTCACATTCAATTTCTAGCGCACTCGTATGAAGAACTCGCAGACATTCCTTTACGTCGATGACGCTTTAAAACAGACGGTGGCATAAATACACCGACCCCACAAACAGTTATTTATATAACAAGAGCGCGAAGTTCAATTTCGCGCATTGAGACTGAAGGTATTTTAACGAGGCGAAGCCGAGTCAAAATATCAGTCAAATGCGCGAAATAACTTCGCGCTAGCGTTATATACAATATTTTTTCTACAACTGAACCGATTGTTAATTAAATTTGCTGTTTAAGTTCAACTTTGTCACGTGCGCGAAATACTTTTTTTCATGTTGACGATTTCGCGCACGTTGTCAATAGCAACCTTACTTATTAATTAACCGTTTAAAAATCTAGTACTTCGCGTTTCGAAATCCGTCAGAAAATGACAGGTTTTTTTGACAGTTGTAGAAAATAGTATATTAAGATACAAGTGTATAATCAAGTCTTTAAAGCACGCGCAACGAGTTTAAGGGCACGACGCAAAGCGGAGTGCCTTTAACGTTGCAAGTGTTTTAAAGACCAATTATACACGTGTATCTTATAGTATTTTTTATTATACCTGCAGTATAATTTAAAAATAGGAAATTCAGTGAAATCATATTGACGTTATGCTCGAATACATGTCTAATTAAGTGGGCTGGGTGTTCGTAATTTCACGATTGCCATGGAAATGTCACTTGACGTTTGCTTATAAAAATCATCGTCTTTGTGAATAAAACGATTTCCGTTGAAAAAGATAATACACCGTCCATTAAATAGCTTGTTGTAAAATATAAACAAACGTTGGTAGGTATAAAATCCAAATCCAGTTAAGTCTATTATAAAGAATATGAAAAGTTGTTTCCATGGATGAATAGGAAGTTATACTTACGAATAAAGTCTTAAATGCATCGAGAATGCTGGCATATATGAAGGAAATGTCAAAGGTATTTAAATGTTCTATCTTTTGGTACATTCATTCAAAACTTCACTTATTGCTGGGACTAAAAAGTGGACAGATTTGGAAGCATACCCTAAATTACGCGCGTTTGTAAAAGCTTCAACCAAAGGATGGGTATAGGCCAAAGAAATGTTCTGCATTTACAGAAAGCGACTTAGGAAGATTTTTTATTTCACCCAGATGACAGTTTCAAAAGTCATACTTGAAGTATCGTTACTTAGCAACTTTAAAGCACGTGTGTTTTAAAGGCCTTTTTTCGCACGCATTTGAGTGTTTAAAACGGAGATTGTGATCCAGGTATAATAAAAAATATTTTATTATGATATTGTCTTTCATTTTTTTAATGAATGATGTAACATCTGCAATATGTATTTCAATGAATATTTCAATATGAATGTGTATACCTACCTACTTATCGCATTCGAAATGAATTGTTTCCAATGTGATCACATCATTGCCTTTTTTTATACGTTCCCATGCAACGTTACATAGATACATACTTTAGTTCATGCATGCGATAACAAAAATAAGTTCCCTGTCTACTCATAAAAAGGAAGCTTGTGATTTCTTTATTGCACAATTTAAAATAAACTGCCTATAGCAATGTGAGTTTTTATTTTTACGCATCAGCTAATGACAAAATCTCACACCACAAATTTCTAACATAATTTACCAAATTAAAAGTCTTTCTAAATCCTTGTCTGTCAAAGCATCGGGATCACAAATGACATCATCTTTCCACTCGCATTCTTCTCCATTAAATACATAGCCTGGAGGACACTTTAATTTTTGAATCTTACCTCTATGATCGCAATGATAATAACTTGTACAATCGTGTCTATCAAAGAAATTATAATTGCGCCCTGTGCATCGTGGGTTTCTGTGCCGTTTACAATGCTCTCCCGGAACACACCTCTGCAACTGTGCATTGAAGGTTGTCCCACTAGCACATTCTTTTACGTTCAAACGAATTTCGTCGGTGCTCACATCTTTTATACACTCATAGTATTTCCTGCAATTCTTCTCCTTTGGTATTGAAAAATTCCCATCTCCCGTGCAAAGTCTGTTCTCTATTCCATTATCCGGTTGACATTCAGGGACGTTCTCTGGATAGTCGCACCTCCCTAATTTGGCATTAAACTGCATGCAAATTTGACATTCTCGCACTCTGGATAATAAAAAGGAATTTGAATGTGGTATGCGGTCACAATAGTAATACTGCTTGCAGGAATTCATATACCGGAACTTTCCTGTACTGCTACACTTCATCTCTGAAATCCAAAGAGATTGTAGTCCAAATAAACGTTAAAACAAAAGATCTAATGGATTCAACGTCAGTTTTAGACAAAATCTAATCTAATTTACCTAGCAAAGGATAGCTATATCTACATACCAGGTCTTATTTCTCCTTCGTAAATTATTTCTATTCCCCTTGTTGGTGGTATAGTTGTACCAGCATCTATTAGATATATGTTCCATTAACTCGATTGTAAATGTATTATAAATAAAATTAGTTATCATACCTTCCATCTTTGTCTTGTTTTCATCTCGAGACTGGCTTCCAGCTCCTATCGTACCCGCATGTATCACATCCTCGGTGTATATCGTATACGTGTGTGTCTGTTGATTGTCCGTCGATTTTGTGTTTAAGGAATTCCTCGCCGTCGGCACACTTATAATGGAATTTGATGATGTACTTGCTGTAGTTACAATTCCGGTGCTCCCAAAACTGCTGGATCCCACAGTATGTTCACTACCATACGTTACATGGGAATATTTGGAGCTACCAATTCCTGAAAATGTACTGGACAAATCCTTATCCGTATTACGGGTAGTTTGGGTATATCTTGAACCGCTGGCATCAGACATTTTCGTACTACGGGAATGTCCCCCTGTGTGGTCACTTGGAGTCGCCGGGTGAGTGTATTTGGAAGCACTAGACGTAGATACTCCTTTACTGCTCTCCTCTGTAATGTCCGTATTCGAAGTGTCGGTGGTCTCCTCACTCTCTGATGTCAGATGGGTATATCTTGAACCGCTGGTGTCAGACATTTTCGTACTACGGGAATATCCCCCTGTGTGGTCTCCTGGAGTCCCCGAGTGGGTGTATTTAGAAGTACTAGACGCGGAAATTCGGCTACTGCTCTCCTCTGTAATGTCCGTATTCGAAGTGTCGGTGGTCTCCTCACTCTCTGATGTCAGATGGGTATATCTTGAACCGCTGGTGTCAGACATTTTCGTACTTCGGGAATATCCCTCTGTGTGGTCTCCTGGAGTCCCCGAGTGGGTGTTTTTAGAAGTACTAGACGCGGAAATTCGACTACTGCTCTCCTCTGTAATGTCCGTATTCGAAGTGTCGGTGGTCTCCTCACTCTCTGATGTCAGATGGGTATATCTTGAACCGCTGGTGTCAGACATTTTCGTACTTCGAGAATATCCCCCTGTGTGGTCTCCTGGAGTCCCCGAGTGGGTGTATTTAGAAGTACTAGACGCGGAAATTCGGCTACTGCTCTCCTCTGTAATGTCCGTATTCGAAGTGTCGGTGGTCTCCTCACTCTCTGATGTCAGATGGGTATATCTTGAACCGCTGGTGTCAGACATTTTCGTACTTCGGGAATATCCCTCTGTGTGGTCTCCTGGAGTCCCCGAGTGGGTGTATTTAGAAGTACTAGACGCGGAAATTCGGCTACTGCTCTCCTCTGTAATGTCCGTATTCGAAGTGTCGGTGGTCTCCTCACTCTCTGATGTCAGATGGGTATATCTTGAACCGCTGGTGTCAGACATTTTCGTACTTCGGGAATATCCCTCTGTGTGGTCTCCTGGAGTCCCCGAGTGGGTGTATTTAGAAGTACTAAACGCGGAAATTCGGCTACTGCTCTCCTCTGTAATGTCCGTATTCGAAGTGTCGGTGGTCTCCTCACTCTCTGATGTCAGATGGGTATATCTTGACCGCTGGTGTCAGACATTTTCGTACTTCGGGAATATCCCCCTGTGTGGTCTCCTGGAGTCCCCGAGTGGGTGTATTTTGAAGTACTAGACGCGGAAATTCGACTACTGCTCCCCTCTGTAATGTCCGTATTCGAAGTGTCGGGGGTCTCCTCACTCTCTGATGTCAGATGGGTATATCTTGAACCGCTGGTGTCAGACATTTTCGTACTACGGGAATATCCCCCTGTGTGGTCTCCTGGAGTCCCCGAGTGGGTGTATTTTGAAGTACTAAACACGGAAATTCGACTACTGCTCTCCTCTGTAATGTCCGTATTCGAAGTGTCGATGGTCTCCTCACTCTCTGATGTCAGATGGGTATATCTTGAACCGCTGGTGTCAGACATTTTCGTACTTCGGGAATATCCCTCTGTGTGGTCTCCTGGAGTCCCCGAGTGGGTGTATTTAGAAGTACTAAACGCGGAAATTCGGCTACTGCTCTCCTCTGTAATGTCCGTATTCGAAGTGTCGGTGGTCTCCTCACTCTCTGATGTCAGATGGGTATATCTTGAACCGCTGGTGTCAGACATTTTCGTACTACGGGAATGTCCCCCTGTGTGGTCACTTGGAGTCGCCGGGTGAGTGTATTTGGAAGCACTAGACGTAGATACTCCTTTACTGCTCTCCTCTGTAATGTCCGTATTCGAAGTGTCGGTGGTCTCCTCACTCTCTGATGTCAGATGGGTATATCTTGAACCGCTGGTGTCAGACATTTTCGTACTACGGGAATATCCCCCTGTGTGGTTTCCTGGAGTCCCCGAGTGGGTGTATTTAGAAGTACTAGACGCGGAAATTCGGCTCCTGCTCTCCTCTGTAATGTCCGTATTCGAAGTGTCGATGGTCTCCTCACTCTCTGATGTCAGATGGGTATATCTTGAACCGCTGGTGTCAGACATTTTCGTACTTCGGGAATATCCTCCTGTGTGGTCTCCTGGAGTCCCCGAGTGGGTGTATTTTGAAGTACTAGACGCGGAAATTCGACTACTGCTCTCCTCTGTAATGTCCGTATTCGAAGTGTCGGTGGTCTTTTCGAGCCCCGTGGACATTACAACTGATGTATCGTCCGTTAGTTCTGTAGAAGGTATGGTGGAAATATAACTGGTATCTGTACGCATTGTAGTTGATGTACCTCCCGTGGAGTATGTTTCCGTGGAGGAGCTCTCGGTATTACCGCATATTGTACTTCTTGTCTCTACAGTTGATTCTGTATTAGACGTAGACGGTGTACTACTAGTTTCAATAGTACTTGATGTCTCTCCAGATTCAGAAGATGATACTTCTGTTGAAGTCATATCTATATAGATTGTGGTTTGTGTATCTGCTGTTGTTTCAGAGGAGGTAAAGGTAGTTTCATATTCTGTATAGGAGGTACGTTCTGTTAATTCTGTCCAAAGTGTTTCTGTTAACGTGGTATCAGTATTCGATGTACTGGTTTCATCTTCTGATACGTCCGTTCCGTCAGTCAATATCGTAGTCGAGTGAATGTATTTCGTTGTCTCTCTGGCGGTGGTTCCATGTGAACGCGGATACTGAGTATACTTCGAAGTACTTGCTTCAGTCGTGCGACTCGGTCTGGTATGACTGTACGCCCTACTCGATGTGCTGCTTGTAGTAATTTCGGTTTCTTCTGTATCCGTTGCTTCCGTTTCTTCAGTTTTTGCCGTTGTGGAGTGGGCGTATTTTGATGTTTCTTCCTCTGCAGTTCCTTCGGTATGGGGATACGCGTGAGTGTACCTCGAACTGCCTTCTTCAGTCGTGCGACTCGGTCTGGTATGACTGTACGCCCTACTCGATGTGCTGCTTGTAGTAATTTCGGTTTCTTCTGTATCCGTTGCTTCCGTTTCTTCAGTTTTTGCCGTTATGGAGTGGGCGTATTTTGATGTTTCTTCCTCTGCAGTTCCTTGGGTATGGGGATACGCGTGAGTGTACCTCGAACTGCGTTCTTCAGTCGTGCGACTCGGTCTGGTATGACTGTACGCCCTACTCGATGTGCTGCTTGTAGTAATTTCGGTTTCTTCTGTATCGGTTGCTTCCGTTTCTTCAGTTTTTGCCGTTGTGGAGTGGGCGTATTTTGATGTTTCTTCCTCTGCAGTTCCTTCGGTATGGGGATACGCGTGAGTGTACCTCGAACTGCGTTCTTCAGTCGTGCGACTCGGTCTGGTATGACTGTACGCCCTACTCGATGTGCTGCTTGTAGTAATTTCGGTTTCTTCTGTATCGGTTGCTTCCGTTTCTTCAGTTTTTGCCGTTATGGAGTGGGCGTTTTTTGATGTTTCTTCCACTGCAGTTCCTTGGGTATGGGGATACGCGTGAGTGTACCTCGAACTGCGTTCTTCAGTCGTGCGACTCGGTCTGGTATGGCTGTACGCCCTACTCGATGTGCTGCTTGTAGTAATTTCGGTTTCTTCTGTATCCGTTGCTTCCGTTTCTTCAGTTTTTGCCGTTGTGGAGTGGGCGTATTTTGATGTTTCTTCCTCTGCAGTTCCTTCGGTATGGGGATACGCGTGAGTGTACCTCGAACTGCGTTCTTCAGTCGTGCGACTCGGTCTGGTATGACTGTACGCCCTACTCGATGTGCTGCTTGTAGTAATTTCGGTTTCTTCTGTATCCGTTGCTTCCGTTTCTTCAGTTTTTGCCGTTGTGGAGTGGGCGTATTTTGATGTTTCTTCCTCTGCAGTTCCTTCGGTATGGGGATACGCGTGAGTGTACCTCGAACTGCGTTCTTCAGTCGTGCGACTCGGTCTGGTATGACTGTACGCCCTACTCGATGTGCTGCTTGTAGTAATTTCGGTTTCTTCTGTATCGGTTGCTTCCGTTTCTTCAGTTTTTGCCGTTATGGAGTGGGCGTTTTTTGATGTTTCTTCCACTGCAGTTCCTTGGGTATGGGGATACGCGTGAGTGTACCTCGAACTGCGTTCTTCAGTCGTGCGACTCGGTCTGGTATGACTGTACGCCCTACGCGATGTGCTGCTTGTAGTAATTTCGGTTTCTTCTGTCTCCGTTGCTTCCGTTTCTTCAGTTTTTGCCGTTGTGGAGTGGGCGTATTTTGATGTTTCTTCCACTGCAGTTCCTTGGGTATGGGAATACGCATGAGTGTACCTCGAACTGCCTACTTCAGTCGTGGGACCTTGTGGGGTATGACTGTACGCCCTACTCGATGTGCTGCTTTTAGAACTTTCCGTTTCTTCAATTTTGTCCGTGATCGTGTGGGTGTATTGCGATGTTTCTTCTACTACGGTTCCTTGGGTATGGGGATTGACGTGAGTGTACCTCGATGTTTTTTCTTCAGTCGTGCGACTCGGTGTGGTATGACTGTATGCCACACTTCTTGTTTTTTCAGTTTCGTCCGTGATCGAGTGGATGTATTTTGATGTTTCATCCCCTGTGGTTCCTGGCGTTTGTGGATAGTCGTGTGTGTAATTTGAACTTTCTGTTGTCGTGTAGACCGATCTCGTTGTTGTGTTTTCTACACTGTCGGTACGGTCACCGTTTGTAGTTATTGATATCATGTTATGTTCACTTGTGGATGGGTCAGTTCCTATACAAACGATGTGTAGCACATAGTAATAATCTGGAGGGTAATTTTTTGAATGTATTATTTCGCAGTACAATTCACACCTCTTTAATGTTGGACTTTGTATGTATGTTATTTGATTTATTCCCCTTTTTTGGCAAATTATTGGTTGTACCTTACCACCTGAAGTATCGTTACCTATATAAGTTGGGTGATATAGCTCCCTGCATTCTTTTATATACATATCAAATATTTGATTGGTGCCACATTTACAGATGTGAATCGAACTTGGTAAGCAGACTAGATAGTGTCTTGGTTTTATGGAGTTTGGAAATGGTACTGCGCCTTGTATATTGTTTGGGCATTTCTTTTTAGGTATTACACACGTTACAGTACCCCCTCCTATTGTTGGCATACATCTTTGCTCTGTTTCATAAAAAGTGTTTGTACTTTTTCTACATCGGCGGTATTCTAAATATAAATCGCTCATAAATCTTTTACATTGGAAGTACCTGTTTGGGTGCAAGCTTGGTATTTTAAAGCCTTCATTCCTGCATTTGATGTTTGTTCTTTTTGCCTGTAACATTTGCTATTCAAGTTACATTTAACTAATGTTCTTACCTGAAAATTATGATTATGTTCTGAGGATTTTCTGGCTGATCTCCAATACTCTTCATTTGGTTTCATCTGGTACCCGGCTTGCGTACTCACAATGGTGGTTAAAATAAACCCACAATAAATTAAGGAACCCAACATATTTCACTACATTGTTCATGATTCCATTACCTTAACTCTTTTAGCAAACGTTATTGAGCGGAACGAAAAAAACACGTCTGAATTGATAGTTTATCACTTCCAACGTTTTGTAATTGTCATTTCAACGTTTGGTCTTATTGGGCACGTTTTGGCGATACTTTTTTGATAGGAATAAATAAATTACCGTTTGTTATAAACACTTTTATTGACATGAAACATTTTTATTTTAATGCAAGGGTCTACAAATGAACTATAAGGACACGGTGCTCTGTTAGATAGTTAGTTTGCAAGATGTAGTTATTTTCATTTAAGTACCTAAGTTACGATACCAAACTAGCTTAATCTAAACACTTTTACTTTTCTGAATTTATACGAGTTTTAATACTTAAAATTATAATCGTACATACATATTCTAAAATCACAAGTACACTTCTGAGCGGGTAGGTAGGCAGTGGAAATTATTGCATCTTTTATTCCATAGTCAGGCACTTTTCAATTTTGTGCGGAATTGCGAAATAGGTGGTAGTGTTGTGCCAGTCATGTATAAGTATTGCATATAGTGGTGCAAATAAATAAGAAATTTACTACATTTCATTCTTTCATTCTTCATACGGTACAATTTTCTGCGATTCATCCTAATTACATTGGCTGATGAGAAGAAAGCTTTCGTTTTTGAGAGACCGCGATACTTCTTAAACTTCGCGATCTTTCGAAAAGTGATGGGTCAGTATAAATAGGTTCACTTGGATCTTCAAATGGGCCACCGGGACCGGAGCATGGAATGTCCAAATCCTGATTATTCATACTAGGAAACGATTTCGTTTTTATGAATCCTGAAAACGGTTTTTGTAATCCACTTCCAAAAATTGATAGCGTGGATAAACCGCTACTTCTTGTTGGATAGGAGCTAGTAGAGTCTCTGTCTGCCATAAAATTTTTTCTAACTACACTCCAATAGCGCCTGTACACTACTCCAGCAATAATTGCCACAATCACGAGCAATATTATGAGGGATAACACCGCTCCTACGAGTCCTTTATACTCTCCTGTAGTTAAACATACCGATTCTTCCAAAGGTACCGCTCTCCTAGCTTCCTGCTGTAGTTCTTCACGAGATTCAAATACCTGCGAAATAGTATGGTACATGATAATTGTAGCTCTGTTATTCATCTATGTACCAACCTCTATCATTTCTCGTACAAATTCTAGATCGGATTCGTCGTCTGTCTTGGTATCAGTAAGGGAAATGGCAGTTTCATTTTTTGTAAATTCTGCATCTGATGAGGTGTTATTACTATCTAATACAATAGTATCGTTTATTTCACGCTTTCTTCTACCAAATGAAGGCTCTTCTCGTCCACGCCCAGTTTCGCAAAATGCTGGCTTGCAGCCATCTCTGCAAGTATGCACAGTTGCTTCAAAGACCAAAAAATTTGATTCCGGAATTTTAAACGCATTGAATCGGGCTTCTAAACTATCTCCACTTCGCCCCTTGTCCAATTCGGGAAAAACGTAGGGATCAACTGGACACCTAAAAGTCACGTTAATCTTTTAGAAAATTGAGCATTAAGCATATACCCTCTTCGATCTATCAGCTGTACTGATCTTCCCGAGTACGGGTCCCTTGCAATTACATTCGTTGCGAAAATATCTGTAACATAGTTGTAGCCATCCTGCGCCTCTAGCCTGAACGTTAATGGATCTCCTACTGCGATGGTAGTTGTTGGCCTGCCTTGGTAGAGTATGAGCAGCCGTACTTTAGAGCTTAAGGTATTTTCTGCTGGAAGATATTCGATGGGAATGGGACTACCGGATCTAAAACAAAGGCATTGGCATGGGTTAAGTGTTATTGCAATGTTTACCCCGCGCCAATATAATCGGAATATACAACCGCTTCACCTGGGCCACGGAAAAGGCATGTTAAATTAAATCGCTTGTCTACGCCAGTTTGCACGTGATCGCTAAACTGTACTACTACTATGTTGGTCATAGTGTCTCCATATCTCTGTGTACCACACTCTGGATAACCCTGTGCACCGCTTATTCTAAGTATATGTTTCACCCCTCCGTTTCCCCTTATGAAGCATCTATCATAGAACCCATAGGCATATATTCTACCATAAAATCCTTCTGGTGTTATTAGCGTAAACTCCATGCCATCTTCGTTGCAAATTTGACGCACTAAAACGGATCATAGTATTTTTTGCGGAATGTGAGACATAAATATTACCATCTAAACAGTCTCCGTCGCCGTTTGTGCGGCTTAGTGCCCTTTCGTAGTAATTAAATCCACCAGTTGTGTCGAAAATCTGAGGATTGTCAAGCTCTAAATCTCTTGTGTCTCTGTCGCTAAGTTCGCAATTTTCCTTATCGCCGTCATACCCAGTGGCAGTGTCTCTATACAGAATGTGTTTCATTAACTCCGTGATGTAATCGTCTTACTTACCTGTAATTAAACGATCTACAAGTGAAGTCTCTACTGTCTGTGCACTCGCGTTCGCAATCGGCTACGGTTCGGGTGATTATAAATCGACGGACGAACTGCTTCCGTAAGCGATGTCTTGCCCCAGTCTGTTTAAAACTATCCCCTTCCTCGCAACGGTATCCATAGGGTCGAGTTCCTAGAGAATCTCCGTCGTATATAGGCCCATCTGGACCGGGAGAAAACGGTCGTCTAAAATCATAAGGAGGTCGTTCATCGTATGCTCCACCAAATGGACGACGATCTCCTCCGATGGCTGGTTTGCGCACGTCTGTTGGCCGACGGCCATCATACGGTCGTCGATGGTCGTAACCTCTATCTCCATCGCTGGGACGATATGTGTAAACCGGTCGCCGATCATCATATGGTCTTACGTCATTTGGATATTGGCGATCATCATCGTACGGTCTGTTATCAAATGGACGATTGGGCCGTTTTTCTGGCCTCTTAAAGAATTTCCCTTCCCAATAATATTTGTAATCGAATTCTTTTCTGTCATCCGACCCACCGTACCGCCCGCCATAGTCACTACCATACCGATTGTCATACCTGTCATCGTATGCGTTATTCGGATATCTATCACGATAACCACCACCTGAAGGAGGATAATTTGGATATTTGTCACTAGGTGGGTAACGTCCATCTTGAGGGTACCGATCTCCCGTACCACTTGTAGGATACTTATCATAGGGATAGCGACCGCCCACAGAAACGGGGTACCTATCATAAGAAGGATATCTATTGCCACCACTACTGCTAGGGGGATATCTACTTCCGCTGCCACTAGGCGGATATCTGCTTCCTCCATCGGGTGAAGGATATCTGGATCCCCCATCGCTTGAAGGATATCTACTTCCTCCCCCACTTGTAGGATATCGGCTGCCTGTAGTAGGTGGATAACGACTTCCTCCTCCACTGGGTGGGTATCTACTTCCACTCCCACTTGGTGGGTATCTGTCGTATGGTGGCCCAATGGGATAGCGTCTATCATCGTCAGGATATAATGGGCGAACAGGTCGTCTTCTATCGCCCGGGTATATGTCGTTCGGATATCTATCAGGGTAGTCTGGGTAAGGCCTTCCAGGCTTGTATTTCCCTCCCGGATAATAATCAACGCCAGGGCTGCTGGGAGAATAAATTCCGGGTCTATGATGGCTTCCGGGGTACGTTTCTCCCGGACGTGACGTTCCGCTCTCCCCTGGCGGCCTACTTCCGTCCCCATCCCCACCGACTACATAATCTGGAATCGTTTTGATATACTTCTAACAATAATAGGGGTTTTGACACGAATGTCGCCATACGTACGCATTAGATTTTCGTAGTAATCGTAGTCTGCGTCATATATAATCCTCATTCCATCCCTTTGATTATATCGGCTCAATCTGCACGTTCTGTACCGTTCACTGTAAACTGCCGATCTACATTGAAAACTAGGCTGACGCAGGCACTCATCCAGGCATTCGCTAAGCGACCGTCCAGAAATTTCGGAATGATGATCCCCTCCCAATCTGCTATTTCTGTACCTTTGAAATGCGGTATCTGGTCGCTTGCCACTGAATAAGTGAGAGGTAACGGAATTATCGGGATATTCGGATCCGCGAGCTAAAATGTTTCAATAGAGAGGTATCAAGAGTGTTAGTGCATACTAACGACTGTCTAAACATGCGAAATCGAAGAAATGATGTGTTTGACTGCTACTAACACCTAAATCGTCTTTTTGTGAGATCGAGTCCTCCTCGGACAAAATACACTGTTTGGTCATCTCATCGTACTCCAAGGAACGGCAAAAGTACTTTTCAGCCCGAACGCACATAGCTTGGCAATCTTCCAGTGTTATGTTAGTGAACAAGTCAACTTCAAATGGACCACCTAGTCTTTTATTTTCCTCCTTTATAAAAACCGCCAGACCATCACACCGTCTTTCAGCTGTGGAAAGTGAATGTTACCTTCAAAATTTAATTGTTGTACAATTACCATTCAAACACGTGTTTTCCAAGTAGTCGGCACTTGGATCGTCTTCTAGAAGCTCCGGATGGGTGCGCCGGGTAAATCTGCTCAGAATGCATGTCCTCATGGATGAATCGAATGTGGCAGATCTGCATACAAAGCTAAACTCGTTCAAGCACTTGTCCTCGCATTCGCTTCTGTTGGATGCAGTCATTTCTTTTATGTCTGCCGCAGGTAGCTTTAACTTTTTCCGTGGATGTCGTTCAAAAATGTATCTTCTGTTCGGGCATTCTCTTTCTGGTCGATTCGCTAATTTAAACAAACAAGTATATTACAATCTAAGCAATACGAAGTGTTACGTACAGGTGACGCAGACTTCCGTGAAATGCACACTGTTTGGTACTGTCATCAAATTTCCAATTCCTTCTGGAGCCGCCTGTTCTCTCGTAAGATAACACGTAGATTCTTCGTATTCTGGACCTCCGTTATACGTTGCTATACGACTTCCAGGTTGAAAATCAAATGACGTGCACGTTCTGACAATATTATTTGATGCCCTATCTCTTAGACATAGATCTTGACATTTTTCGAGGACCATAAATGGAGGAGCAGTATCTCGCACAATATCATCGTCGAATCCTTGCAGTTGAATATTGGGTAATCTTTCATACATTACTTTACCATTCATGGAACCCGTACCGCAAGATGTTTGAGCTACAAGAAGAATATTTGACCTTTTCTGCTTTCGGATTATGGATATCGTACCTTTTGTCATCATTTTTAGAACAGTAAGAACCGTAATTGCTTGGACCATGTTGGGTATGAAAGGGTAGTTTCTCATTTTGATTTCCTATCTTACGTGTATGTAATTGCGTTCACTATCTGGACATTCTTTTGCCCACCTAGTTCAACAAAAGGATAGATTTAGAGATTGGAGCCAATGGTTTCGGCAGTTGACAATTATAATCGTCGATGGGCCATCGATTACCGACCCTAAGAATGATCAATGATGGGTGACGATTCACACGGAAATCTTTTGTACAGTTCCATTTGACCAAAATCACCGCTTAAATTCCCACGATTACGCTTCCTTTTCGTTAGCGTGTGTATGTGCGCTTACCGAAAGTTCATTCAGAGGTAGAAACGCGTGTAGGGATTATATTATTATTAGACATTTATTAACGCAATTTTTGCAATGCTGCCCGTTGTAAAAAGACAGGAAACGAGCATCCTGGGCTGGAACAAATTCACGGTGTAACCTACGCTCTAATCTGCCCATCGGATGCAAGTACCCGACCATAACGTCAATGACACATTACATGCATATTATAATATTTTAGTAGAATGTCCGAATTTTAAGTAAAAAACAAAGAACAATTGACTAATGTTTTTAACTTTGCAGGTATTGAAATTGACAATGGCGCTGTTGAGATCTACAAGTTTTCGAATACTTCAGAGGGCGTCTAAAATTCTGCTACCTCAAGCTAGAAAAATAACACATCACGATCTTGAACGTGAATCTATTTCAGATCGAATTCACAGGTAAGACAGATCAGCACTAGGATCAGCATATATCTATTTCTGGAGTTTTATCAAACAACTAAAACGTATAATTATATAAATATACATTTTCTGTAAATCCATGTATGGAAAATCATATCAAGAAGTTGCCAATTTAGCCATTGACACTTTTCCAAGCGGCTTCGATTTTCCATTACTTTTGTGCGTAAGGCGTTAGTAACGGCTCCAATCTTTTCCTGGGCCCGATTTTTTAAGCTGAATTAAAGCGTTACCATAAACTCAACTCTATTATAACGCTATTAACGTCTTATATGCATGTATAGTTACCGTGGAGATAAACAGTTTATTATAACAATTAAAATGTTGATCTTTAAAGTAGGTATCTTAAATTTATTCATATAAATCTTTGATTTCACATCAGAGAATTTATATAAGGACTTTTTGGTGTTTTAGCGCATTTTTTAAGAATTAAAAAAATGTGCTATTGTTTGCGTTTTGTCCGGCCGTCCGTCTGTCTGTCTGTCTGTCCGTCCGGCCCCATTTCTGCGGATTTGAACTATTTTTAAGGGAATGGTCCTAGAGTCTTGGAATTTTTAGGGAATGGTCCTAGAGTCTTGGAATTTTTTGCAATACGTAGCCGTGCGGCGGGGAGTGAACACACGTTCCACACGTTCATGGTATTCTCATGGAAGGCCGTTATTCTTTTGTTAGTTATATGTAAGCAATTTATTGTGTCAAAAATCATTACAAAAAATCTACATCTGAAATCTACACTCTTAAAAATTTTTTATAGTGGCGTGCGTTTATCGAAACGTCCCAAGAACTAAGAGGGGCACTTTTTTAATGGAAAGCGCTAGCTTTCGTGAGGTACTATTAAAAAATGAACGTTTTTTTTATGAAAACATAAAAACATTTTAATTAAAGTTTTTCTCTTAAATTTGAGTATGTAATGCAATTAGATTTTTAAGCTGCTATATCAAAAAAAAAGTATAAAAAAAGAATATCTAATTGAAACTAGTGGTTGCTATATAAAGAAATATTACAGTACGCAGATTGGTAGCAAACTTTATATGATTTTGGATACTATAAAAAGCTTCTTTTAAAAAATGTTGTTTGAAAATATATTCAATGCTCTAGACAAAATTTTCACCTGCATACAATTTTAAGCGTATTACTATTTTCCAAAATTGTATAATGTTTAAATGAGAGTACTCGAAACGATTCGTACTTTTTCGATTAGACCTCTCAATCAAAAGTTATGGACAAAAAACTGTAGGTAATTTTCGAACTAGTAGCCCAATCTTGGAACTGTTTGAAATTATGGATTCTACGGGCCAAATTCTATAAGAAAATGTTTTTTTTCCGATCGATCTCAGAAAATTTTTTTTTCTTGCCTCAAAAAATACAGTGTATAACCTTCCTTTTTTACCAAAAATCGACTACTCCAAAATTTCTTGGGAAAACACTTTTTCTTATTAATTTTGGTGCGTAGAATCCTCAAATTATGATAAAAAGTTCCAATTCACATTTGCGCTATAACTATATAAGTTGTAAAAGGAGGTAGTTTCCTAGTCTCTCTGACTGCAAAATCTGAATTTGTATTCATACTGACCAACGTGGAGTAAAAAACATGAAATAAAATTTGGCCCATTGCGTACTCGAACCCCATTTTTGAAAGTTGATTGTAAGGGAACTTAGGGGAATAGTGGCAGTGACCGTCTAATAGTTTTAAATACGAGTTGTTTCACTGTAACCCCATCTTTTACCAAACGGTATACGTTTTAAAAGGGCACTGTCCGTAACAGCAGTTGTTTCTAAAAAAATTCATGCCTGCTTGGTTGCATTTTAAAGATATTGTTGGTTACGGTGAAACACATTATTCTCTTTCAAAGAAAAGCATAGCGCTGATGTGACGTGAGGTTCATTTGCTCACGCTGAAAAGAAAACCCTACACATCATTTGAATCAGGAAAAAGACGCAGGAGCCGATTGATTGCCAGGATTTATCCAGTAACAATGCCGGAAGGTAGAGTGACCTCTTTAAATGATAAAGAATTTACGATTTGTAAGAGGTTCTAACCAAGTTACAGGCGTCACACCCAACAAGCGTCAAATAAAACGATCGTTTCAAAAGGACAAACGCAAGTTGGGTTTGTGACTAGCTGAGAAATGTGAAAATGTTACGGTTACCTACTTGCGCATTCAGTGCCTCATAGTCATAGTCATCACTCATCAGTTTATGTACCACTGTTTTTGCACGAAAGATGATGAATTCTCAGATGCGAAAGAATATTCCCGTAGGAGGCCCCTTTTTCTATTCTGATAAAAAGGTAATTGTATTCGTATTCGTCAATTTATTAAATCGTCCCAGAAAAACCCTGACTATTTAAGTCTTGATAACAATACTCCACACCATATGTTAGCCTAGATGGGACCTTCTCACCTTTATTACATTTAAAGAGCGCTTACAGCGTCAAGTGGCAGGTATTTAAATCAAGTTACGACACCTCAAAAACGCCATGCATGGATTTAAGGTATAACAGGAATTTTTCTCCTAAATTAAAGAGGAAGATTTTGGACCGACGGAAATGCCTTTAGATAACAGAGGAGAACTTTCCAATATAGCACACAAGTCAGAGCAAAGTCCCCTGCGAGAAGAAACGAGGAAGCTTGATCATTTGTTATAGCATTGTACCATTGCCTACTCTAGTAAAACTTCAAGAATGTGCAAAAAACAACATTCAAAATTGTTACGTAAGCCCCAATAAAAGAGTATCACTTATAAACGAAAGTTAGCAATGGACGTTTCATTTTGAACATACGATGTAACTGACAATTCGCTTAATTATACATTTGAATTTTTAATTTAATCTAATGGTTCTAATTGATAGGTCCGTCTGACCAATGTATTGAGGTTCGTTCGCGATAAACAACTTATCACCCCCAACTGGACGCTGAATTTTCTGAATCGCTCTTTACCTTCTACAAGTTGTCGATCCCCTGTACACTACTAATAGGTAATATCATTTTTTTAAAAAGTTTCTAACATTCTTTCACCAAGATGACTAAATCCCTATAAAATTTGGTATTGGGGGGCAGGAACAGAATGAGTCCCCGTTGATTTTCTGAAAGCTGTCAAATAATGCCAAATGCAATTTTTACCGAACAAAAAATGGTCAAAATTTCACATTTGTTGTATGCTTCTTTTGTATCTAAAATAGTATTTTCGAACAAAAAAATTGCAATGTAGCAATTGGTGAGTGCCGACAGAGGTGGCTAGTTCTTATCGTTTGAGTTAAAAGCTTCTCGCCTAAAATTTCCGCTTACCGTGGTATGTTGAAATTCCATTTTCACGACGTGCGCGTCAACTGACGGCGTTGGAAAACGTTTCAAGAATTTTTTAACATAAAAAATGGAGATTGTAGGACATACGTTCTCACACCAAATTTATAGACAATTAATTTCTCTACAAAATGGTGTTTCTTCTCCTCGATTGGTTCAGCATAATAGTGCAACTATCAATGTTACAAGCATTGTGTTGTGAATTTTCAATCGTTTTTAATAAATTAACAATATTAGCATTGATCTTTTTATCGACAGAAATTTAATTTGAATGTTTTTATGGGGAATCGGAACTATTATCTGTTTGGTTCACTCAAAAAACACGTTGCAGGGGATAACAATTGGGATGCGCACATTAATGTAAATGGAGACTGTTGTCTATAATAGCTTTTTGTCACCAACTTACTGACTTTCCCTCGTATTATGGTCATAATTTTTAATACTAGTATTCAACGTCTTTTTATGCACTATGTCCGATAGTTTTGCATTCAAAAGGTATAATTTCTACAACAAGAAGAGAAAGACTCGAAAACATCTAAGTAATAGTGGACTAGTATCGTTAAGAGGCTAACCGTAAAGGGCCTGCTGTTAAACAATATCCCGTATCTAATTTAACTTTCCTTTTAGATACGAGTGCTTTTTTTGTCGAAGAGACATTGACGGCTGGGACGTCCGTCAGGCGATGAACGATCTTGCCGGTATGGACATGATACCGGATCCGCGCATCATCATATCGGCGTTGTACGCATGCCGCCGCATTAACGAATACTCGGTGGCAATACGGTTTCTTGAAATGGTCAGATTTAAATGCACCTGCACGGCGGAGTTTGATAAGTTGTACCCTTACATACTTCAAGAAATTGGTCCAACTCTTGAGGAATTGGGCATAGAAACGCCCGAAGTCTTAGGATTTCACGTACCGGAGTTGTACCTTCCCGAGCTAACAGCTTAAATTCATGTATCTTGCACAGTTTGTGTTAATAAACAACAGTAATTTCTGACTTATTGTTTACTAAAAAAATGAACAATTTAAAAAAGGAATTTGCAAGAATTTTGTTAGACTAAAAATCTTAAATGTCATATTTTTCTTTTACCGTTAGCGTGACGTTACCGGGGGAGTCTAACAAAATATTTCCACGTTTTTAAAATGAAGCACAATTGGAATAATTCCAAAATGGTGGTTATTGTTAGAAGAGCGTAACCACAAACTAAAACAATCATTCGGCTAGGCAAAAGGAGGCCAGAGTGGGATGTATCCTAGGTCTACCGGTGTGACTGCCCCAGATGCTTCAAATATGCAAGAAACACAACTGTAACTTAATAGGTACATCGGAGAGCTCGAATACCGCTATGAAGCCACCACACCATTGCAAAATGTAACAGATTAAAAGAGGTGGGTTACTGCGCTTTACGAAGCGTGAGGGTGTGACTGTGGACGACTTATGACACAGCAATAATTTACAGAAATACACCCTGTACTGTACTGTCATATCCACCACTCAGAGCGAATGAGGACGAACGAATAAGGTATGTTATATTGATTTTACCTCCTTATATCTATGTGAAGAAATATAGAGAATACCCCATAGCGCATCCTACAGCTGTTTATATCGGAGAAGTATGTAGAAAATTAAATATTGTGACCACTAATGAACTTATTAAATGTAAAACACTGATATTTGTCCTTTCTCGCACATGCACCAAAACTTTAAACCTATGGGACTGTAATGTTGACGATAGAGCGTTAACAGGTACGTGGATAATCGACGATGTGAAAGAAGCTATAGGAAAAGGTTAAAAAGTGGTGGAAACGTATGAAATTTGGCAGTACGAAACTGATCAGTACGATAAACGTAGTAGAACTGGCGGGTTATGAATATAATCAACCATTTTTGTGTATTACACTAGAGTTCTGGGTGGCCATCGGGTTGTAATACTACCGAGAACAGTAATAAGTATGTTAAAGATTATTTTGAGATGGAAGGTATTAAGCTCGACCCCGATAAAATAGAATCCAGAATTGCAAGAGCTAATTGCATCGTTTTTTTATTATTATCATGAGCATGGTGTACCAAGGGATACCTGCCTATGGGGAAATTAACAACAAACTTGTAACTATCAAAATTCCATATGGGCCCTAAAGCACCAAAGCTGCCAAAATAATCCGGACAAACATTCCTTCTCTATGAACTGCTTTAATGTTTATATCAACGTTTGATACCCCATCTATCAGGAGGTTGTGTTACGGTACACTCTGTACTCACGGGTAAAATATATGATTATTGATTAACAACGCGCACCTATTAGCATAGTGCGCGTAGTAGAACGCGTCATAGAAAATTGGAACTTGAGAATGGACAGTCAACATATCGAAATAAATGAATAAGAAACGAAGAATCGCATACGATTTTGAGTAAGGTAATTTTTTGCCACTCAGCTCGCATTCGGAAATCAGACTTTTAATCCGGCTCATATTCAATGGCACTGATCCTTGAACTCGTCGAAGGTTTGGTCGTTGTCTTTTCGTTTTCGAGTTAGATGAGGAACAAACGGACAGACGGACAAAACCACTACATAAGGGGATTTTTTTTCTTTCGAAAAATTCTCCTAAAAAATAATTGTCAAGGATGATTTTTTTGCAATGATAATAAAGAATCACGCATTATTAACGAGTTCCTAGCGAGTTCATAATTTTGCAATGTCTGGCCGTCTGTCCGTTAACACGATATTTCGAAAACGAATGGACCGATTACGATGAAATTTTGCAGGTGGATTCTTTATCAAATTTGTAATTGTTGTTCATGAATTGGCAATGCAGGTCAAAAAATAAATAAAAACTAAATCTCCGTTAGTTATGAACCGAATTGCATCAAATTCAAAATCATTACTCGTTTGCTATATTTGTTCAATTTGGGTATGTTTATAACTTGATCGGATAGTGTCAACCATATCAACCAATCCCGTTGCTTAACACCAGGATAAGGAATATCCCCGAATCAAATAGGGTTGTGCAACGGGCCTGATACAAGGTGGAGTCAAAGGTAAACTGACATTTTAAAATCGTATTAGTAAGACACACTCAAGTGCGGATTTGATCTAGGTATTTTTAATTTTGATTTAGTAATATTACAAATACATTCTTTCTTTGGTATCTACGGCATAGGAAAAACACCATTAAAATGTCTGAAAATTCTTATTAGTACTTCGCAAAAATGCCAACAACGTTGATTGAGATGCTTTCCTTCGAAACGTTCCGAAAGACAATTTGAATATCCTGCTTTCCAAAATAGTCATCTAAGGTACACTGGTTAGAAACTGACCTCATCAGCACCTGCATGTTTCCAAATAATAACTACTTCGCTAACCGTTTGTTACTCTACGTTTGGTTGCTGCAGGAATGGAAATGAACCAATGAACATTTGGTGTAGAAGTACTTAGTAAACTTAACATGTGAGAAGCCGGTTGCAATATACCTACAAAGACATTTTTCCGTAAATATCATACCGATCGAGCACATACACACATTAAGGCTGTTTTTCCCACGGCATTCACGAAACTTTGATGTGGAATACCTGGGATACCGGCTTCAAGTATCACTACGTTAAATGTGTCATTCAAATTTTAATCGATTGCAGTACACTCATCAAATACGTGCAGTTCACTGAAGTACAATTTTAATCGACCATCAGTAGGACTGATGCAAAAAAGAACACTTCATTGGGAATTATACCGCATTTGGTTGAGATACGTTCAAATTGGAAAACAGTTCTTGCACGAACAACGTTAAACCAATATTTAATATTAATTTTTTACAATTTATTTATTCAGGTATAAACGAATCACAATCACAATATGCAAAAGTGGTGAATGAGGGTAGGTTAACTTACAAGTGTCGCTTAAAGTGTGTTGTCACTATCACCTGCACACACCAACTACTAATTGCCGATAGTAATTTTTATCTAAACCCCTACCGATGACCACTATAGGGCCTTGGTACCTCTGCAGTCGCCCGGATGTTCTTTTGTTCCAGCTTCCGGGAAAGCATCAAATACGCGGGGTCAGTGGATGGTCATTGCTCACCAATACAGTATAATAAACTTCTGCAATTCGATAATGTACTCAATTTGAACTCTGAATTTTTTTATTATAAGGTCATTTCGTGTATAATGCAGTCACATTTTTCGATTCTTTCTCTTATTTTTACGTTTCTCATGACGGAAATGAATTCAATTTCTGATGTTAATGTTATCGAGACTATTTAGTGTATTGAGAATATTTATTTCCTGTCATTAATTTACAAATTAAAAACGCACTATAATTGGGAACCCATCGACAAGCATGAATGAAAATGTTAGTTTCGATCGGCAAAATTGATGTCATGGTTCAGATTGACAAAATAATGCAATAAAACTAGAAAGTTGGTCAATGGATCTGACAGGGAGATGATTGTGCTTGCATGTGTATTGTATTGTAATGTAATGCCTTTTTTTAACGTATCAGTGTCTTTTGCATGATGACAAATACAAGAATTAGATGAGCTCTTAATTAAGAAAACGAAGGGTGCCATTTTTCGACCTCTTTTTCGGCCGCATTTGCGATCAGCATTAACGCTTGTCTTAATTTTATTAGAATTGCCTTTTTTTTAACAGCATGAGCAATAAAAACAGTCAATTTTATCGTAAACCGTTTAATATTAGTGGAAAAACTTACACATTATCCATAGTAGTGGATAATATTTTAATGTTTTACATCTGGTATATTATTTATTCAAGTTAACCTTAACATTAAAATTAATTGGAAAGTCGGTGAGAGTGTGTAGGGTGTGTAGACCACAGAAAGATAGATTGTTTCAGTAATTTTATTTGGTAGACCACATAATTATTTCGGATGAAAACGCTGTCCCTAGCGCCGTTCTTAATTGTAAAGTTTTTTTAAGGGCTCTATGGCCGTTCCTACTCGGTTTTCCATCCCAATTATATTGCTATTTGTTGGTAATCCAGATGTGACCTCTTTAAAAGCAGAAATAGCAATGACTTTTGTTTCGGCATGTCCTTGGACTTTCTTTGCAATCTCTAAGTTGTCGGAAATGGAGTCTTCCCCCGCTTTTAACCACTGCAGAAGACGTCCAACCACCGTGACGTTTGACGGTCACAAGATCACTACACGCTTTTGCCAAAGGTGTCGCTGAGCCCCTTCTCATAGAATTTCCCGAACACCTAACTCCACAGGTCTAGTAGTCGCCCAACCACTCAGCTCAGCGATTCTGAGAATCTTTGATACACTGTTTATCCCCACAGGCTGACTGTACATTTTTCTTGTCTGTAGTTGACAAAGGATCTGTTGTGGGGCACATTCTGCGGTCCAAGATGTATGATACTGGGGGTTCATACCAGGCAATCCTTCCCGTATGAGCGAGAAAGTTCGGGGTGGATTAGTTTTGTGTCCAATAACCTAATGTACTAATACTCTCCCTTATCTTGGTTTTGGATGAAATGTTGTATTTGACTCTTGCGTCATTGGTTCTTTATCCCGATGAGAAATATACTTTTTCTGAAACTCCTTTAGAAACAACTACTTTCGTCTCTAAAAAGGGTGAAGAAAATGTGATTTTCCTCTCTAGTGAGGAAAGTTAAAAACAATTCCTGCGTTAATCTTAATAATGACAATTAAAATTTAACATACCCGTATCTAGATTGCTATGTGTCAACCTTCATTATTGCATACATACATTTTTCAATTTTGATTGAAGAGTCAGAAAAAATTATGTATAAAACTTGAGAAGAAAGTGTTTTTCAACTCTTGTTCAATTGACACTCGAGTTGAAAAACTTCACTTTCTTCTCTATTTGTACAAATAACTATTTCTTGCTTGAATAAAGAACCTTATGACATACTGACAAACATAAATAGATATGCTCGCCAAGAGAGAATGCCGTTCACGGAACACATGCTGGTCTACAATCGGATGGTTTAAATATGAAAAAATATACGATTGTAGCATTCTCTCCTGGCGAGCATTATAGCTATTGCACAGTGTGGTCCAATTTCGATGGGATTAAATAGGTAACTTTCTTATTAGCGCAGATAAACGAAAACGGTTTAGGTACTCGTGACCTTTTTTTCATGCTTATTCTATTACAGTTGCCAGAAATAAGCTACCGTTTTTTCCCTAGAGAGAAAAAAGGAAAAATGGCCAATTCCTTCAATTTGCTGCAACTCCTTTATTTTTAAAGCTAGAAGAAAATGGCGTTAGCATAATTCAGGCACTGTTTAACGTAGACATCAATGTCGTCACTTTTGTTTCTAAACCTTTTAGTAACAACACCCGTATAACGTAAATTTAATTACGTCGTTTATTTATTTACAATTAATTAACAATAAATAAAAGTATTAAAATGAATCAATTTATAACGGTAATTACGATTTACCGCTCACAATTTATAACATAACAAGAACGCATCGGTGTAGGAACTGAACTCAAATATGCTACAATGATGTCCATCGGGATCTCTGGAATATTCGCTTCAATATTTTAAAAATGAGCCAAGTTTTAAGAGGCATTTTGGATAATAGGTGCTCTTTCCTCTATCTAAAAAATGCCTGCCACCCTTGCAATTTCATCCTGATTACAGATCAGCCACATTAGTTTGAATAGCAAAATCTCCATCCAAAAAGTTCATTGACTTTTAAAATATTATATTAGAACATGAAATTTAGGATCGTAGTATAAGCAAAGACTATCCTATAGTCTTTGGTATAAGCCGAGGTATAAGCTATACATTTCTATATCAAGGTTACTAATATGTAATGTGCTGGAAACGTGTTGGGATTTTTTTTTATTGTTGCAAGGTTCAAGTTTTTTAAGCACTTGACTGCAGGTAGGTTCACGCGTACTAGAGTCCGAGCCACGGAGCCATCCCTCTACCATGACATTATCTCCATATATCACAAACGTGATATCGTTTAAGTAATAAAAGTTTAATCTAAGCATTACCACATACAGTTGACGCTTATTTATAGCCATAATTTATAATTAAATGAGTTAATCAAATATGTATATATAATAACATAATCACAAATAACGTTGGAAGATTTATGCGCAAAACAGTTATTCAGCAGGAGATATGGTTTGATTTTTTTGTAAATAAATATATAAAGAATTCATAATATTTATCACTAATCGTACGATTCAATATACCATACTCTCGAGGTTAATATTTACAATTATTTGCGATTAATTCATAATTGTTTATATATAGCTCAAAATAGTACAACCAGAACAACAAGGCGTGGTTAAGTGTTCATTTTTATTGGCCTACGTTTCCGACCATAGCGAAGCACTCAAATAGATATAATTTAATCTATGATATAATATTATGGTATAGTTTGACAAATTAGGAATGTAGATTACGCTCGTATACCTACCGTCAAAACTATTTGTGCCCTGTCAGTATCTATCTGCTAACGATCTGTCCCACAAAAGACTTGGAAGTTTACAATTAAATAGGTATTCATAATGACAGACTTTCCAAATGTCTTTTGGGGTCCTATTCTTGAATAATAAGAATGTCTTTATTATAATAGGCGTAGTAAGCCTATTTCTGCCTCTTACAGAATCACCATTTAAGGCACTATTTGACGTTACTGTCAGCCGTAGTAAACATTTTAAAACTCACCTCAAACCAGTGTAACTTTCTTTGAAACACGTCAATGCATATTCATGAAGTGATAAAATTAAAATATGAGTTCATTATAAGAGGATGAATGAATTAATCTTTTCAGCTAAGTGAATAATATTTACTAACAGCTTGCGTAATTAGAAAACTTAATTCTATTTCCCATTACAAATGATTGACAGCCAAAAGCATAGTTTCGCCCGGATTAATTTTTTTAAATAATAAAGCACATACTCTGTAACTACTAACTTTAATTTATGAAGTCCGTCTCTGACCAACACCCTCTTCTCATATTGCTGGTTGCAAATGAATATACTTTACATTCAATTAACGAATAGTAAAGGAAAGATATTACCTTACATCTATTAACAGTGCCAACAACATTGCAACACTGTAACTTTACAATTGAGTGTTCTTGACTCGCACATTTTTAATATCTTTACTCCTCAATTTCATTGAATCGCTCTAAAAAATGCATATCAAGTCATCTTATTGACTGTCCCCCCGAGCGCTTTCTTTACAAGTTAAACGAATCTCCACCCCTTACAAAGACATAATAAAGTAAGCTGCTAGATACATAAATTCTTTGCCTTTTACTGCTTTAGTGCAATACCGAATCCTGTAGTCATGACCCAAGCCATAAATGATAATTTATGGGTTTAAAAACGTCAACGCCGATACCGTTTGTATGCGAAAAGAACTAGTTTACATTAAAGATGCGGGTCGACTGTTACGTATATTACTAATATAAAGCATCTAAAATTAGAACGGCCACGAATTCATCATCATTATAAAGCTCTTCTAATAGATTTCAACCATAAAATGTACATGAACGATTATTAAATGTAAAGTTATGATTATTTATTAATCCTGGATCACTTCAGTACCTATCGGTTATAGTTTTTGACATTTTTTATAATCCGAATATTTTAGTGACCACTGAAAGTTGAAAAAGTTTCCAGGGCTGCTGCGATTTTCCAAAATTTTAAAAACTTTGTTTTTCAAATTGCAACTACTTTTTGATGCCAGAAATGAATGTAGATTTTAGGGCCACTTTTATTAACATTATGTATCTTTATCCGGTAGTTTTCGAGTTATTGGCATTTTTCGAAACAAATATTCTTATTTACATTAGGTTTGGAAGCAATCGTTTTATTTAGAAAGCACTTCGAATCACATGTCAAACAGTGTTCAAATTATTTCGTTCAATTTTCACCATGGATCATCATCCGCATTGCGTTATTTTTGATTTTTTTGTTATTTATGCCAATACCTCAAAATCTACCGGATATAGGCATACAGAATGCAGAATTGACCCTAAAATTAAATCTACAATCATTTCTGGCATCAGAAATAGTCTAGGAAATAGTAGTTTGAAAAACTGAAGTTTTTGCCATTTGTTCGAAACTTTCGGCGGTAACTCAAAAAACTCCTTAGACATTAAGAATTCGATTATAGAAAAGAGCACACGCTTATCTGAACGGTTTAATAGATATGAATTTTTGAACGGACCCTTGAATCACGGATCTAATCTTCAAATTTTTAGAAAACAATTGACATCTGTCCAAAACTATGACAGATAGGTGCTTAAATCTTAATTGTGTTGAATTCAGAATAAAATACCGCATTTAGA
Organism: Photinus pyralis; assembly: GCF_008802855.1. Taxonomy (NCBI): domain Eukaryota; kingdom Metazoa; phylum Arthropoda; class Insecta; order Coleoptera; family Lampyridae; genus Photinus; species Photinus pyralis. Next base: position 42,005,497 of record NW_022170249.1, read on the forward strand.
ACAAATAGAAAATGGTATGTTTTTATATTTAAAAAACCAAGATGGCGCTACTTCCGATATTTACGAAAACTGCGCCACCTTGAATTTGTTTAAGAATTATATTTAGAGGGAGCTCTACATACAAATGTCTCGTCTAGACGTTCCAATCGCCGTTTGAGACTACCTTCCTTCGACACTCTTTCCGTAGATATTTGCACTGACATCACCAGTAGATGTATCTCGTCCAGACATTCCATTTACCCTTTATGGGTACCCTCTTCCGCCCACTTGGTTTCGAGATATTCCTTTCTACCTAACCATTTAGATACGTCTCGGTCAAACAATTTATTTTGTCCGTGTGAGTACTCTCCTCCAAAAGACGGTATCCTCTTTTGACAATCCGCTCTTGAGATATGAGAAATTGCCATCGATCACGATAAGGGGTCGACAGGACAGTTATAGTTTGTAGAAAGCATTTTTTCGATAAGACCTTTAATTAGAAAAAAAATTTCAAAATTATGCACCGTTTTACTCGTGGAATGATACATACCCCCCCCCCCCCCCCCCCCCGTAACAAAAGCTGATGGTTGCCTGGCACACCTTCAAGGTGTAACTACTTTTTGCAAAAAATTCCAGGACTTCTAGAGAGTTGTGCAAAACCGCAGAAATGGGCACTGACAGACGGACGGACAAAAGGTGACAGTTTACAATAATTAAAAATGGAGGCGTGATGTATTTAGCAGTTTTGTTTTGTTCACATTCCAAATTTACTCACTCAAATTCGTTTCCATCTCTGATTATAATTTATAATCAATCGATGCTGTTTACCTGCTACAGAATTTTTCATGTCCCCTTTTGCTTAATCGTCAATTACAAATTATTGTTTATTTCTTTAATAAGCGATTTTTTAACGATCCTGGTGGTCCACTCAATTGTTGCTATGATACTGTCTGGTTTGTTGGTCATTCAGTCTGTTCGTGATCATGATAATTATTAATCCTCGCGAAATTTATTACCCCCCGTATCGTGTTGATTAAAATTACACCAATGTATTCCATCATAATTGGTTTGGGCTAAATCGAGTATCCCAAAATGAATAAATTAATCGGCTTTACTGATAAAGAAATTAGTTTGTGTAATTTATAAAAAGGGTATCATGCCTAGTTCACGTGATTTCAGTAAGTTTATGCGTTATGCATATCTACATTTTCACATCCTAGGCTGATTCATTGTTTATTGTTATGGTAATCATACTTCCTTATATCATTACCATCTAAAAACAAATCTTAACGATATTGTGTACAATCATCATGGAAAATTCAAAAATAAGTAAACAGATTCTTTCGGGTTACATCAGATTATTTCTTTTCTTGTACTAATAAGAAAATTAATTCTTCCCCAGTAAATTACAATTCTGAGACGGAAACTGATAGCAGTTAGTTCAGGCGTGGATTTACACCTAATGTGAGACCTGGGATCCATGGAGAAAAATCATGACCCCAATTCAAAAGTCCCTGAAATGGGCAGAACAAGTATGAGCTCAAACATTGTTCAATATTTTATTATTTTGAGATTTTTTGATCGCTTTCAACGTTTGCAATTTTTGAGTTTGAATAGTCAGTTCACAAATCAATTGATGAAAAAATGCTAAACTTCTCGGCAACTTGATAAGTGCGCAATTATAATTCCATCAGTATTTATGAGCTTTTCAACGGCACCTTTTTCAATTGTTGAGCTCTCATGGTAATTTTACATATCAAATTTCGAAATGACTTACTAACTTCACGTCAATTTGACAAGTAAGCACAACACTTGTAAATCAATCAGTATTTAAGAGCTTTCTTGAGCTTTTCGGCGGCACCATTCTCGATTTTTGAACTTCAGTACATCAATTTTGAGTTCTTGTGGTTATTTCACAAATCCACAAAGAGCAAACATCACCTGCAAATAATTAACAAGGTGCACAAAGCTGCATCTGAATCTGTAAGCATTTATTTAATAAAAGATCATTTACTAAAAACAATTGGATCCGAGCGTAATCGAGTCATGAAAATCAAATTTTCAATGAGCGTTCTTTGTTAGTCTATAAGGAACCCGTAAACATATACAAATTTTCAAAACGGTTCGTTGCTGCTATAAAAGAAATGCATACAAACGCGACACATAAACAGTACCTACATCACTTTAAACTGCATTCCTCGGCCAACAAATAACAATTTACTTTGTCGATGCCAATAGCAACGAGTACTTTTTATACGCTAGCAATTCCAACGGACAGACGTCTAAAATGTCAAAAGAACGACGCGCTCACGGCCACCTATAACGATCGGGTTAATTTTTCTTCTCATTTAAAATAGTATATTATGCAATGAGCATTTAATGACAGCTATTAAGACTAGGTCAGTTCACACCCTCTTCAGTTCCTCAAATTGACCCAGTGACCCAATTTCACCCAGTGACCCAATTTCACCCAGCGAGTCAGATTGACTCAATGGCCCAATTTTACCCGGTGACTCAATTTGACCCAGTGACCCAGTAGGCAATTTAATCCAATGACCCAGTTTGAATTAGTGACCTCAGTTCAAATGCACAGATTATGAAATAAATGAAACTGCTGAAAATAATACTCGGTTGCTTGACAAGTGCCATATCTAGGAGACTGACGTAAACAAACTTTCCATTTCATTGCTTAAACCAGCTTTACTTGGTAAACCCTACCATTTGCTTATAAGAAAAGATAGAGCGCGTCTACGATCTGAAGATCCCTAATGTGTCAATATCCATATTCATTAATGTGTAATTTGTGTGGAGTTGGAGAAAAGCTATCTCTATGGTCTATGTATACATTGTGTTTGACATCAGACATGAACTAATTATTTCTTATTGTTTCCATTGGACTGAATTTGACTCCTAGGTAATAAATTGCCCCAAACTTAAAAATTAAACTGGGTCAGCTGATTAAACTCTGAAGCAATGGTTTAAACTGAGTTTCCTTCAACATTTATTCATGGGACTTCGGTAACTGGTAAACGGTAATAGCGCTGCAGCAATAGATCTTTAAAGTTAAAGTGAAGTTAGCAGTGCATTTTTACAAAATTGGTTTGTGGGCTAACTAGTGAACTTCTAAAATTGAGAATGGTGCCGTTAAAATGCTCAAAAAAGTTCATAAATATTGATCGATTGACAATTTTTGAGCTCATACTTGTCCAGTTGACGCGGAGTGGGCTAATATTGGAACTCAAAAATCGCAAACGGTACCGTTGAAAAGCTGTAAATAATAAAACATTTGAGCTCATACTTGTTCTGCCTACTTCAGGAACATGTCCAAATAGGAAGAAAAGATAATTGAAATGTAAAGCCGGTGCTGGTTTTACACGTCAATCAATATTTGTGGGACCTTCTTCCAGAAACCTTTCGATCAAAACCTTTTTCATCTTTTCCCGATCTAATTCAATCCGAAGCTTCCAGCATTTTTCACGCCGTGCATCGCGTACTTCTTTGAATCATAGTGCAGACTTATTGCCTACTTCACGCAAAATTTGATATTAAGTTCAAATAATTTGACAACCAAAATGAAAGTCGGATTTAACTTGGACTTTTTCTGTAATATAAGAGATCGGCCGATAAACCAACATAATAAGTAATTAAGTTGTGATAAAGCCTGAGATTCTTTTCTCAAACATTTTTTGATAAATAAAAATCAAAGCAGATGATTTTTTCAGGACCTTGATAGCCGCTAGTCTACGAACATTTAATATATTTACTGGAAAAGCGAAAACAAAAGAAACATGCTTGTTGCAATGTGTAATTTACTTGCCCAAATGCTAAACGAACTTGATTTATTCTGGTTACATTTGACAATATGGAGAATCAAACCCGATCATTAGCCCTTGGCCGCACTTTTGCCATTTAAATGTTTGTACACAAAGACCCATAACGTTTTAATAATTAGTTCTAAAAAGTTAACACAGTTTGGTGAACTGGTTTAATATTCAAGGATACCCTTCAATCAAATCACAAAAGGATACATTTGCATTGATGAGGACATACAATGCAATCTGTAATTAAAATTGCTACAGAACCATGAATAGGAATTATCTTCTCTCGTAGACAGATGGCAAAATCGCGACGCGTGAAGATTTTTGTATTTTCAAGTCACAGAGTTCGCCAAACGCAATCACGTGCTTTAATTAAAATTGCACAGAGGGCAACTCATTTGTAATTCGAGAGCATCGTTGACTGCAACAAACATTTTGCATGCGGTCAGTTAACTTCAACTGATCTTGAAATCACAAGATAAAAGATGTTGCGCTGTGTATATTTGGATATCGCCATATTGTTATTTCGGTTTTACTAGATATAGGTAGTAGATAAAATGAATAAAAAAAAATAAGCTTTGTAGCGCATTTTTGCAAATTTATTTGCAAAAAGATAGTTTTGAATCGTATTTTGGCCGGCTAGCTGGTTGGCTGGCTGGCAGCAAATGTGGGCTCGTAGAAGAACTCTTATAGAAAGACGAGGATTGTATAATATGTACCTACCGGAGTCGTGTAATTAACAACTTTAGGTCGCGGCTACATAATGTAGGGTCGGAGATATCTGGGCGCTATCCCCACGAGCGGTGTTATACTAATGTGGTGATTTGTCAGTTCTTCCTGTTTTCTACAGTTTTGGTTTCGATTGTTTTCAAATTGGCGTCCTCGTAAAGATCTTGTAAACGCGTACAGCTCCTGCGTGACGGAATGTTATTTTTTTTCGTAGGGGCGAAATTAACCACTTTTTTGCGAGGCGCGCGTCTTCGAAGGATAGTCGACTGCGAGCGCCCAATCGAATTACGGTCTCTCTTTGTCGTGTCTCAAGGTATGAAAAGTGCCCCAAAAAATTAACATTATTTTTGTTGCTATTATTACAAAGGGCTGTAGATGAAGGCGGAATCTGATTTTTTTAGTGGCACCTACTGCGTAGATGTTTATTGCTGTTGGATGTTTAATTTTGTTTAAATAATCACCTTGTCTTTTGTTTGCTGTATTGTTCATTACGTTACAAATTTAGGGAAATCTGCAAATAATTTCGTTGTGTTATTTGAAAAGTTTATCTCCGATCTTGTGATAAGGAATTCGTTATCGCGTCGTAAAGACTAATTCAGCTGAAGGTTTTTGCGAAATTAAAGGCAGGGATTTGTTTAAGTAATTAGATTACTCTTGAGGTCGATAATTTTAAACTTTGCTAATAAAATACTGATCCGCATTACCAAAAATGAGCTTTCTTCATGCATAGGCTGATTTACAACTTGTTTTGAAAATTTGACAAATCTCTTTATAGTTACTTGGAGAGTGTCTTATAACAAAGGAGCTGATAAGGTAAGTATATTATGGCAGGTATAGCTTAAATTTTAATCTTTACGGTAGGTTACAATAATGCACAGTAAAGTTGTGTCATCTTTATCAGTCAGTATTTAGTACCAACTACCTTATTTGTACTACTTAAATGATTTATCGTTCATCAGTAAAATGAACTCGACGAACTTTCGTTGTTCCCAATCGTCAAATCACAATTTAGCAAGTGCAAGGATATATTGGAATTTATGTAAAAGAAAAATAAATGGATTACATATTTTGTTTACTTACTAAGAGCAGAACGAAACTTTTAATAGTGGTTATCATCTTGTGAAGGGCATATATTCATACAAAATGATGAGTACTCACTGACCTCTATTTGATTAGTGTGCGTACGTTCGTCTCGTTCTAATTATACAAGGTATCATCTTTGTACGAGGTTACCATTGACGTGCCACGCACTATACTATAGGTATAGATGTACAGTGCCATTGCCAGGATAAATTTCTTAACTATCCCGTTTCGTAACTTTAACATAATCATTGAGCAGTTGTACGGCGTGCTCAACAACAATGCTGATTTTATTGAATATACTTTTTATGGAAGAAAGCTAAAGAGCAAAATAAACAGGTTTAGCTCGAGGTTTAGTGTCTTCTTTTTACATTACCTATGTACGTAATAAAAACGCTATTTGTGATTATATTTTAATTAAACCATATCAATTTAAATATTTAATACAGTATATTTATTTATTATTTATAAAATTACCATTAATAAGAGACAAAATTAGAAAAAAATAGGTACACTTTAGTCATTTGTAATGCTCTGCTAGTAACAGGTTTTATCGTATCTCAAATATAATTGCTAAAAATTACATTTCTGGACAACTACCAAATTTCGAACAAGATTACAAACATAATACGCATTTACGAAAATTGTACCATTTTCCAGTTACCTGATTGCCAAATGATACGATCCATAGTTTTAGTGTTAAAAACACTTATAGGATACTAGTTTCGAAGTGTAGATATAACGAAATCCTGAAACGCTCCACTGTTAAAAGGGTAGGGTGCGGAAGCGAAAGAAGGTTTGAAATGAGACGCCCACAGTTCGTAAAAGTGGATTACTCTACTTTGCGATCGGCTCTGGATTGGTATGATACAAAGAATGTTGCGCATACGTTATATCTATAATCTTAATAGTATTAGGTTACCGCACATTAAACGGCCACGTCCCGATCGTTAAAAACGGTAAGGATTGGGACCATATAATTAAATAAGTGTCCGCACACTTACAATTGTAGTACACCCAACATAAGATGCACGATTTGAAACAGCTGTAGATTTAACGTGCCTAAGTAATTGTATGCACAGTATTTTAATGAAGAAAAACATGCATATTAATATATCATTTTTCATAACAAAACAATATATTGTTTTTACCATTAGAAAGTTAACGATTTCCGACTTAAAACCAGAATACAGTTTTCCCCGATAATTCATTTGCTTACATAACAATCAGAGCTATAACAATCCTGAAAATCAATATAAACGCTGAGTTTTCTCAAACCCGTCGCTTAAACGGCCAACATAGCTCAGGGTTAAACAAGAAAAGAAAAGCTTCAGATCTGCGACAGCGGTAGTTCGTTCTGGGCATTTGATGTTCGTCTTTCGTTACACTTACCAATGGTAGAGCGCCACTCAATATTTCTAACTTAATTTAGGTACCAAAAGAAATACTGGTTTATTCAAACAAATGGCAAAAAATAAATATCTACAATGGGATAGCGTACCATGAAAATATTCAAAATTATAACACGTTACACAAAAATCTTATAGTAACTTCAATGTACAATTTAAAATCCCCAGTTTAATAAAACCGCAATCTCCAAAACCTGCAAGTAATCAAAACAAAACCTCCCAAGCCGTAGGGCTCGATATATAATTAATTAACTAATGTTTGAGGGGCCTGGCTCTACTCGTAATCTGCTGCTGTAACAGGTGTAACTGGTCCTCTAGAAGGAAATGGTGGACTACAACAACATTCACGTTTTGAACTAAATCATAGCTTAATCGAGATGGTAAAGATATTAAATAGGTACTAATGTTAACAAATTACTTGAATGTGATAGCATTTAACTCAGAGGGACAAAATAGTTATTAACTAATACCATTGAATAATGTGGTTTTTATTCAATGCTAATACGCTCAAGAGTTACGAAAGTTGTCTTTTTGTTGAGGATCGAATCCCGATATCAAATTTCGTTCATGACCCGGTGACCCAATTCGTTATCAACAGGTGGAATGTATGCCAAAGGTGTTAGCACCCGCAGATAACGGTGAATTTAACCCAAGGTTACCTACACATTCGTAGGTGAACAGAAATGTAGGTAAAGCGTCTCTGAAACTTAAGCTGGTCCTTACAGTTGAATTAAATTTGAATTTGAACTAAGATTAAAACTCTTCGTTGATATCATAAAATGTACATATCTCTTAAATAAGAGGGCTAATTTATATAGATGAAGTAACAACTATCGTCGTATAACAGATGGCAGCCGAACCTCAGGAAAAAGTACACTTCAATTACGAAACATGCAAATGACGGTACTTACGATAAGGCAACAAAACCGCAATTAGATCCTCCCTATTGGAGTTTTTAGGTGAATCCGTCATAACAATATTTCTGGAATCCCCAAATTAATAAATCCAATTGCCAGAGATTAATAAAATATGGATGATGGCAAATAAAATTCCATGCGTTCTCAACTAAAGTATCAGCTGTTGGTTATTAATGAAGGGTAACCTGATACGGTTCTCGACAGAAAGTGAAAATCGATCGCACTGCGCGGTAAAATTGCGTGGTTAAAATTTCAACAATAGATGGAGCTATCTTTTTAAAAGTTACAAGGATCTTTCAAGTAAATAGAATCAAATAGTATAAATTATATAGAGGGTGGAGTTCCACAACGGTGTGATGATCAACATTTTCTTTATCTTTTATAGCGCATTTTTGCAAATTTATTTGTAAAATAGTATATTAAGATACAAGTGTATAATCAAGTCTTTAAAGCACGCGCAACGAGTTTAAGGGCACTTATAGTATTTTTTATTATACCTGCAGTATAATTTAAAAATAGTAAATACAATGAAATCATATTGACGTTACACTCGAATACGTGTCTAATTAAGTGGGCTGGGTGTTCGTAATTTCACAATTGCCATGGAAATGTCACTTGACGTTTGCTTATAAAAATCATCGTGTTTGTGAATAAAACGATTTCCGTTGAAAAAGATAATACACCGCCCATTAAATCGATTGTTGTAAAATCTAAACAAACGTTGGTAGGTGTAAAATCCAACTCCAGTAAAGCCTATTATAAAGAATATGAAAAGTTGTTTCCATGGATGAATAGGAAGTTACTTACGAATACAGTCTTAAGTGCATCCATAATGCTGGCATATATGAAGGAAATGTCAAAGGTATTTAAATCTTCTATATTTTGGTGCATTCATTCAAAACTTTAAAGCAATGCTGCGATAAAAAAGTGGAACAGATTTGGAAGCATACCCTAAATTACGCGCGTTTGTGAAAGCTTCAACCAAAGGATAGTTACAAAAGCCAAAGAAATGTTCTGCATTTACAGAAAGCGACCTAAGAGGATTTTTTATTTCATCCAGATGACAGTTTCAAAAGTCATACTTGAAGTATCGTTACTTAGCAACTTTAAAGCACGTGTGTTTTAAAGGACCTTTTTCGCACGCATTTGAGTGTTTAAAACGGAGATTGTGATTCAGGTATAATAAAAAGGTATCTTTTAATCAGTCGACAACATCTGGGCGTCATCCTCGAGGGTGGTGTACTAACCTGGACATTTTTCAGTTCTTTCCTATCTTCGTCTTCAGTTTTGGTCCAATTGTTTTCAAATTGGTGTCGTCGGAAAGATCTTGTAAACGCCCACAACCCCTGCTTGGCGGAATATTGTTTTTTTATTATACCTGAATCACAATCTCCGTTTTAAACACTCAAATGCGTGCGAAAAAGGTCCTTTAAAACACACGTGCTTTAAAGTTGCTAAGTAACGATACTTCAAGTATGACTTTTGAAACTGTCATCTGGGTGAAATAAAAAATCTTCCTAAGTCGCTTTCTGTAAATGCAAACATTTCTTTGGCTTGTACCTATCCTTTGGTTGAAGCTTTTACAAACGCGCGTAATTTAGGGTATGCTTCCAAATCTGTTCCACTTTTTAGTCCCAGCAATAAGTGAAGTTTTGAATGAATGCACCAAAAGATAGAAGATTTAAATACCTTTGACATTTCCTTCATATATGCCAGCATTATCGATGCATTTAAGACTTTATTCGTAAGTAACTTCCTATTCATCCATGGAGACAACTTTTCATATGCTTGATAATAGGCTTTACTGGATTGAGATTTTACACCTACCAACGTTTGTTTAGATTTTATAACAAGCGATTTAATGGACGGTGTATTATCTTTTTCAACGGAAATCGTTTTATTCACAAAGACGACAATTTTTATAAGCAAACGTCAAGTGACATTTCCATGGTAATTGTGAAATTACGAACACCCAGCCCACTTAATTAGACATGTATTCGAGTATAACGTCAATATGATTTCATTGAATTTCCTATTTTTAAATTATACTGCAGGTATAATAAAAAAATACTATAAGATACACGTGTATAATTGGTCTTTAAAGCACTTGCAACGTTAAAGGCACTCCGCTTTGCGTCGTGCCCTTAAACTCGTTGCGCGTGCTTTAAAGACTTGATTATGCACTTGTATCTTAATATACTATTTTTTAGGGACGAAATTAACCACCTTTTGCTAGGTGCGCGTCTTTGAGGGGTAGTCGACTTCGGGCGCCCAAGTCCCAAGAGGTATCTTGCACTGCGAATATTGTCAGGCGGTTTCAAATTTGCCCCAAAAATTGAGTACTATTTTGTGAAGGGTTTTTAGCGAAATATACTAAAATGCGAATTGCGGATGAACGGGACGTTGGAAGTGGGTCTCGACAAAGGGAATGTTGTTGCCCCCGACAAAATCTTACTGATGGTGGGATCAAATCTTCAAATACGAATTGCGGGTGAACGGCACGTCGGAAGCGGGTAACGACAAAAGGAATGGGTTGCCTCCGATAAGATCTTACTGATGGTGGAGTCAACACTTCAAAAGCGATTTACGGGTATCGACAAAGAGAATATGGTAGCCTTGGACAAGATCTTATAGATGGTGGAGTCAACACTGGCTAATAGAATACTGATCTGCCACACAAAAATGCGCTGACGTCCCTTCGATCTCACAGTCTCACACGAGGATTTTAAGTCATCATACGCTCCCCAGGTAGCATCCAACCTTCTGCATAATGTCCCCCACATTGACCAACTTTTGTGTCCTTTGTTTTTGAAGATGCAGCTTGAAATGCAATAATGGCTCCTAAGATGTAGGCATTTCCTCACAAATCTGTGTAATTCAAAATACATTATGTCCGAAAGTGTCGTACTCATGTAGTTATATACGTCAATAAATGTTTGGCGAATGCGTGTCAAAGTTATCAGACCCAGAGGCACAGCCATAATTTGGTATTAAACAATACACCCCTAAAGCGGATCTAAAAAAGCGGTAGAGCACCTCGGTGTGTAACCCTACGGGGTCATTGGATTTGACCTATTTTCAATAACTTGTTACATCATGGAGCATATAGGTCAGCTGTGCAAAGCTAGGTGCAAAGTTTGTACCGAATCGGTCTAAGCGTTTGACAGTTATCGTGTTCACGGACAGACGGACACTATCGATTCCCCTATAAAGCTTGCATTGCTTTGCTCTGCCGCTTAATAATTTACAGAAATATACAGATTGAATGAAATTTTATTAATATTATACTCAAGAATAGGGACACAATTGTTGAAAAAATGTGTGTATGGCCGGTTGTACTAAGACTTATACGGCACAAACGAAGCACAAACGATTGCGATTAAACCCGTCGTTTGTGCTTTAAGGTGGCGTTTACAAAAAGTGCAAAAGTTGCCTTGCGATTTCCTCAATAACTTTGTTTCGAGATCAAAAAAGAAACTTCTGTTAACGACCGATGGTTGCTAAGGGTTTAAGCTTGTGAATGAATTTAAATTTGATAACAAATTATTATCAGTGTGTGATAAAAATGAAAGATATACATTTTATATGGGAGTTTCGTAACAACAAATGTCGGAACATCATATAGGTATTTGAATGAATGCTATTTCAACCAAAAATTTGTACGTGTACCCAGAAGGCAGTTATTGTGGAAACAAATTTCCAATTTTTCAATGTAAACGCAATCCTAAGTTCATGCGTGAAGTCCACTGAGCATTTTCAATTGCCCATAATTTTTGTATGGTTGGTTCTGCAGATATCTATACGGCACAGCACAGAGCACAAACGATTAATCCTAATTCTGTCCTTTATGCTTTTCATGTCCTGCTCATTTCACGGGCACGGTAATCTCGACATCATTTTTCAATCGCATATCTGAAATGGTGGCGAATTCGAAACAGTTATAGTAACTATGGCAAGAATTTTTTATCTCAAAAAGTGCGTTTCCGGCTATAATTTTGGAGTTGGAGCCTGTTGGTGATAAATTAGACAATATTGAATTTATTTTTCCTCCAATGTAGGAAATAAAACCTTTGCCATTTCGATAAACTTTTTTTAAACGCATAATAATTAATCTCTGTTTACAAAACATATATTTATTCTCTGATATTTTATGATACGCAGTTATCCCATGTAAATAATAACCTACCTGTGTTTATGAGTTTAATTAATTATTAATGCGCCATTTACTAACAAGTGGAACGTGTAACTTTTGCAATTCAATAAAGAAAAAGGGATAAAAAGCATTTGTAACCTGGTAAATTATTTGGACATTTTATTCTTAGATTAATCAATTTATTTATGCACCGACCGACATTGAAACGATAAGCATATCATAATGACTTATTTATATAAATTTAATTCAATTGATTATCAGGAAAGGTTTGTTGTTAACGCGTGATCAATGTGCTGAAAGAAATACGGCTCACGCGCCTCTTGTCACATACCTACATTGTAGTACTTAAAAGAGTACATTCATCACCCGAAAAGCAATGGGCTACTGTTAGCGCGTATCACTCGTGCTTCTCCGATTACTTTCTTCGTGACTCCTCATTCCATAAACTTCAATCAACTTTCCAGTTACGACAAAGTTTACTGTTTAGTACAAGTTGAACTTCTCGTACGTTTGTATGTAAGTTACAGAGAGAATTGCTAAAAACATGTTCGGTAGTATTATTAAATTTACGCCGTGCACAAGCCACGAATTAATTCGTAGCGTTAACGGTGCTTTACTACGAAATATTTCGAAAACGTCTACGGCAAATAACGAAACTCCAAGACCGGCTAATAATTCAAACGGCACTACAAAATACACGTCAAAATGGAACAGACTACGTAAACATTCCAATAGCAGGTAAGTCCAATTTAGGTGTACAATACAAAAGAAATTTTTGCCTACGTGACCATCCGCTCGTTCCGTTTCTTCAGCAACCCTCCCTAACCTCCCCGTTGTATCCGCAAAAACAATATGTACCTACTACTCTGCTGCGGTTACTCTTTCATCTCCTGTTCTTGTACTTTTTTTTACAATTAACATGAAACTGGTTAACGGTTGAGGGTCGGATAAAAATGGTCACGTAATATAGTTGCGTTACATTATTGCGTATCCAAATCTATAATGAATGATGCAAAAGCCAATTTTAAAAAAATCATGGAGAAAGTTGCGACTGGATTTTCCTGTCTGCATTTCTATCGGCCACGCATGTATCTATGTCGGGTTAACTGATACACAATTCATAGAATTCGTGAGCAATTTCTGAGAGATTAGAATTTGAGTTAGAATTGCTACCTGAATTCCTAAGAAGATGTTTAGACTTTCCAAGAATTTCCAAACGCTTCCTAAGAAATGTGGCCCATTTTTAAGTTCCTAAACACTTAAAATAATTTACAAAACTTTATTTATTTATTTGGGATAAAAACTTATGCACGACAAGGCCGCAGACTGAGTAGGTAACCTTGTGATTATTAAAGATGATTTATAAATATGCAATTTTGCAGTTATGTATGTGCTATTTATTATTTATTTCGCTTTTTGGAAATTCTGACCCCTTTCGAAAATAACTGAAAATATACCGTTTTTAAAGACAGATAATTTTGTAAAAGTTTAATACTTATGCTAGTTTCTCATTGCGATAGGACAAATACAAAAATGATGTCAAATGGAAATCAAGGTGGCCATATTCATGTATCGATAGCGGCTTTTCTTAAGTTCTCGTTTCGGTATCCTATGACCGAACAAAGAATAATTATTTTTACGATTTTATCAAGTAGACATAGAATAATAATCAATAAAAAAATCTCAAAATGTTGTAGACCACAATTTATTTTGCTAATTTTCCATTACATTTATAATTATAAACCTATTCTGTTAATATGACGTTGCTCAATGGGCATATCGTAGACCACCTTTTTACACAAAAAATACCGAAAATGTCAATTGCGTGGTCAATTCTTTATTTTTGGCATTGTTATGAAACAATTTCAATTTTCTGTTAATTTATCTATGTTAGTAAACCTCCAAATTTAAATGTAAACAGTGAAATCATATTTTACGGAAGCTGAAAACAAATACAAGCATGTATTTTTGAAAATGTTTTATTTGCATCTGGAAAATACAGATAACACAATGTCAACGTTTGAATCTATGTTTCAGAAGAAACTGAACATAAATGAAGAAACTGAAAAATACAGTTTTATTCGAATGTGCCCGAGGACCCGTTGAACTTTTCGGCGCAGTGTCGTCAAGAAAGGGGAGCAAAGGTGACAAGGTGCGCCGGGATCTAGAGCCCGAAGGGCACCGTTGTACTTCCGATATACATAACTGTGATTAGGTTTTCTCAACTTCCTCATTTGCGTGTTTCATTCCCATTTCTTTACTTACTCAATAGGTATCTTGAAACAATAACACACGTTGCATTATTGCTAACAGGAAAGCCAAGTGGCGAACACACTCCAGTTGGGCACGAATAGCTCAACTTTTTTAAATGTGTCTTTATTAAGTTGATGAAGAAAAAATAAATGTTTTTTTTTTAATTACTTTTATAATGGGAAACTCGACAGGGGTCGTAATTTAAAAACTTTGGAGTTATTACCCCCAAAAAACTCCCCAATGTATGAGAGTTTTCAACCATCTAAAATATAGTTTTTTACGAGGTTTTTTATGATCCTTTATTGATCGAGACACTCGTCCAGACATTATCAGATTTTTTCTTCACCCGTTTGAAACTGTAGCTCCGTCCTAGAACTTTTGGGAAACACTATAAGTATGTATATGTGCATTAAATATACTATGCGATCAAAAATGTGTTGCTATTGAGTCACCTTTCGAATTTTTGTTTACATGAGAAATCGTACTTAATTTGAACTTCCAAAGGCGACTCGACAGCAACTCAATTTTGATCGCCCGTTACATGTATTACCGGTACAGGGCAATAGTCCCCGACCAAAATCCCAGTGGATAAAAACCCCCGAAAGACAATAACCTCCCGACAAAAACCCCCGGGAGATAATAACTCCCCTATACCATTTTCTACAGTTCGATGATTTACACTGTCATGTGGATTCTTTTCTAATGCAAACTAGAAAAATTCTGAAAATAAATTCCAAGAAACTGAACACCCAGTAGGATAATTATTAGGTTATTTGAAGGTTTAGGTTAATTTTCAATTTTTCTGGAGGGCATAGGTATCACATTTTTCGGGGTATATTTTTTTAAACCCAGGGGATTTACTGTCCAGGGGCTATTGTCACACGGGGGTTCATGGATAGGGGCTTTTGACCGAGTGTGTGTCCTAGACTCATGTTACATGTATGACATATGCCTTGCTGGTTTTACTTACATTACTCAAACGCCCTACAGACAACGTCGTTCGACAAATTGGACATACTGTATGTAGGGCGTTTTACATATTCAAATAAAGTTAATCTGGTAGTCTTAATACTTACTTATGAATAATATTTTAAATCCAAGGGCTCCGTGCACCGCTGTACCTCTCGATGGCAGTACACATGCAGAACCGGGTAGTACAACCGTTGAGTGAATAATTACACAATGGTGCAACGCAGGTCGCAGTACATCGACAGGTCTTACCTAGTAGTACACGGCAGTACACAGAATTACTGACAGGGCAGGGAGGGTACATCAAGTACTATCAATTTGGACAGTACGTCTCAGTGAAATACCCCTCGGACAGTTTACATACTAACGAGCATAAGTCGGAGCACAGTAATTCTATGCTGAGAAAAAAAAACAATGTACAACGGACATTGTAATCTCGATTGCTTGATTAATCAACATTCAACAGACACTTTTTATCATGCAGAAACAATTAGATAGTCTATTACTTATACAATTAGAGATTATATTATAATTTACTTCTTGAGCATGTTGATAGTCGTTAGATCGTTGAGTGAAAGGTATGGTTAGATCTACTTCATGAGAATTTTTTGAAATAAAAATGATATCTTTCAGTGGAAATAATTCATGTTATTTTTTTACGATTAAGAGATACCATATGGAATACTTACTGATATACTGCTTACGCTTGTGCATAATTTGGATTTTTTCACATATTAGGTAATACCTGATGTGAATGTTAACGTACCTACATCAGAGTGAGGAAATTCCGTTATATTACTGTGCAGTATCCTATTAATATTATTTACGTTTCTGTTATCGAATTATTCTAACGAAAGAAAATTTGACTACTTCTAGCATTTATTCTCGCATTTATTTGAATTTTGGTTACACTCAAGCCAATGCGGTAGATTTTCAACTGTTTAAAACCTATTGAAAAGTGGCAAACTCGTGACGAAATCCACTTTCTCTTACGGATACCAGACGAGATGACTATTATTTTGCATGTGAACAAGAAAAACGGAACCTCAGCCGGAACTTACCTAATGGTCGATTATCGAGAACTGAACTGTATTACAGTTTGCAACTGTCTTTGTTGCAATAAAGGGTTGAAACTTCCCATCGAGCTTCTCTTCGATTAACAAAGTTTTGAAATTTAGAACTCAAACTGTGATTTCTATACAAAAATCAAATTTTACCTTTTTAGCGCATTTCCACAAAAATAAAAAAAAATGCGCTATTGTGGCCACTTTGTCCGTCCGTCCGTCCGTCCGTCCGTCCGCTAACTTTGCGACGCTACTAGTTTTTTATCTTAAGAGCTATTGTTCTACTTTTTCGCTATTTGGTTCGTTATGGTGTCGAGTCTTGTACCAAGGAAGGAATTTTTTCTGTACCGCTTACAAAAAAAGTTATTGTAAAAAAAACAAAAAACCGTTTTTTACATGTTCCATAATTTTACACTTTTGCCGTTTATTAACGATCCTAGAGATCGTTTATAATTTTGCATTGCTATCTGTCGCCTGCCGGTTGGTCTCTCCGTCTGTTCCTTTGTCTGTCTGTCCATCTATCTGTCCGTGTGAACGATAACTTTGTTTAGAAATGTTCGATCGCTTTTACATCTCCGTTAGTTATGAACTGAATTGCATGAAATTCAATATGGGCATAGATTTAGCCATATAATACGCAATGCCAAAAGTTGAATCGAATCGATTCAAAATTCACAGTGCCCTTTTCGCATCTCGACCATTTATAAACCGAATTGCAAACTTTTTTACTTACAAAAGTATTTGAATGAAATTTGATACATAGGCACTTGGAATAAAGGAAAATCAAACCCCAATTTCAAAATTTGGTTTTGCGCATGCGCAGTGCCAACTTTTTTATTTATGGAAGAATTTAAACGAAATTTGATACATAGGCACTTGGAATAAAGGAAAATCAAACGCCAATTTCAAAATTTGGTTTTGCGCATGCGCAGTGCCAACTTTTTTATTTATGGAAGAATTTAAACGAAATTTGATACATAGGCACTTGGGATAAAGGAAAATCAAACGCCAATTTCAAAATTTGGTTTTGCGCATGCGCAGTGCCAACTTTTTTATTTATGGAAGAATTTAAATGAAATGTGATACATAGGCACTTGGAATAAAGGAAAATCTAGCGCCAGTTTCAAAATTTTATTTTGCGCATGCGCCGTGCCAACTTTTTTATCTATGGAACTATTTAAGTGAAATTTGATACTTAGGCGCTTGGAACAAAGGAAAATCTAACATTAGTTTTAAAATTTAGGTTTGCGCATGCGCAGTTCCAACTTTCTTATTTAGAAAAGCATTGAAATGAAATTCTTCTCATAAACTGAAATTGAAGTAGCACGTAAACAATGGATTGCCCATGTGCAACGCTATCTTTCATATTTGTGGCCGGATTTTTACGATTTTAACAGAAGTTGCACTTACAAATGGGAAATGAATGCAAGTGGAAATGCGCTTTATGTAAATCGTTTACGATTACTTTTTAACTTGTTTATGGTTTTGTTTACTGGAGATTTCTTCCTATTCCACTCTGAAAATTGGCGACAAAATTTCTAAAAAAAAGCTCTTCCACTCGCTAGCAAAAGAACAACACTAAGTAACCATCTCTATATTGAAAGTAATTTAATTTCCAAATGCACTTGTTGAATTTTTGACAAATCGTACAGTTGGTTATAAACCTTTACAGTGAATTTAAATTGAAATGGCCACCTCTTTCTGCAACTAAACAAATCTTTTATTCACTTTTTATGTAAAATTACCAACAATAAATGAACCCTTGCAATTGGCTGGTTGATTGTTGAAATTACGGAATAATTCACATGGATTTTTTTTCTTCATTACAATAGGCTCGATTTCGGTGTTTTTTACTTGTGAGTGGACATAATTTCTGAAATCATGATTTGCATATTATACACTCAGTTTAATGAACTTGATACAGTTTAGTATAATTGAAGAATATCTTTAGTAGGCATCGCCACAAAAGCACGTTTAGTACATCAGAAACCTTCATGGGCATACGTTTGACCGTCTATTATATATCAGTGTCCAATCCTCAATATCACTTAGATTATACACCATGTAGTACACCCATGTAGTACTGTTGCGCACTAGGTTTAAAGAATAATATTTGAATTTCCCGCTACCCGCGTCTATCTTACTCGACCCACGCCCCTCTACGCTCATTTCACCTTTTAGTGCTCGTTGCGTACACATCGTGTTAGCTCCTCACTTCTTATGTTTTTAAGTGTAAGTTTTAACTTCTAATTCCTTTTGCCCTTAGGTTTTTAGGGTTTTAGTTATGAGTCCCTCAGAGGACATTTCTAGCGACTCGGAGGCTAATATTTCAAAACAAGATTTGGCAAAACGTTTATGTAAGTTGGAACGTAAGCTTCGCAAGGTCAAACGCCGCCATCGTGATCGTCACGTTTTCGAAGTAAACGCCGCGCCGTTCTTGTTCTCGCAGCTCCCTTCGCCGCCGGCGTTATAGAAGACCCAAAACCTTCGGCAACACAACGGTAATGCCGTGCTCGTGATTATCGCAGCCCGACCGGCGCGGAGTCACCGAGACATAGCGCAGATCGTTTCTTGCACGATTCGACAAGCGCTGAACGACTGGTTGATCATTTTCCGCGCAAAATGGCGCCAGCTGCGACTCTAACCTCCAGCGAGGGGGCTCCAGATCCTCCCGATTTTGACGACAGGGAGTCTCCTGTTTACAAATTCATAATGAAGACGATTTGCCGGAGGTTTTTTGCAGGTCTTAGGAGAGGATCCCCGACAAAACACCCCGGCGCCATTCAACCTTCACGAAGCTTTAAACTCCCGTTGGAGTCATGTGATTGCTAATGGCCTGTTTTCTTCGGAGCGCGACTCTTATCAGTTGCCATCGAATTGCGTCGCTTTGACCCCACCAATTCTTAATCCGGAGATTTGTTCTATTTTGTCGGGACCTAACCTAAAACGTGACAATGCATACTTGCAACTGCAGACACAACTAAGTCACGGTAGCTCGGCCTTAGCCTCGGCTGTTCATTTAATTCTTGAGAGTAAAGAAATTATTTCCCAAGATCTGACAGCTCGCTTATTGGCAGGATTGAGTGATGCAAGTCGCATACATTTAGACCTTCTCCATCAAATGTCACTCCGGCGTACTCTCATTTATCCTTCTCTAAGCAAATCAGTGAAGGTTATAGTCGAGAAATCTACTCCGCTTCAGTTTCTCTTTGGAAACGAGTTAGGAGAGCAAATAAAAGCTGCAAAATTAGTGGCTAAAGCTGGGAAGGACTTAAAGGCCCCGCCGGTATCACACTCCTCCACTGTTTCGTCCAGACGGACTTTTCCAAAGCTAGGCAGGGGGGAAAAGGGAGGAGAGAGCGCTAACCTTAGCCGGCCTTAATAGCGGGCCGTTAAACCGCAACCGCCCGGCTCGCTCAACGGGCAGAGCTCAGCCAGAGAAGGGCCAGCCCTCAAAAACACGTTACCATTACAAACGTCGACAGTAGAGGTACGTACATTGCTGCCCGCTGGTCGCTTAAAATTTTTTACCACACCTGGACCAAAATTACGACTTACTCTCAGCCTCTGTCTTGGATAAAAGGATATTGCTTTCCGTTTTCGTCAAAACCGTCGCAACAGCGACCGGTCTACAAAACCTTATCTAAATTAGAGAGGTTACACACACAGTCCGCAATCAAAGACTTACTAGCTCTAGGGGCTATACAACCCTGCACTCCTTGGAAAAACCAGTTTATCTCTAGTATCTTTTTGCGAACTAAACCAAATGGTACACAAAGATTTATTTTAAATCTAAAAGCACTTAACGAGTTTGTCTCTACTTCTCATTTCAAAATGGAAGACTATCGTACGGCGTCGCGGTTGTTACATAGGAACGCGTTCATGACCTCAATCGACCTGAAAGACGCCTATTTTTTTTTAGTACCGGTAGCCCCTCACCACGGGGTTATTTGCGTTTCGCTTTTGAGGATAATCTGTTTGAGTTCACTTGTCTTCCGTTTGGTCTGTGTTCCGCGCCTTATTGTTTTACCAAGCTTTTGAAACCTGTAGTCTCACATCTACGACAACAGGGCATCTCCTGCGTGAACTATCTAGACGATTTTTTAATCTTTGGTAAGACCAAAGAGGATTGCACACAAAACGTCGCGTATACCCTAAACGTTCTTACCACTTTAGGGTTCCTCATAAACTACGATAAAAGTTCGCTAGTACCTAGCCAGAGGCAACAGTTTCTGGGATTTATATTTAACAGTTCAACAATGCAGCTTGAACTCCCCTATGAGAAAGCTAGCCACTTAAAACTTTTAATTGACAATCGAATAAAGAATTCTAGTTGTTCCATTCGCGCGTTAGCAACTCTCATTGGTTCGCTTGTTGCGGTATGGCCCGCTACAAAGTACGGTTGGCTCTATACAAAATTATTAGCTAGAGAACAATATCTAGCACTTCTTGCCAGTCACGAAAATTACAACGCGCTTGTCACTTTGACATCAACTGCGTTTAAGGACATACGCTGGTGGAGCCAAACTGTTTAGATGCCTCTAACGATCTTCCCCAAGATGCTTTTGATGTGGAGTTATATACAGACGCTTCATTGACTGGGTGGGGCGCCTGTTGTAATACACAAACACTCACGGCTGGTGGTCCCCAAAGGAAAAAACGTACCACATCAACATCCTCGAACTTCTCGCTATTTTTTATGGCCTACAATCTTTTGTATAGGATTCGACAAGGGTTAATGTACTAATTCGGACTGATAACACCACAGCTCTCGGGTACATCAACAAAATTGGGGGCATTCAATATCCTGCTCTTAGCCGCTTATTACGCGACATTTGGCAATGGTGCGAACACCGCCATATTTGGTTGTTCGCGTCACACATGAGCTCCCAAAATAATTGGAGGGCTGATAGAGCCTCTCGCGTCCTCCCAACTGATACCGAATGGTCGCTTGACGAAACCACTTTCGATATAATTAGCCATTCTCTAGGAAAGCCTTCGATAGATCTTTTCGCGTCCCACCACAATTTCAAATGTGAAAAGTAAGTCTCTTGGAGACCAGATCCTGGAGCGTGGGCAGTCGATGCCTTTACCGTAAGGTGGACCAACAAGTTTTT
The DNA here is from genome assembly GCF_008802855.1 of Photinus pyralis. Lineage (NCBI taxonomy): Eukaryota > Metazoa > Arthropoda > Insecta > Coleoptera > Lampyridae > Photinus > Photinus pyralis. Next base: position 42,026,985 of record NW_022170249.1, read on the forward strand.
TTACGCGTTTCCGCCGTTTTCTCTTATTTTACGAGATCTACAAAAACTTATCCAGGATCGAGCTGAAGGGTATTTTAGTCGTACCTCTTTGGCCAGGGTAACCTTGGTACCCGTTGTTCCAAGAGTTAACCAAAAAGGCAGAAGTTTTTCCTCCAAAAACTTATACGTTATCTTCTATTTTTAGTCACCAACATCCGCTGTCAAGCACACTTACCCTGGTGGCCGCGCACTTATCTGCGAAGCTTTTCGCAAGAAAGAAGTCCCGGACTGTGCCATCGACACCATGGTAGAATCCATCTCCGCCTCGACCATGCGACAGTATGAAACAACTTATCGACAGTGGTGGAACTTCTGCAGCGAACGATCTCTCTCTCCTTATCAAGCACCCTCCATAATAGAATTTTTACAGCGGGTGTTCGAGGGAAACAATCTCCAGTACGGTAGCATGAATTCCCATCGCTCCGCGTTGGCGCTTATTAATTTGCAACCGCTGTCAAACGATGCGCGTCTTTCGCGCTTTATGAAAGGAATCTCTAGATTAAGATCTTCGAAACCGCGTTATAATAGCACCTGGGACCCTAACGTTGTGCTTGAGTACCTTCAGAAACTCGGACCTAATTTTACTTTAACCCTGAAGGATTTGTCAGCCAACCTAGTTACTTTGTTAGCTCTGGCCACAGGCCATCGCCTTCAGACAATCCAGTTAATCAAATTATCAAACATACATACCTCTGCACAGGGCATACAGATTCCTATCACTGGCCCCGTTAAAACGTCGGGTTCCAATCGATCTCAGCCTTGTCTGCAAATACCAAGATTTGCTGAAAATCCCTTACTCTGTGTAGCTACTACTTTGATTGACTACATAGAGGCCACAAAACCCCTTCAGACTCCGAATCAGGACTACCTGTTTATTACTTTTAAAGAGCCTTATAAAACCGCTACCAAACAATCCATCAGTCGCTGGATTAAAAACACATTGCTTACGGCTGGATTGGATACAAATGGTTTCAAGCCGCATTCGTTCCGTCACGCATCCACTTCTGCGGCTTATAGGCATGGGCTTTCTCTCTCAAATACCCTATCATCACCGGGCAGCTAGTACAAGAAAACTATCATATTTCATTTCGGTGAATAGTTTCGGTTGTATACACAACCAGTTTACACTGTTTAGTTAGGATATTCGGTTATTAAAGGTTACTTTATAAGACAACAGAGTTGTCTCAGCTTGCACGGGCCGAATTAATCCAGATCTCTAAACAACTACATGGTGTATAATCTAAGTGATATTGAGGATTGGACACTGATATATAATTAGTGATCAAGCGAACTTACCTTAAGAGTAATCGGGAGCTGCTCCAGTACTTTCTAAGGGACGCAGCGGTAGGAGACGAAGTATTCGAAACTGCCAGTAAAGGTGGAGCTTAAAAATGATAAAGTATAACGTGCTATCCCTACCCTACACGCGTATAGTACCTACTCCGTTCAGTTCAGTCATTTCATTTCAATGTAACATGAATAGACAATTGAATAAGGAATTTATTTACACATATCACATATGTAGGTACTTACTCGATTTATTTTTTTTATTTCATACTGACCCGTAGATGGTCGATTACTATCAATTTACGTCCGTGAGTGTCGCTAAGCAACACTTACCGGACTGTTATTTATACTTACACCAAATTTGACATCTTCAAACAATTCATTAAAAACTCCAACATAAATTTGACCATAATTATTTATTTGGAACATTAACATTTATTGTAAAAGAACAATTTGTGGTTCCCGCACCACTAACGCCTGGGTTATTACTAGATATCGAGTTAGTAGTTTGATTCCCTCCGAGGCTCTGCTGTAGAACTGCAATAAAATTCTCGTCATGAATTGATTTATTGGAAAGCGTAAGCGGGTACGAAAGATCACCTTTGAAACTCGATCAGGGTAAACGCATGTTTTGAGTTCCATAAGATACCACCAAACCCTACCCCCACCTAACCCTTAAAAAACCCTCAAAGGGTTGAAAATGCCTATTGTTGTTTTTTGGGAATACGTATCTTGAAATCAAAGCTATTTAGGGAAAAATATGAAGATAGAAAAATTTAAGCATATATATATTTTCCTATAAAACCTATACCTATACAGGGTCATTCTTGACGAGCGTCAGTTAGAAAGATATGGAAAACATTATCATAATAAAAACAAAAGAATAACAACAAGCGACTTAATTTTTTTTATCAATTTGCCACAAGAAGTAACTAAAACATGGAATATCTCGGAAACCGTTTGAAGGAGCTTTTGACATTTTGTATCAAATTAAAGGTCTGGGAAAAAGGAAAACAAGGGTGAAGAACAAAATGGGGGGTGTCATTTGAAAAAATGGAGTATTTGTGGAGTGGGTATTTAAAAGTTTAAAAGTTGAGAGCTTTGAAAAAGTGACGTAGTCTCACTTTCTTAGACTGTTACGCATACCATAAGAAAATTCGATCTTTCTTTAAAAAATCAGTGCAAACGGTGTTGCAATATCTCTCACCGTTTTCGAATAATAAATTTTTAAAGTTACCCCTGCAAATTCAATTTTTTACATAAAAAGTTGAATATCGGCGAAGCCCTTGGAGCAAAGGGTTAACTATGGGGTATCGTTGTACTCCAAATTCGACGTAGAATCCGAAAATGTAGAAAAAATAGAGGGTCCCTATTTAAAATATCAAAGTTGATGGCTACTTCCGGTATTTCCGGAAGTGGCGCCATCTTAAAAATATTTTAGTTCAATTCATCATGTGCCAAAACCCTTAAAGAACTTATTAGTTTATCTTCATTTTCAAAGGTTTTCCATATCTTTCTAACTGACGCTCGTCAAGAATGACCCTGTATATTTTCCTGTACCAGTGGCGGAGTTATGATATTAATTTTGGTTATTTTTAAAAAGACTAATGTTTTAATTTCTGATTGAAATAAAGACAAATTTTTCAAAAATATTTAGTTCATTAAGTCACTATGCCAAACAAAATTTATATATGTTGCGGCCAGGAAATTGAAAACCAAATAAAGTCATGGATATTTAAAAATGTCAACATAAATTAGGACCTCTAAAAATGTTATTTTTGCCATGCACGCCATTTCTGAATGCGATACCACATCTGGGCTTTTCAACAAATAGGAAATATTATTTTGTCTAGATATACCTACTGTAGACAAGGAAGAAATATAACAAATGACAGATTAAGGACCTTGACGTTCTCTACCAGCAATATGTAGTACAGCAAAATTTAAATAAGGATTTTATTTTAGCATAGCTTCCACCAGCTCTGAAGGCAGCTCAGTACCAATAACCATGCGTTTTTAGGACTTTTTAACAAGTATTTTCTTTGAAAAGATTAATTATATTATTAAGAAGCTCCTAGCGAGTTCAGAATTTTGGTCTTTTTGTCCGTCCGTCCGTCCGTATGTGGACAAGATAACTCCCGAACGGTTTCGAATTTTCCAATTCTGTTTTCAGTATTTCGTTTATCATCACCCAAGGAAAAGATGTTCAGTGATCCAGGAGCTCGTTTGCTATATTTGTTACAAGTTTATTCTTATTTGACTCTATCGCTTCAATTCCTCTAGTTTCATTATACCTTCTTTACAAAGGCCTCAAAGCTGGAATGTAATACTGACCCGGATGATTTTCCTTTTTAGTTTCAAACATGGCTGAATAATAACTTACCAATGCAGGAGTGGATCAAGACATACATGGACCTCGAAAGGGTTCTAAAGCAAATTTTTTGCAACTGTTCGTCAGGCGGTTGCAAAAAAGCTTGCTCGTGGCGAAAAATTGGTCTAAAGTGTACCCTAGCTTGTAGAATTGTAGACAGTTATAGAGTCTGACGAATTAATATAGGTATAGAAATAATTAAAAACTTATGCTATGTTAAGTATTCATTTGCCTAAACGGATCGTATTTTAGTTACACTACCTCATAATAAGTTACCCTACTGCACTGCATAGATACCTACTGACTACAATATATTACAATATATTATCGTTTTAATGCATTAAAAAAGGGATGACATAAAAAATTAGTACTGCCACTGTTATGATTTTTTATTTCATTAGAATAGGCACGAAATGAATGTTCTTACCTAAATATTTTTGAGAAATTTCTCTAGATTTAACAAAAAAAAATAAAAAATTAGATTTATTTTTTAAAATAAAATTAACATTACAACTTCGCCACTGGTACAGCACCAAACCTACGCTTTCATTTGTCTATCTTCACATTCTTTTGCAAATAGCGTTGTTTTCAAGATATTGACAAAAAACTTAAAAAAATCCCTTTCAAAGGTAGTTTGGAGGTGACAGACACGGCGGATCACTTATGGGGTTTGGTGGTATTTTAAGGACTCCAAAATCAACTTATTTACCAAATTTCAGCTTGTCAGTAATTTTTTCACGGTTAGACTGGGTCGACCCTGACGCTTTGGTGTAATCGGGGTTGGAAAGTTTCCAGAATTTTTAACATAAAAAAAGGGATTGTATGACATAAATTCCCACATCAAATTTAAAGACAATTAATTTCTCTACAAAATGGTATTTTTACCTCGAGCTAAAGTGCAACTATCAGTGTTCGAAGCATTGTGTTGTGAATTTTCAATCGTTTTTAATAAATTTACAATATTAGCGGTCATTTTCGGAGATCCATTTTTTGGTATGTTAATCAGCAGTAGGGCTGGGCGATTACGGGTTTGAATAATCGATAATCGATTATGAAAAATAATCGATTACACTGATTAATCGATTAATCAAATAATCGATTAATCAAATAATCGATTAATCAAATAATCGTTTAATCAAATAATCGATTAATCAAATAATCGATTAATCAAATCATCGATTAATCAAATCATCGATTAATCAAATAATCGATTAATCACCTAATCGTTTAATCAAAAGTCGATTGTCACGTACAAGGAGTGATAAATATCTGTTTGTATGCATTAATACGTTAATTATTTAATAATAAAAATAAAAAATAATTCCATTACTCTTTTCATCAAATCGTTCATTACTAGGCAGATCGATTAATCAATAATCAACAAAGTGTCCCTGGTTCGAATCCGGGTTCGGGCATGGATATTTGCAAATGCATAGTGGGTTGGTTGGTAGAACAGCCTTGGCTGAAACCCTGTCCATTTGAAAATGAAGGTCAAAAATAAAAATAAATAAATAAAAATAAATGATTAGGCAGCTTACTCTCCGATGAGGTGTGCTTTAGTTTTGATGATACAATCTTAATTCATTTTAGCTGCTTAAAGTGACGTTTTAACATCCGCTATAAAATAAAATAATACTTGTGAGCTGTGAGTGCTCCTTTTTGCGTAAACTGATGATCCAGCTAATAATAATCAATTAAAATTTACTTAATAATTGATTAATCAAACAATCGATTAATCAAATAACCGATTAATCAAATAATCGATTAATCAAACAATCGATTAATCAAATAACCGATTAATCAAATAATCGATTAATCAAATAATCGATTAATCAAATAATAGATTAATCAAATAATCGATTAATCAAATAATCGATTAATCGATTAATTTAATAGGATAATCAAATCCGATTATCGATTATCGTTTGATTATAATCGATTAATCGATTTTTTTGCCCAACGCTAATCAGCAGAATATCTACTTCTACTCAGTTATTTTTTGATTGACAGAAATTTTATATGAAGGTTTCTAGGGGGACAGAATAGATTGACTAGACTAGTATACAATATATCGTCAATCGCAGTAATTATAAGAAATAACGAAAATATACCAGCGCACGCCTATGACTGCTCACATCCCCAGCATGTATTGCCGAAGTAGGTACCATCCCCATACATTGCTGCTGCACATTTTTAATTTCTCACTTCAAATACCTATATGTTTGGTGGAAAATATTTGTTATCCGCTACGGCGCTACTTCTATGTAAAAATAATTATACTCTTTCGTAGGCCGGGTGGTTTATTACTCCTAGGTCTGAGACATACTATCTATAAATAAATTTGATTGTTGTACGAAATGTAGCAAAAAAATTGCAAACATTCTGACGGAAAGACCAACCTTAATTACATACCTATACCTATGTGCAAATTACGCACATTAATTCTGAAGAACAAAAATATACTGTTTACTTTTAATAAAAACTTGTTAATTTGAGGGTTCAAAATTGTGCTAACCAACAATCAATTTCGAATAATTTCAATGCTACTTTGTTTTGAGGTACAACAATTTTATCATTGCACGGAATTGTCTCACATTTGTGTCCCATGTAATAATTGCCTTGGACGCAAATGAAGCGAGCGAAAGGTTTCCGACACATAATCACAGTTAAAAGATAAGAAAATTTCCTTGCATTTTTAGCACCTCCCATAAATGCATTTGTCTCACAAGTTTCTCTGTCTATATAAAAGTTCGGTGATTTGCCGTAATGTGACGCTAAGATACAGACTTAAATATTTGCAAAACAGTGCCTCCGTTCTCCCCATAAAATGACAAAAACGGACTGTCTTTTTAATGATCTTTTTGTATATACTAATAAATAAAGAGCTAATGTATGGCCTCTCTAATAGTAAAATTTTCATTTTTTGCTTTTTTAAGAAGAAATTGATCTTTAAAAATCACTAAAATGTCGCAACTTTAACGCCATATATTTTGTTTTTTTCGATTGTTTTTAAAAAAAGTGGCATTAGAGAAGCACGGCGGCATTCTTTCTGAATCGATATCACTCATCACATCAGTAAAATACCTTTGTCATACTTTAAATTTATAGGGACAACGTAGAGATGTTTAGGCATTTAATATGCGGAGTCCTGATTCTTAACCGCAGCCAATTTTGTCCATTACCGATGACTAATCAAAACTTTACAAGCCCGGCTAGCTCAGTCGGTAGAGCATGAGACTCTTAATCTCAGGGTCGTGGGTTCGAGCCCCACGTTGGGCGATTTTTTATATTCATCATAAAAACTAACAACATTGTTCAACAAAGGCCTGAGGACTGTAAAAAGGTCCTGTGGCGCAACGGATAACGCGTCTGACTACGGATCAGAAGATTCCAGGTTCGAATCCTGGCAGGATCGAAGTATTTTTTGGGACTGAATTTCCCCTCGGCCAGAAGGTCGTACAAAGGTCACGTTACAACAAGATTAGTAACGAACAAGCCCGGCTAGCTCAGTCGGTAGAGCATGAGACTCTTAATCTCAGGGTCGTGGGTTCGAGCCCCACGTTGGGCGATTTTTTAAGTGCAACATAAAAACTAACGACATTGTTCAGCAAAGGCTAGTAGCCTGCCAATTGTAGAAAGGTCCTGTGGCGCAACGGATAACGCGTCTGACTACGGATCAGAAGATTCCAGGTTCGAATCCTGGCAGGATCGCACATTTTTTAAATATGATTTAAGTCAAAAACCCAAAAAATAATTGCAATAAATAGAGACGTTGGAAATCAGAAACTCATAACACAATATAATTCCAATAATAATAATATATAATAAGCCAAAGTAGAAACTGACTTGGTGTATTCTAACTTTCTAAAAATCAGTTTTGTGAAAGCTATGAAAAAATACTCTAAACGTCAAATTTGTATTGAAAGTAACAATTAACTTCACCTATCTCATCCCATTCCCTTAAGGAGAAGGAGGACTGTAAAGGATTTATGTCCACCATCAAAAAATGACTAAAACATTTTGTATGTCGTAACGTAATTATTAAAACTTTCGTTCCTTCAATGAACGACAATTTGTTCCATTACTATGTGAACTATGAATACTATATTATTAACGCCCTTTCACGATACGTTAAGGTTAGAACTACTGCAATGTTCAAATAGGTGTGGAAAAAATGATTAGCTCATAAATCACACCCAGATACGGATTAACTTAATTTTTTACTTTTTTACTAACTATCCCAACCATTCACCCTTAAGAATAGTTCGATTTCAACTATCACTAATAAACTTACCCAAGGGGTTAAAGATAAATTTCAGACGAATTCGCATACCTGAAACAAAAAAAAGCACATTTTAGTAAAGCAAGATGCATCACTAAGTTAATATTTAATTCGACAATAGTATATTGAAAGACAAGTGTTACAATGCGACCTATTGTAATACGACTATCTTGTGGCACGAGTGGCGACGCGAAGCGTAGCCACGAGTGTCCGCAAGATAGGAGTATTACAATAAAGCATTGTAACACGCGTTTTTCATACTATTTTTTCTATTTCGGTGCTTTAATTTAATTAAAAAAATCATTATCAGAAACTATAGGGAACATTAGAACTAACATGTTTTATGTTGGGAACACTTTTTATGCCGTTAAGTTTTAAGTTGGCAGCGTAGTAAGACTGACATTTTGAAGTTCAAACATGGAAGTACCCAACGAAGTACCTACTTGTACTAACTAGTAACTGCCAACTTAAGAGATGAGTTACCAAAAAAAACGACTATAATCACTGTCTTTGTACAACTGTTTTCCGCCGAAAACAGTTGTACAAAATCATCATTGTGACACCGAAATAGAAAAAAATATATTCTGTGTCGAAGGTTATATTAGTTAGACCCTACGATAAAGATAGACGGACAGATCCGACAGGTAAAGCGCATTTTTTTCAAAATGGTAAAAGTGGTTTAGTCTGTGGTCTCAAATCAGGCGGTAAATTGCATCAAGGTCCTGTGGCGCAACGGATAACGCGTCTGACTACGGATCAGAAGATTCCAGGTTCGAATCCTGGCAGGATCGCAGTAATTTTTTCAAACTAAAACCTTCTTCAAAAGTTAAAAATGACCATAAGGTCAGGGACAAACAAGCCCGGCTAGCTCAGTCGGTAGAGCATGAGACTCTTAATCTCAGGGTCGTGGGTTCGAGCCCCACGTTGGGCGAATAATTTTGCTTCGTCGGTGTAATGTTTTTTACCCAATTTTTAAACGGTGCGTGTGAAAAATGTCTGGAAAACAACGGGAGATATGTGGGAACTATGAGAAAGATGGATGATGGCCTATTACCAAAAATTTCCTTTTGTTTCCCAACCATTTTCTAGAATTTGCCTTGTTTGGGAAGGGAAACAAGAGGAAGATTTTGGTAGTAGGAGGAATTCTGAGAAATTTTGAGCAAAAACCATAGGTAGTTTTGTCCTTCCTTCGACTAACTTCCGGCCCCATTCAGTAGACGGTAACCGGTTTCCCCCACTCTTAAAGAGCGATAGAAAGATAAAGACACCAATTAATTTTTGTTTATCCGTTGCTCACCTCAGCGAATGTTGGTGACAGGCTGCTTTTGAGGAAACTGGAGAGCTCTAGGAGCGCAGAGGGTGCAATGGCTTTATTATAAAGATGATGGATATCTCCAAATTAGGTACATTAAATATGTCGCAGAGGAGAATGGAATTTGAATAAGCGAATTTTGTGTTTTAAAGCTCCGATATAAAAGTCTATTTTAGGTACCGAGCTATTAAAAACAAGGGTAGCAGTAGGAGGGAAAACATAAACTGAGGCTTACAGAGAAGACCGAAAGGAAACGATTCAGGTCATTTGCGTGGGTGAATTTTATTAATATTAGGAATTTGTTGAGGTTAAGAGAGCCGGACGTAAGCCGGAGATCAAATGCAACATAGATAAGTGTGATAACAGATTAAAGGGTCAACAAAGTCAAGACCGACGCTAAAATTGTGAAGATAAGCAACACACCATACATTCAAGTATTCTAGTAGCAAACTGACAGTAATCACGTAAGAAGGGCTAACCTCCAAGGCGTTGAGTCTGGCGAATCCTCACCGTACGTGTATCAGACAACAGAAAAGCCTGGTAATGCAAGGAGTAGCACATGAAAAAGAAGAAGTTGAGGAAGGAACTATGGAAAAAAGCTTAGGTGGATACGGAGGAATATTTAGAAGAAGCAAGAAGATTTGGAGCATTTCAACTAGGAAAGAGTACTAGTCCAATGCGTGGAACAGAACAAGAAACTACCAAAATACGCTAAGAATTTGAAAGTTTCGAACATCCGGATTAACGAAGACTACACCAAGGAAATACAACAGGAGTGGAAACAGTTCATCCCAAGAATGAAAGAGGCCACCAGGTAAAGAAGAGGAAGTAATTACGGAGACACAAAGAAGAAGGGGAAAGGAATAACAGAAATGGAAAACGGCCATCTATTAGTATGGAGTGGCATAGAAAATAAAGAAAGAGCGCAAGAAGGAATTGGGCGTATTTTTAGTAAGGACCTCAAAAGAACGATAAATAAATGGGAAGCCATATCAGAAAGAATCTTAGTGGTTGAATGAAAAGAGCAAACAGATAGAAAAAGTAATTTCAGTATACGGGTCCAACGAAGATAAAATAGGGCAAAGAAAAGAAGAATTTTGGGAGCAACCAGAGGAAAGATATGGGTAATAGGGGACATGAATCCAAGGGTAGGAAACGACAAAACAACACACAAAGTAATAAGAAAATTTGGAGAAGAAACTTTGAACAATAATAGAAGAAGGCTGCTGGATTTCTGCACAGTAGGTACATAACCTGATTATCGCAAATTCCTTTTTCCAACACAAGGGGATATATAAATACACAAGAGTAGTATCAAGCAGAAAAGAATATTCGGTAATAGATTACATAATAATAGAAAAAGAAAACAGAAAGCTGATTAAGGATGTGACGGTTAAAAGAGGATACGAATTGGGGAGTAATCACTTTCGAACAGAAAAAGGGCATCGAGAAATGCACAGAGAGCAAGGAAGTGGCCAAAGGACACGAAGAAGAAGTAAAAAGAAGAATATTAAGCAGCAAGGAAGCAATAGAAAATAAAGGAACAGAAGAATTGTGGGAAATATTAAAAAAAATAGTAATTGAAGCAGCCAAAAATACATGTGGAACATGCAGAGAAAATAGAAACAAAAAACAAACGGCACGGTGGACGGAAGAAATTGAGCAGCAAGTAAGAATGAAGACAAAATGGCAACAGTACCTGAAGAATAGAGCAGAACGAAATTATGAAGAGGAGCCAAGAATAAAAGTGGAAAAATTAGTGAGAGAGGGCTAACAAATATCATGGGCAGGAGTCAAACAGAACAACAAAGAAAACCAAAAATTATTCTTCAAAGTTTTAAAAAGTCACAGATATAATAAGAAGACAGGTCTCATAGGGAAAGGGAGTGTTCTAAGGAATCGTGTTATTGCAACCTGCACACAGGAATGGGTAGAAAAGTCAAGGGAAATTCTGTCGAAGTGAAAACTATACGAGTTATACAAAGAACGGCACTATACAAGACTGCCCTAGGTGAACCGAATTCACAAAAATTAGCTGTTCTCTATTAACAATGTTGCTGTTACCCTAGAATAATAATTGGTACACTCAAATAAGTAGGGTCGTTAGGTTATCGAAATTCGTTGACGATGCAATTACAATTAGAAATAAACATTGAGAACTAAGTCCGAGTAGTTACATTGACAAACTCTAGGTCTAGATAATCTAAGATTGCCTTTTTTGAACCCCTCAAGAAAAATTGTCTCAGATCGACCCGGAAAAAAAATTTTCTTATAGAATGTGGCCTGTAGAAATTTTGGTGCAGTCGATTTTTGGTTAAAAAGGAAGGCCTTTTTTTGAGGCCTTCAAAAAAAATTGTCCATGATCGACCCGGAAAAAAAATTTTCTTATAGAATGAGGCCATAATTTCAAACAGTTCCAAGATTGGGCTACTAGTTCAAAAGTTACAGCCCTTTGAATTTTCTTTCGAAATTGGCTTCTTTTCTAGTCTATAACTTTTGATTGAGAAGTCTGATCGAAAAAGTACGAATTGTTTTGGATTCTACGCTCCAAAATTAATAAGAAAAAGTGTTTTCCCGAGAAATTTTGGTGTAGTCGATTTTTGGTAAAAAAGGAAGGTTATACACTGCCTTTTTTTTGAGCCCCGAATAGAAAATTGTCTCAGATCGACCCGGAAAAAATTTTTTCTTATAGAATGTGGCCTGTAGAATCCATAATTTCAAACAGTTCCAAGATTGGGCTACTAGTTCAAAAGTTACAGCCCTTTGAATTTTCTTTCGAAGTTGGTTTCTTTTCTAGTCTATAACTTTTGATTGAGAAGTCTGATCGAAAAAGTACGAATTGTTTTGGATTCTACGCACCAAAATTAATAAAAAAAAAAGTGTTTTAATAAGAAAAAGAAGAATAGAGCAGAAAGAAATTATGAAGAGGAGCCAAGAATAAAAGTGGAAAAATTAGTAAGGGAAGGCTAACAAATATGGGCGGACCTCGGAGTCAAAGAGAACAACAAAGAAAACCAAAAATTATTCTTCAAAGTTTTAAAAAGTCTCAGATATAATAAGAAGACAGGTCTTATAGGGAAAGGGGGTGTTCTAAGGAATCGTGATATTGCAGCCTGCACACAGGAATGGGTAGAAAAGTCAAGGGAAATTCTGCCGAAATGAAAACTATACGAGTTATACAAAGAACGGCACAAAGGACAACGAGAATAATAACAAAAACTTCGGCCTTGTGCAAGACTGCCCTAGGTGAACCGAATTCACAAAAATTAGCTGTTCTCTATTGACAATGTTGCTGTTACGCTAGAATAATAATTGGTACAATCAAATCAGTAGGGTCGTTAGGTTATCGAAATTCCTTGACGATGCAATTAGAATTAGAAATAAACATTGAGAACTAAGTCCGAGTAGTTACATTGACAAACCCTGGATAATCTAAGATTCACAAAAAAGAATTCGGCAAAGAGACCATTTAATACCCGCAAGATTTTTTTTACGCTACTAACAATTAGAATGTCAGAAAGTTCAAATTATTTTCTTTCCTGAAGGTCATCCAACAATAAGAAAAATACATTAGATGAAGTACTAATAAATTACGTCGGGTTTATAGATATAGAAAAGAATGTGAAGCTACGGCCTCCCTGTGAGTAGATTCAACAGCCCTTTTAAGACACCTGGGATTATTGACGTATTGCACGTACTAGATCTGCAGAACAGCGTAGTACGAAATGTAACGACGAAATCAAAAAAATCCGTACATGTGTAGAGAAAGATAATCAAAAACCTACTCATCAAAACTCTAAAGATCAAAATATGTCTTATTAAGTGCTGAAAGATGCAAATAATTCGAATATAAATGCCTTGAAAATTATCGTAACGTTAGTCTGTGCCATTTCTTCTAGTGAGCAACAATCTAGGAAAAATGAAGGGTGCCATACTTCTTGCATTAGCTTGCCTATCCGTGGCGGCCGGTAAGTAAGCGATTCTTTTGTATCTAGTGATAATTTTGCAATTTCGTTTCACAGCGTCCCAAGATAGGCAAATGATGCTCCTGGATTTACCGAAAGACATTTTGGGTGAGCTTATGGCGCTTCTTAAGGGTCAAAAGGTTGTGAAATCGATCCAGTGTACGGATCCAAAGCCCAACGACATCGAGCTATTGTTGTACACGCGTCACCAGAAATACGATCCGGTCGTGTTGGACGTATTCGCCCCATCGCCAATCAAAAGTGACAAACCGGTGATATTTATCACCCACGGTTGGTTACAGGATATCAAGGATCCTCAACTGCAAGACCTGAAAAATGCCTATCTGGAGCGATACGATTCGGATGTTGTAATGGTTAACTGGGGAAAACTGGCTTGGGACTTGTACGCTCGTACAGCTTGCAAGGTTCCCAAAATAGCACAAATTATAGCAGATTATTTGTGTCAAGTTAATTATGAAAAGGGAATGCCGTTGGAGAACGTACAACTCGTAGGTCACTCCATAGGAGCACACCTGGCTGGATTTGTTGGACAATTTACCCAGCAAATGTGTAACAAACGCGTCGGTCGCATCACAGGATTAGACCCCGCAGGTCCCTTGTTCAACGATGCACCCACCGCGGAACGTTTGGACAAGAGTGACGCGGACTTCGTTGACATCATACATACTAACTCAAAAACCTTCGGTTACAGCGACCCAATCGGACACGCCGATTTCTACGCAAGTTGTGGTACATTCCAGTCCAGTTGCGTGATTCCCGATTTCAAATTGGATAAGCTTATCAACATGCCGATGGATGCAGGTGGGAATAAAAAGTTAATATAATTTACATACTTACATACTTTGCTTACAGTTTTCTGCAGTCACCGTCGCTCTGTCGACTACATGATTGAAAGTGTCTTGAGTAGTAACTTCGTTGCTACCGAATGCAAGTACTGTCCCATTGGATGCCCACCCGTAATTGCCCTTGTCACACGGCCTGGTAAGGCTATATTAGGACAACAATGTTCTCCAGACACAAGAGGAAAATATTACGTCCCCACCAACCTCAAGAGTCCATATGCTACTGGTGGCCGAATCTGAACGTGCAACCACTGTTACTCTTGTAGCGAATAAATAAATAACAATTTGTGGCACCTTAATTTCATTTGTTTGATTGTCGTGTATATTCTTTGAAAATATACGTAATGCATGGTATTTGCCTAGTCACAAAATTTCCAAACCACAAATCATGAAATAAAAACATCCACATATAACAACATATTACTAATCTGGCGATGAATGAGAAGTCCGTGCCGTTTACCAAAATTCATCCATATTTTCTAACCAATTATTGCAAAGGGAACAAATTATAGAACTGAGAGTGAAACTAAAATTACGAGCAAACTGCTGTTAAAACCTCAATAGAGACCAAAGTACATTATCAAGGAATTTCGACATTTTAGTACCTCCTCAATCATTAGATTTTCATTTCATATGCAATTATGGGGTAGTTTATGGACCTTAAAAATAACCAAAGAAACAAAAACATATTGGATAAACGCACCACCTTGCTAATAGATGGAAGATTGCCCTATAAGAGCGGGTTTTCCTAAAAATTTTGTAATTATAAGACAGATTTCGTGGAATTCTCTCCGTTGTCCAGCCAAGAATTACAGTGGAACTTTTTTTTTCGAATTTTCAAAAACTAATTTCAAATTCGTGATTTTTATGTTCAAAAACACCCAGATACTAAACTACGCCCCTTCGTGGTAGGAATTTTGCAACAAAATTTTCAAAATCGGATAGGGCATACCCGAAAACCTATTCAAAGACGTGCCACCCATCTTTGTAACGCTTATGGTTGCTGAGAAAAAAATTAAAGAAGAAATCCAAATTTCACCACTTCTTTGGGGGTGGTTCCCAAACGAAACCCGTTGGACCCTCGGTTTATTTGGAAAAAGTACTTGTCTTGATCCCCGCTATAAAACCCTTTACGAAACTGTTTACTTAAGGTTCAAAAACATAGTAGTGCCTTATATCAAAAAGGTGTTCTATATAAAGGTACTACTTTATTCAATGTTTTACCCTCTAACATCAAAACGATTACATCGTATCATTTATTTAAAAAAGCTGTGAGACGTTTGCTCATTGATTGTACCCCGTATTCACTAGAAGAATATGTTACTCATTGCAAGCTCTATGACTGACTTGATTAATTGGTGTGTCTCCTTTTAATCTAATATATTATTATTATTATTATTATTATTATCTCGCAATTTTTTTTTACATGCGGTCATGTAACACCCTGTATATCTTACGCATTCCTACACGCATTTTTATCGCTAATAAAATACCTAGCTTTTAATCACTTAAAAAAATCATCTGATTGGTTAGAATTTGAAACTATCACCAAGCTGTTTGGTCGAATATTAATGGAGTGTATTAATCTATAAATAAAAATGACGTTGCCCAGTCTGCCCGTGCGCACATCAATCGTCAAGTTTTTTTCTTGGATCATTTGACCGAGCTATAAATAAATAACGAACTAAATATATTGAGAACTGCAGGAGTAGTTAAGGCCTCGGACGGATGGACAGACGGACAAAGAAAGTGGTTGTAATAGCGCACCAAACTTCGTTGGAAAATCCGCTAAAAAGATTTTCGTCCTAAGACGAGTAACTTTAGCGCACATTTTCCGTGCACAGATCAGTACTTCCCGAAAAGCTATTGGACGCAAGCAAGGCACAAGGATTTTTATGGTTGAAGCGTAGTTAATCAGCCCTGTGATGTACCAGAAACGTCAAACTTAATGTGCAGGTTATCTGTGAAAAAACGTTATTTTTCGTTATTTAGTATAGGGCAAATAACGCTTTTCTACAGATAACCTGCACGTTAAGTTTAACGTTAGTGATACATCACAGGGCTTATCTCATAAGAATACATAATAAATAGGAACGTTAATACTGCGTATGCACAGGGTGTCCCATTAATAATGGTCACAAGTCATGTGTATGGAACCATTGCTTTCCAGAATTTTATGGACAGAAGAGGCCACAATTTCGTAATTTTAAAACAATTTTACAACGGTAACAATAGATAGATGATTGTACTATAAGAGCGATTTTACTCTACAATTCGTACGAGGGGTTACATTTTTATATGCAGTTATAGAAGCACTTGAGGATCATGTAAATAAGATCAAACAACGAAATAAAAGTATTTGATGTACTACAACCCGGCCAATAAATGATTGTCATGTAAAGAGTTAAAAAAAATTAATTATATTAAAACGAGAGGGGGGGGGGCACATTTTTATATAGATCCGACATAAGGTCAACCGTCGCTCATCTGTTTTCAAGTGTAATACATTTTTTAGCCATTTTAATATGTGTTAAACAAACACATTGCAAATGGGTTGCTTAAAAAAATTGAGTCCAGACTACTCATAATTAAAATTAATGTAATTAATATTTCTGTCTTCTTCTGCCACATAGTCGCACTCTCTTACATTCAAAACGAGCAGCTGCTACACTGTGTCCTTCTCTATCGCACAGAACAATACACATGTTTCTCTCTCTCGCGCGCTACTTAAAATTGCGACAACTGTACTGTTCCGTGTGAAAAAGAAGGACGCAGCGAAACAGCTGCTCGTGGTGTACGCACCGACGTAAGAGAGTGCGAATACGATCTCTTCGTGTAATAGAAGCAGATAGAAATACTAATTGCATTAATTTTAATTAAGGGTAGTCTTGACTTATTTGTTTAGGCAACCCATTTGCAATGTGTTTATTTACATCTCAAGATTACTAAAAAATGTATTTCACTCGGTAAAGAGAAGGGCGAAGATGACCTTATGTGGGATTTTTGACTATTATATGCAGCTATTGAATGATTCGAGGCAAAAATTGTTTATGTACTACAACAGCTATCTACTTAAAAATTTTTGTTATGTTAAAGCGAGAAGAGGTTGCATTTTTATATTGTATGTTATATATTATAATATTATATGTTATATTATGCATTTATATATTGTATGTTCCCTTATTTAATTATATTTTCCAACTCAATTATCAGCTATGATTTTCTCATGCATAATTTTTATTAGTTACTTTCCCAGACATCCATATTTTGAAAATATAAAAAAATGCATCTGGTTCAGCGTTTCACCAACAAAAATGTCTTTAACTATTGTTAAATTGAAGCATTCGTCAATTTTACGTCATGAGACTGAAAAGCGCGGCTTTCTCATTAGTTCCTATGATCTCATCCCTCACATAAAATTTTTACGATAAAACTTTAAACAAGCACTCTCTACTACACGCGTTTGAGAACCGAAACGGTATTTTATTGTTGTCGATGCAAATGTAATTTGGTTTAGTACACAAATATAAATTTAGAAGTTAGCTCTTTCAAAATCGACCTTTGAATAAGCCTTTAATATTAATATTAAAAATGGACACGTGCAACGCGGCACCTAAATAGTCGAGTCAGTTAATTTAATGCATTTTAAGTAAAATGAAATCCTCAGCAATCAAAATCAACAAAAACAACCAACCAGATAACCTTTTACGTAAAAAAAGAAAAATCTATAAATTGCATTAATTACAAAATATAATCCATAAGTGGTGAAAGTGTTTTCGAAAATGGAACGTCTCTCGTTTGTGCTTCTCCTTACATTTTTCCTCGCAGTAAACGGTCAGTACTTTTTAATCTATTTATTTTAACTCTTTGAAATTTCCCGAATTATGCACCGATGCCCATTTGAAGTTTAATGGCATAAGGTGATTTGAAGTTAGTTACAACAAACTGTCCGCCTCTAGCGGTTTTCGGAGTCGTTTCTCCCATGATAGTTTTTGCTTTAAAGAAGCTGGCGATGGGCGGACAAATCAGGGGGCATCCGTCGCAGGGAACCCCTTGAAAATCGTTGGTACGTACAGCTTCGACCATTAAATCCATTGCGCGGAAATGAGGGCATCCAACTAAAAAAAGGTCTAAACAAAATGCTCGAAGTGCGGAAAAAGTTACCTGACAGCAGATTAATGTTGACCAAGTAGTTAAGGTCGATCTTCGGAATCACACAGCCGGGTTGTAGGGTGCCACAATTCACGAAGAAATCAACGTGACCGCATTTGCTTACGTAGCCCAATATTCCGCCATTGGTATGCATTACTGATACGAAATTGGCATCGGTTTCGTCCAGTCGCCGATTGATGGGTGCGTTGTGGTACAAGGGCCCTGCTGGGTCAAGCGCTGTGATCTGGCCAATGGTTTGCTTACACACCAACTTAGAAAACTGTCCTATAAATCCCGACATTTGTCCTCCCAAGGAATGACCGACAAGGTGAACCGCTTCCAAGTTGATGTCGCTTCGTTGACCCAACAGGCACAGAAAATCGGTCACGATTTTGGCAACCTTTGGCAATTTGCATACGGCACGATTGTACAAATCAAAGGCCAACCGTCCCCAGTTCACAATCACCACGTTAGCATCATAGCGGAACAAATACGCATCTTTCACCTCTTGCATTCCATAACCACGCGTTCCTTGCACCCATCCGTGGATGATTACAATCAATCGCTTATTCGAGTCCAACTTCAACGGATTTGCGGGATCTAAGACGACCGGATCCGCTGTGTTATCCCGCGTATAAAGTAGAAAATCTACGTCGGACGGGATAGGATCGACGCACTCCACGGTTTCTGAGAGCTTCTGCCCTCCCAACATGACGATCAATTCTTGTACCACACCCTTCGGAAGCTCGGCAAGAGTAAGCGTGCCATTTTGAGCAAATGCTATTACAATTATTTATCAATACGTCATCAATTACAATTACGTACAAATTTCTCACCTTTTGCTACGAAGAAAAATAGAACAACTACACTTACACGAGCCATTTGCGCTGAATGAACGTTCGTTTTCCGCTAGAAACTTATATAGAAGAAGACTTGTTTACTTTAGTGTAATTTGTTTAATTTAGTGTAAGGTAGTTTATTAACGATTATAATAAGATAATTTACTTTCCAAATTATCTGGACCTCGTTGGTTCTTAATACCGAAATGTTTCGTTTGTTAGGTTTCTGCAAATATTTTCGAGTTAGGGTAATTACTGCGCTACAACCATTAAACTGATCTAGTTTACATAGGTACCTATTGCACACATGAACCTTGACCATTGCAGTATTCAATATGTGCAGTATTGTCATTATATAATTCATGGTTCAAAGCATTTAGAGATTTTTCATACTACCAGCGCAGTTTGATACTTGTTTGAAGAAAAAAGTCTCTCCCCCTATGATAGAGTTGCTAAGAAAACGCAAATTTTTGATGTGATGGATATAAGATTAACATATGGTAATTTGTTATTGAGAAATCGTTACACATTTAGGTGTATAATAATTATGTCGAAATTGTCATTTGGCGTTTGTGCACTTTTTATATTCAAAGTCCAATGCACGGATTTGACAGGAAATAATGGATTAAGCGGGTTTTAGTAAAGTTTAGTAAAAAAGATTCGATCAGGGCTCATATGTAGTAAAAAAATGGGTTTTTGAAAAAATAAAGAAAATTCATCACATGGGACCTCTGTAGCGAATTTTCCAAACGAACATTATGGACACAGATTAACGAAGAATCTTACAGATCTGATGGATCTCAAGGATTCCAAGTCTCCGAAGGATCCAACTTTAACAACTGAAAACTGCACAAGTCGAGAACAACTCAAAAGACAATTTATGGCGATCGCAAACCTTCATTCTTCTAGCCCCAAATTAAAAACTCCGTATTTCCGTTAAAATCATGAGAAACGAATTAATATACCTATGTTTAGGACGCTTCGATTTTTGGATTTGAGAAAACTAAATATATGGGCCAAGATTGTTCAAACTTTGGAATCCAATTTGGTTAAGGATGACTAAAGTATAATAAGGTAAATCGACTGCCAATCGTGGACCGATTCTTAAATTGACCCCGATTTTTTCAAAAATAAACGAAATTTCAGATCAGAAATCTCGTGCATTTATTTTTGCCACCACTTTAATACTTGCTCGCCAGGAATTTGCTTCCAAGGAATCATTGAAGAAGTAGCGAAAGGTTTGGAGAAAGTATTTTGTGAAGGGAATAGAATTATAGCAGCAAGTTTAAAGTAGTAGGTACATCTGATTTCTATTTCCCGTCATTTTGTAATCAAACTTAGATGAAATGAAAGTGGATTAGTTTTCAAGATATATACATTTGAAAATCGTCCAATTTAACATGGGCCCTTATGGGAAAACGTCCCAGCCTGGCACAAATATAGCGATAAAATATTATATTCCCGTCACTTCGGAATGAAACTACCCTCTAAAGATTCCTTGTTTCATTAGGAATCCAATGATATAAGGCAAAGTACTTGCCATTGGATGAACTTTCGAGATATCTTGAGTTATCTACGCTACGTCAAAAGGGGTCAGATTGGTTGCATTTTTTTGTAACGTCAATTTTCGTAAAACGTTTCCAACATTTTAACGCCAATGTTTATAGAAACCAAGTGTCAAAAGAACATAATACGAGTATCCCTGATTAACACTTAAAATTTGCACACTCCGTTTTTGGCACCCTATATCTATTACAGAAAACCATGACTTGGAGTAGAGCTTTGATGGCCAGTTTAATCGTTTTTGTGAATTATTTTCTTGTGGTGCACTTTCTTTATTTTCTGTCAAGAACGCTTCTATTTGGTCAATTATTTTTTTATTAGTTGTGACTCTTGAATGGCCGTTCATTTGCACTCCCATTCACACCTCCAAGCCTTTCCTGCTATGCCTTTCAAATTCCTTTCGCAGTTCCTGTACTATCACTCCCGCTCCAGCTTACTGCCCAATCATTGCTTTTACCCCAGCAACATCGTGAAGCTCCATCAAGTCTTTCGAGTTCAGTGCGTTCTTTCTGTTAAAAACTTGTCTCATCATAAAACTAAAAGTAGGTAGTAGATGTAGTGTTTTTAACAGAAAGAACGCATAGAACAACTCGAAAGACATGATGGAGCTTCACGATGTTGATGGGAGTTTCGAAAGCAATGGTTGGAAGGTGGCTGGAGCAGGAGTGGCAGTACAGCAACTGAGAAAGGAATTTGAAAGCTACAGCTGCACGGAAGACTTAGAGGTGTGCTTGCGTGTACAAATCAGCGGCCATCCAACTAAATAATTGACCAAATACATCATGATGGAAAATAAAGAAAATACCCCACAAGAAAATGATTCCCACAAACCATGAAACTGGCCATCAAAGCTTTACTCCAAGTCATGATTTTCTGTAATAGATATAGGGTGCCAAAAATCGAGTGTGCACATTTTAAGTGTTAATCAGGCTTACTCGCATCATGTTCTTTTGCTTCCTTTTTGACAGTTGGCTTCTACAACAATTTGCGTTAAAATTGTGGAAATAGTGATGGGGAACTGGAAAGCTGGGATTGGAGAAGGTAGAGTGGACAGACTCGTTGGAGCGAATTGATTGGGATCAAGGAATGAAAGGGGTGTACGCCTAATAGATTTCTCTACAAGAAAAAGATGGTCATAGCCAACAATTGATTCGAACATCATAAACGGAGACATTACACCTGGAAACCTCCTGGAGGCGGAGTTGGAAATAAAATTGAAAAAGTGCAAAAATAGTGGGATTTAGTAAAATTAAGGAAGATAGGTAGAAAATATATAGGAAGGGCAATAGGGATAGAAATGAAATCGGAAGTTGCAACGAAGACTCATGAAACTACAGATGACAAACGAAAGGGTGAGGTATAAGAGAGGAAAAAGAACAAAGAAGCCATGGTTAGCATTTGAAATGATTGAATATATGGAAGAAAGGAGGAAGTGTATAGGGCAAAATACGGCAGAGGGAAAAAAGAATCAACAACGACTGCATAATCAATTAATAAGAGAAACTAAACGGGCGAGGGAGCAATGGCTGAATGCAAGGAAATAGAAGAGCTCGATCGAATAGGAAGGTACGACATCGACAAACTAGAAACATGGTGTGGGATAAAGAAAAAACAAAGCAAGATAGCTATTAGCATCAAAAGCGAAGACGGAAAGGTGCTAACAGAGGATAACCAAGTAGATACTGAATAGATGGAAAAGTTATACAAAGCAAATGGGAATTCTGAATTGATGTCAGAAACAAAAGCGGCTATGAGAGACATGAAGAATGGTAAGGATAGCGGCAGAGTTAATAAAGTGTTTAGATGAGGATTCAGAAGGAATGTTGATACTGAGGGATTTGTGTAATGAGATTTACGAGAGTAGAGTATGGCCCGAAGACTTACTTACAACCGCTGTGATCCCGCATCAGAAAAAGAAAGGAACAAGGAAATGCGAGGAACATGCTGCTAACAGTTTGTTGCGGGTGTTGGATAGGAGGTTGAGAAGGATAATTAAGGAGGTATTGGGCAATTTGGATTCCGAAGAGGTTTGTGAACCAGGGATGCAGGAAGAACTGTAAGTTTGTACCTAAGGCGTTCGATTATGTGAAATACGAAAAACTGTGGTGTGGATCGGAAAGAAAGAAGATTGATCCGTGCTGTACTGAAAGTGAGTGATAACATGACTAAATGGTTTGGAATAGGAAGAGGAGTTGGTCAAGGATGTTGTCTATCATCATACTTTATTTAATATCTATATAGAGGATATGGTCAGGAAATGCTGGGAAAAGAATAAGGTAGTAAAAATAGGCAATGGACCGGGAGTTGTAGAAGAGTGATGTCACCTAAGAACCTGCCAACTGGCAGATAACTCAAAAAATACCAGTTTCCGAAAAAAAGACATGTACCCTGTGTACAGGGTTGTTCAAAAAGCTTTCCTTCTCTCAATTCACAGGGACAGATTCATTAAGAATAATCGCCGTATTAATTAAATGACTATAACATTTATATTATTTACCCTTCCAATATAGACATCAACAGATCACGACCTCATTAGAACGGTTAGACGTTATTATTCAAGTTCCTTTTCCTCAGTGAAGGAGTGTGGTGTTTTTAACTAAGAACAAAGTATAGAACGGTACAGCTCGTTTCTTTCTATAATGTCAGGAATAGTTTGATGTAACCGAGCCAAATACTGAATTTTAGATGTATGGCATAAAAAAATACAAATGCGTTTTAATTACAGGTTCTGGCAGAGGACAAGATGGATCCGAATTCTTTTCAAGTCTGGAAAAGATTATACAAACTCCAAGTTTAATGAGTACAGTGGCATGCGCAAACCCAACACGTGCCGATTTCGAACTGCAGCTCTTCACGCGAGACAACCCAATGGATCCCGTTCCTTTAAACATGAAAAATCCGGAATTAGATCCGACCAAACCAATTATAGTTATCATACACGGATGGGCGCAGTCGCCCACCGCGTACGGCATGCAGGACATGAAAAAGGCGTACTTGTACCGTTACGATAGCAACGTAATTATGGTCAACTGGCAAGATCTCGCCTGGGATTACTACCCCACTGCAGTTTGTAAAGTACCAAAGTTGGCTAAGATGATTGCGGATTTCCTGTGCACACTTTCCGAGATTTACGACATCGATCTCGAAACGGTTCACTTCGTCGGCCATTCTTTGGGCGCGCACATGTCAGGTGTGGCCGGGTACCACACGCAGAATATGTGCCGTCAAAAAATTGGAAGAATCACAGGACTTGATCCTGCCGGACCTTTATTTGTCGACACCGAAAGACCTAACCGACTGGATTCCTCCGACGCATCTTTCGTGGACGTCATCCATACCAACGGAGGTTTCTTGGGCTACCTTGGCAATTGCGGTCACGCAGATTTTTACATTAACTGCGGCTCAATTCAGGTCGGTTGCACGATGCCGGATTATAGTCTTAACAGTTTTATGAATCTGCCAATGTCGATAGGTGAGTATCAGTGCATAAGCGCGCTTAATAATATTATGAGTTGCAGGCATGTGTCACCACATGAGATCGATCGATATATGGACCGAAGCTGTTCAGACAGATAACTTCAAGGCTATCCCCTGTTATTACTGTCCGATAGGGTGTCCTCCCGTATTCAGTATGTTCAAAACGAGAACCATGATGGGAGAAAGGTGCCCACGCAATGCAAGTGGTGGATACTACGTGAAGACCGATGTTAAGAAACCATATGCTCTAACATCTTTGATATAACTTATACATTCGCTTTCAAATTAAATGGTTGCCTTCGATTATTCTGTTTTTGTGGGAGGTGTGCTACTTTCTTCGCACCCTGTATATCACATACTGGGTGGGCGCCTACGCCGGAAAACTAATGTTGTTTGTGATTGTAAATAAGATGCGGAAAGTTCAGAAAATGAACGTTATTTTGCAGGAGAATCAGCTGAAAATCTTTTGGGTAAGATCGCGCATGCGCAGATGTGTAGGTGGCATTGTGCTAAACACAGCAAATTTTTTTTTGTGGACTTGCACTCCTAAATAAAAGCATAGTTTGTGATTATAGTACAGTAAATCTGGCACGAAAAAGTGTCGTTTTTGGAAAAAAATACCTTATAACTTTTTTTTGCATAAATCGTTAAAGTTACCTTAGAAAAGCTTAACTCCAAAAATCCGGGATGGTACCGTGGGGCAATTTTGAGAAAACTCAAAAAGTTTTTGGATTCGATTTATCTCGAAAACGGTGAGTTTTTGAAAAAATTTCATTGAACAAAAAATGTTGTGGACATTATTGTTTACAACTTTTGTCATTGCGCGGATGCTCTAACGTGAAAAATGAATGAAATAGATGGCGCTAAAGTTGCCAAAAACGGTTTTTCTACTTTTTCACCGAAAAAAAATTTTTTTTCCTCGCAATTGCAAATGCAAAAGTTATTGGCCGTAAAAAACCTACAAAATGCATAGACACTTTTTTTACGTACAATGAATAGTTTCCCAGTTGTAGCGCGACAAAGACGGTGATTGTGGAAATTCTATAACGTGGCCGTTACAATAGGAGGTTTTTCTATGCGCCCAATAGGTGGATAGTGATAACATTAATAACTTTCTCTCCCAAAAATGAGTATCTGTTTTATTTGCAAAAAAAAATCGTCGAAGATAAGCAACGTGTGGGTTCGATTGGCCGGCAGTTGTTGCTGAAGGCATGAAAAATCCGAGGTGATGAAATCAACAGTAAAGTGATTGAAAATAATAGTACTGATCTCAAAGTTCATGACAGATGTTACAAGCTGTTCGTCGACCACCGACGAAAATCTGAAGTGTTTGAAAGGTAATGTATTTTTCTTCCAAACGTTGACATGGAAAATGATGCCGTTGAAGATGTTGACTTGCGCTACCCTTCTCAAATCGTCCACTGGACTCCAATGTCAAGAAATGAAGAGCGATGCAGGATCAACGTCAAGTTCAACAGCATCCATTGGAGTAGAATCGTGGAAACAGCCACCGAAAACAAAACAACGACAGAAAAGAAACCAGCCACGTTGATAAAATTGGGTTTTCTACGATTTTGTATGAACAATAAATGATAGTCTTGTCTTATTGAGTTTTAAAAAAATATGTTTACTTATTATTTCTTTTATTTTTATATTCTCCATGAACTTTTTCCATTAGTAACTCACTGGGTAACGCACAACTCCATTTAACTTCTACAACTACAATACAATATTTTAAATCATTCCCACTGTAACTTGACAACGGTCCATTGTACGTAAAAAAGTGTATATGCATTTTGTAGGTTTTTTCACGGCCAATAACTTTTTCATTTGCAATTGTGAGGAAAAAATTTTTTTTCGGTGAAAAAGTAGAAAAACCGTTTTTTGGTGACTTTGGCGCCCTCTATTTCATTCATTTTTCATGTTAGAGCACCCAAAATTTTTTTTGAAAATCTTATCGTTTTCGAGATAAATCGAATACAAAAACTTTTTGAGTTTTCTCAAAATTGCCCCACGGAACCATCCCGGATGTTTGTAGTTAAGCTTTTCTAAGGCAACTTTAACGATTTATGTAAAAAAAAGTTATAAGGTATTTTTTTCTACAAATTTGTGCCAGATTGACTGTACTATTACACACCTACAGTTATAATGAGCGGAGTTATGTTGAAAGCGGAACGCGAATGCAAATTCCTCTAGTAAATATATTTCATTTTCAGTCGGCTTCAAACTTTTCCATACTGTTGAGACCCAGCACTTTCCATTTATTGTATTTACTTCTCATGCATCCATTTTATTTTTATTAAAATCTTTTGATATTATATAATCGATCGATTTACCTTTATTAATAAAAAGTGCTACTGGTAAAATTTCGGTAAAATCGGTCTATAAATAAGAAAGTTACTTCTGCGCATGTGTAAAAGGATACTGCCTACTGATCTGAAAACACATCAACTTTTTCTTCAGTTGAATATACGAACCAAAAAAGTGCCGATTCGATTCGATTAAAAAGAGCAGTAATTATCCCATGCTTGGTGTAAAGCAGCTGCAATCATTAGCGCATTTCTTTGATTATTGGAAATATGCTAAAAGATCTTACTTGTCGACAGTTTTGTTCATAGTTCTAAAGTGCCCAATGAACTTTCAATATTCATATTAATTCAAATGCTTTATTTAGCTTTTCGAACACAAAATTAATTGTTATCCACATAACACGTAGGTACGTTCATGTTGTTTTTTTTTGTTTAATTTTATTTACAAGTCGCTTTTTAACTTCGAGATCATCAACGATTACAAGTATATACATACAGGGTCGCTGATAAGTGTGGGAACGGGGACAATATACATGGTATCAAAAAAAGTTTCATACAAAAGATTTGAGGTTCTTAATGTATACTAGGCAGTAGTAATTTTAATTATACAGAGTTGACCATAGAGGCGTGGCACACCAATATTGCATTTTTTTAATGGAACACCCTGTTTATTATTCGATATTTCATTTCTTCTCCCAATTTTTAGCATATAAGCGCATCTAACAAACAACAACAAATTTTAGAAACAACAATAGGTACAGGGCGTCGAACTAAGTCGTTACACCCGAAAACGACAATTAAAACTCATTAAAACGAACAATTTTTCTTAGTTCCAATTTTTGATTTTGTGCCACGGTTTGAAGTTTGCGTTCTTTCGTTTTTAAAAAAAGTCGTCATAACTCCCTTAGTTTTAAGGGCTATTGAAAACAAAATCTTTCAGCTCTCTAAAAGATTTGTAGTTGCAATTATTTTTTATTTCTCCAAATAACTAAATGGCGATCGATAAATTCCAAAACAAGATTTTTGGTAACCATCCCATCGATTTTTGAAAGTAGAATATTTATAAAATCTCTCTACTACGTACATACTACATCATTTGTCCTAAACATTTTTTTTCCAAAATGTCCTCCCTTTGCAGGATAGATGATTGAAAAAAATATTTAGCACACATTTTCTAGTACATAGTGTAGGAATTTTTACTTTTAAAAATCGATGAAGTGGTTATCAAAAAAATTTAAATGTAAACTTAAATGAAAAATTGGTAATGCAGAAGATGTCTACCAATTGTATTTTTTAACTATACCAAAGAGTACTCTTTGACCCTACTAAACCGTTCATTCTCGTACTATGGATACTCTTTAAAATAATAAAGTATTTTGTCTGTGGTTTCGAAATTTTCAGTTTGTACAAGTTACACTTACAGGTTTGTTCTTATTCAAACTTGGACAGAACATCGAACAGTAAATTAGCATGAAAAGCGCTACACTACAGACATAACTTTCAAACAAAGCAATTGTGCAACCTGGAGACAGAAAACTTGGGCGTAACAATTAGGAGTATTAAATCTGAAAAGTTAACTCCGGCGCGCATTGAAATAGTTTCAAATTCGGAAATGCTTTTATACGCTCGTGGGAGTTGCTAAATTACTTTATGAATACAAAATACACATTCCATGTAGGTTTATACCTTGCTCTTATATACGGTGCGATGCGACGGTTACTAATTGGAATTTACATAAAACACGATCTATTGCTAGAAGACTAGCGAAATCTATTCTCTTATTTCATTTTATTGAGCTTCTTGTAGGTTACATTCACGTTCCACTGATTTTCATCAGACGCCGTACTATATGCTCCGGGCTCACATTTTCTACCCTATCCCCATCTTAATCTCATGCTTCAACTGTTTGGTTTAGTTTTTTGTCGAGAACAAATTAAATTTAACATTAATTGCACTAGAATGTAAAGCCGTAAAGGTGCCCGAAAAAGTGAGTCTTCATTTAAAATTATGATGTTTGCCGTTATTCTATTTTCCGGTTGTTTACCGTGCGCATATAATAAATCTCATCTTAATGTCTCCTCGTTTACATTAAATGAATGTAAAGTCGGAAATGAATTCGAGATACTGCTTCTGCTTATTTTCTTTGATAACCCAGGGTTCTCTCTGGAAAGGCGTATAAGAAAGAAAGATATTTACCCTGTCTTACAGACTCCACAGCGAGCTCCGCAATCATTTATGAGTCTTAGCGCCACCATTTTATATTTCCGATTGAAGCAGAAAGTATGGCGGTGGGAAATAAGACAACGGAATGTTAAATACCAGAAATATGCAAACCACGTATTCTGATGACCTCGACCTTTCTCCCCTTTATTATAATATGAACGCCGAAAGACCACAAAAAGTAGAACCATTGAATAATATTCAGATTTATTATTCAATGGTAGAACAAAAACTCCAATAAACCAAAAAAATATTTATAAATATAATGAACGCGTTTCAACCGCAAAGCTCATTAGCAGACAACACCATGCGATACTGCAATGTGAAAATTAAGCGCAAATCGGCACAAAACAAGTGAATAACTTTTCGGTTCTTGAATTGGAGGTGAAACGGGAATTATAATGAAAGAATCGAGTTCAATGGGTTAGCATTTGTCAACGGCAATGAATTGCGCTCCTTTTTCCCATCATGGCTTGTCGTTTCGTGACCGATGCTTCTTTTTACATTGAAACGCGTTTCCAAAACTTAATTGATCAACGAGCGTCGAGGAACTCCTTCAGGGGCAATTATTTATCGGTGTATAATTCGAATCTAAAGATTTCATTAAGATCGTTATCGCGACAGGACGACTCGAAATCGATTTTAATTCGAATTTCTTGAAGCGACGAGGCAAAATCTCAAATGAGATTTTTCGAGTCAGTAGTTTTAAGTATCGAAGCGAAACATGGACTTTCTTAGCGTATAAATCTTGTCGTATAGGAAGGTATGTCACTTACCCGGAAATGCTACGGCAAACTTTGTTTAAAGTTGAATTTGTTCGCTTACCTGTAACAAAGGATACAATGAATAATAGATGTGACGACCAGTCGTGCTTTTAAAAACAATTTTATAAATGTTAGTTTCTCTGGAGAAACGCCAATAATTCTTTTCGAATGTAGGTACACATTACACGAAATATTATGTTTAATGTCTGTGAATTATTTGAACCTATACGCAGGTTGAAGGATACACGTAATTCTCAAGTGGCGGTGACTGGGAATATTATATCAAATTTTCAGCTAGCTATTTAAGTGTGTTTGAATTTCCCTATGTTGTCTCTGCCTTTACACTTGAATACATTATAACGAGCTCTGCAATCCGTATCTACTCGGCACAAATTTAAAAGAGTTGTTTAAAAGTATTTTTGATTTTTCTTTTACCAAACGTCATATTACAAAAGGGAGGAAGATGTCTACAATATACAGATGTTTAATATTAGCTCATTCGTCCCTTGTTTATTTTAAAAGCAACAGCAATTTTTAGCTTCCTAGCGCGAGCTAGGTGGCTATTGCGATCACCGTTTTTTGGACATAATAAAATCTCATCAAATGTCGACATTTAGATCATGTTAAGCAACTTTTAAAGAATCAGGATCAACTTTACAGGCCCAAAAAATTATCTTCTTTTCTTTTTTATCATAACACAAGGTATGTTTCCTTCAAATTTCAAACCCCTATGACTTTTTTTCGCAAAAATAAGAATAAAAGACGAAAATTGGAGGTTACGTGAAAATAGTGTAGGTACAAAAGTTGCTCATTTTTTTAATCTCTATACCTTTGACATTGAACATTGTCGTCTAAAATTAATAGTTTTGCCACAATTTGCAAAACACCGCTTTCCACCCCTTTCAACCCCCGGGATTTCACCCGCGGAAAAATTCAGCTGTTTTAATTATTTTTATTTCATACTATCTAGTAATCGCCGCTTTCCCAGACTGATTTGAGTCTGGTAAATCGTATTTTACCAGACTGAAAATTTTTACCAGACTGGAAATGTTGCCTAGCAACATCAATTGACATCCATCTAAACCTATGTATTAATGTGTCAAACTACTGTCAGATCAAACAAATCAAGTGATCGACTTTTGCTTTCAATTGAACGCGTACACGTTCTAATCAAAAATTGTATGGCATTTTAATAGAAAAAAGAGCAGTATGAAATAAAATGTTTTACATTATTTGTATGTTAAATCAGTTAACGTTACTCGTTTCGAAATTCCTGCCTCAGCTACGCTTCGGCAGTAAACATCTCACTCGTTAACGTAAACCTTGATTTACCATACTCATATGTAAATAACTATTTCCCAATTTCTATTCATTTAACCTGCCTGAAAAACCCGGTTCCACCCGGTAACTATTTTTTTTGAAAATAAATTATTTTAGAGCTATTTAGCCTAGACTAATAGGTACTGAAACAAAAAACAACGAGCCGGATTTTTGAAAAAAAAATTTTGGAGCGCCGCAACGGCATCGAACTTTTTTTTTCAAATATCAACCTAACATTTTTATTAGGTTATTCGAAAGACCTTATTTTTCTGTGTACAACCTACAAAAATTGTGCCAGGTTGTATTACAAAAAAAATTGAGAAAAACAATGTTAGTTAAAAACTAAAAAAAATTTTTCGCCGAAACGGTTACTGAAACGGTTGCTGAAATATTGCGAATGTACATTAGGCATTATAAATGACGAATTTTAATATCTAAGTTTTTAGCGCCGTGACGTCATACAACTTTTTTTTCAAATTACAAGGCAATATTTTTATTAAATTATTCGAAAGACTTTCTTTTTTATGTACAAATTAAAAAAAGTGAAGAAAAAATTTCAAAGTTAAAACACCATCTGGTAATTCAGAAAAAAAATACTGCATCTGTTCATACTATTACTCATAATTTTCCGTTTTTCAAAACCGTAGAAATCAACAAAATAAAAAGGTTCATTTTACAATAAATCAGATATGCCTTGGAATTACCTAAAAAAACAGCGATCGCGTTTCATTATTTGCCTTTAGGAATATTAAAATTACTTCGAACAAAATTTCTTATGCAAATTCCTAACAATAACCGACCACTACTAGTTATACGTTATAGACCTTGTATAGAATTTCATTTTATTTCAAAATTTGTAACAATATACAGGGCGGTCATTAATAAACACGATTTGAATGAATATCTTAAAAACGTATTCTGCATGATCTCCATTTTCTTGTAATATTTTGTGTTTACTGGATTCCAAATAAGGGAACAGTACTCCACTTTACTTCTAATAAATGGGAAATACAGACTAAGAATTCCCGGTTGATCTTTTTATTAACCCCATCATATTATAAGATCTTGCTATTACGACATCGATGTGGTCTTTGAAATTAAACTTACTGTTAAACATAACAGCAAGATCTTGGATGGTATCAACGCTTTTAAGCTCTAAGCTTTCTATGTAATAATTAGCATAATATTCCTTTTCCTACTTATCGTCATTGTGTTGCATTTATTAATGTTCAAATTAAGCTCATTCATGATACACCAATCATTCAACATATTTAGATCGTTTTTCAGAATAACAGCATCGTTGGTATTATCAAACCCAAAACAAAAACACCCAAAATAAGTACAAGCATTCGCTTAATACTAATTTATTCACAATATTTACACGTTTATATGCAAGTAATTTTCTTATGTACCTACTTAATTGTACATTTCATAATACTTAATGTTCATTTTTAGTGTGCTAGTGTTCGTGCAAACGATGCATTCTTGCACTAAAACTGCGTCTTGTAACCTAATACAGGGTGATTCAAAATTGAGGGCAAAATATTTACCAGCCAAAAATAAGAAATCTTCATATAATCGTATGTCCTAACTTGCTTCGTTTTATAGATACAGGCTTCACCACCGTGAAGGTAACAAATGAATTTTCCCTCTGCTAATTTTATATTTAGCGAACTTGTGGTAGGTTCTTCGCGACCATAAATTGAACGTCCCCTGTTGGAGCCAAATGTTTTAAATAAACTTTAACTTCTTTGCCATTTGCATGCCGAATTAGAGCATATTCTGGGTTTGTCTCAATCAGATCCACTTCATCAACCAAAGGACTGTACCTACTGTATCAAAAACTAGTTTTGCGCATGCACTTAGTAAATGGCCTTATGCATGCGACTTTATTTATTTATTTTATTATATTATTGTAAAAGTAATTACCCACAAACTCTAGTAGGTGCAACAAGTTACACATGAAAAATACGCTTTAGGCATTCGCGCGTGTGCGCACTTGTTTGAGAAAGTACGAATCTGAAATGTCTCCACTCGTATAATGCGTGATTCAGACGTTTAGTACCAATAAAATAATTATCTGGCAATGAGAACTTACTCTGTAATTTGGGGTATTGTTTCACGATTTGGGACACTACCCGAACACAATGGGAGTATTGATTACTTTAGAGAAATGGGTTCGTCTATATTCCGCTTTATTACCAATTCTATCACTGCTAATTAAACGACCATGTATTACCACCTAATTTCAATGTAGGCATCATCATCTTTACGAGACTGCGCTGCAGTACACCCTTTCTAAAAAGATGTTCAATCAATTATAAACGTTTAATAAGATTAATATTTACTCGTGGAGTTTCCTTGTGAAGCTGTGTAAAA
Organism: Photinus pyralis; assembly: GCF_008802855.1. Classification (NCBI taxonomy): domain Eukaryota; kingdom Metazoa; phylum Arthropoda; class Insecta; order Coleoptera; family Lampyridae; genus Photinus; species Photinus pyralis. The sequence continues at coordinate 42,060,127 of NW_022170249.1, forward strand.
ATGTGTGTGTATATTTTAACTTTTCATAACCCTCGTTTTTCATTTTTACAGATAAATGGAAGGGTATTTTATAGGTAGTTATGTTATAAGGTAATCCCTTTAGATTACTAGCGTAGGTTTTTTTTTTGCTAAACTTTCCCGGAAATTCGTTATTTATTATAGGAGGTATCAATTTTTAAACCGAAATATAAAATTTTCCTTCCATTCCTCCTTACCGACTCGTAATTAACGTAATTTCTCTCATCCCAGTAGAAAATGGAATTCATTTCAGTGCTTTGGAACACTCATTGTGCCACCTTATTCCCGATGGTAATAAATTGCCATTTCAACTCGGGGGGATTAAAGTGACATATGCCCCGTTTAATATATTTATGGTAACAACGGGGACAGCTATAAGCGCATGGAAGTTACAGATTTCATTTGGACCGAATGGATATTTTTAGCTTTAATCTCTGTAGATAGACATGGAGATGAGGCACGTTATGAAATAATGCGAAAAATGACCATTAGATACAATATTTTTCAGTGCAAGAAATTGGTATTGTTTTTCCATTTTAGGTAATGAAATGAATATTTCTGGAGCTCGGATTTTTATGTTACAATGAGTTGAAATGAGCTTACCGAAAGCTCACTTTCAGTGAAATTCGATATTGACGTTGACTGACCATGACTTTAATGTTACAAGCAATTCCTTTTATGCATTACTTTTATAAACCGGCTACAGACACACTATACAGTTACGTTAAAATCTATCACCCCAAATATGAAGTAGGTAATTATCAACATAGTCTACATATTAAACATGTCCAGTTAAAGATGGTGACTTACACAACAGGTTTATGGTGCTTTCTAACTAGGAAAACTGGTTATTTTTTTTTTAGCCCTATCGGAATCGATGCCCATGTGGCTAACAGGAATGGAAACAAAATGACAAGGATGACACTCTTCACTCCATGCGGTCTTTCATGGAGACTTTTATGCCGTACAATACCCCTATAAGATTGAACTCTTCATAACAATTTTCCTCTCTCAGAGCAGTGTATATGCGCTACAAAATAGGTAGGACATTTAAAATTTAATTAACTTGAAAATTCTTGAGAAAAATGTATCAAATACGAAAAATATTGTAACGGAAACGCTCCAGACATGACGTCGCCTTTGGCGCTCTGGAATTTTCTACGCGCGCGATAGTGGGATTTGTATAGGAATATTAGAGACTATCTGGTAATTACGCGAATCTTCTGAACTTACATTGCTTGCGTGTATAAATGGTTGCGGACCGAACATCGCGGCAGTCTACTACCGAACGAGCGCGGAAATATAAATTGCGAAGTGTGTGATATAAATAGTCGATACAAATTGTACAGTTTTTATAGTGTTTTAGTTTTGTTTAATAAATATTGATATAAATCGAACCCGAATTTATCAATCACGTTACAATATATCCTCGAAACTGTACCAAAATACACTACATTTTGTTTAAGATCTCTTTGAAATATTTAGTTGTTTGAATAATAGTAATAATGATAGTTTATTTACCCAACAGAAACAACCAATGACAGGGTTACTCTACAGATGTTTCATTGCATAGATAAAATTTGTCAGAATTTGTGGTTTTGTGTGTTTCAAAAATAGTGGCGATCATTGTCCACAATTTACTTTAATGAAAAGAGACAATAACAACAATTTCCTTAACTAGACAAATTAATCAATTGTTGAGACAATCAAAGGCAAGTAAAATGTACCTTGAACGTTCAGTATCAAACAAACCTATGAAACATAGCAATACATTGTACGTCTAATAAACCCCTTAGGAATTTTAAAATTTGGGTCATAACTTGCTTGTTCAATACAATGGGAAGCAATATCCAAATTACTTCAAGAAAACCCAGAACCAAGCAACTTAAGATTTAACAAAGACATCGGTTCATTACTGCACAAAGGACAAACTACAAAAAGTGGACGATGCTCTTATACGACGAAATTTAAAAAAGAATAAATAAAATGTATATTTGAACAAAAAACGGCCATAATAAACTTTCTTAATCTGGAAAATATAGAAACAATCTTTTAATTAATTCTGTTTAATTAATAGATAAAATACGCCCGATTCGTTCGAAAAACCAACACACTTCTCAAAAGGAGATAACGCTTCATCCTCCAATTCGGAGGTGGGAAAAAACACAATTTCCCTCATAAAATTAATACGTGAAACGCGCGCGAGTTTTCCGCACGAAAATTTTAAAAGACTTCACATCGTTGGTTCTCAATAGATCGCTTAAATAAACATTCTTTCATTTATAACGTTCCCATTCCTTTGAAGATGGCGTCGCGGAATGATTGTGTCGAATTTATTTCCTCCTTTCATTTGTTGCGATAAGTTTACCTCCATGTTTTCGCGAACAAAGAGAAGATTACAGAATAATATAGAGAGGACGCATTCAATGTTTACCTCATCTTATCTGTTCTGTTGGCTCTTATTGCTTTTCACGTTTCATTATTTATCTTTTATTCGTGTCGTGCTGTATATTCAGGTAGCTGTACATATTACACATTTATTATTTTTGTGTTTCGATATAAGGGCAATTTTCTACCTTTGGATTGCCAAACAAATTCTCATTAGGTTGGAAAATCAAGTTAGTAACTCTAATGGATGTCTTCATTGCCAATGTTACTTTGTATCTATTACCAACAATTTGGGAAATGGGCAAAGGCAATTGACAGATAATAATAAAAACTGAAACATTGCGTAAGAGACACATTAATTGTATATAAATCAAGATAGTTGATGCTCAACGTAAACTACACGAATTGCGAAAATTGATAAAATGAAAAATTCGGCAATTAAGGGGTTGTAAAGTGCGAGAAGTCTCGCCATAAATCACGTTATATGACGTAAGGGTGTAATTAGTGGCAATTTCGTTAAGTAGCAAAGATCTACGGTAAATATACGCGTTGAAAGATGCGCAACGTTTGGTTTAATTAAAAGGAAAGGTCGGAAAAGGGTTAACCGTACAAGTGATGTATAGGTAGTGCGTAAATACAAATAAGAAAATTTGTGTTTTTAACTCAAATGTGTTCACTTAGTAGAAATCATGTGTAGTTGAGAAACAATTAGAAAGCATTCAATGAAAATAATTCTTAAGTACCTGCGACGATTTATTTCTATGAAGTTTACCTAGAAGTTTATACTCGATGTTATTACTTACAAGACGTTTGAGAATAGGTAGCTTCTAGAGTAAGTACCTACATATTAATATGTACTCGTATAATAAGAAATAGCAAAGCTAAGTAAGAGCTCGGTACGAGGCTCGGTATAAACGTATAATCAGTAAGAAGCTTTAGTGTCGTTGAAATATTGAAAATATACGTATTCCAAAATACATTTTGTACCCATGTGAAGTTGACCCCGCCCGCATGAAATAATTTGACAAACATGTGTCGACAGTTAGTGCTCGAAGTTAGTACTGCTACATATAGCGAGTTTAACATTTAACGTAAGTGTGAATATCCCAAATATCCATAGAATGTATACGTTCGTCTGGATTATTCCAAGATATGACCAATGGATATGACGGCAACGTTTGTTTCTGAGATACAGGGTGAAAACGAAACGTTTCTGAGGTTTGGCCCAAATATGATATTTAGTAAATGCAACACACGGTATATCTCAACGTCAATTGCTTTTCATTCCTTTTTCTGATTACATTGATGTATATTTTTTTTTAATTTTAACGATGAAAATCAGTAAAATCCTTATTTTTTACTTCTTTAAATAGTAGGCCATGGATTCATGAAGATTTTGTTTTGTTTATTGTATCCACTATAACTAAAGCAGTAGCTGCCAATCAATAAAAATGGTTGACGGCACACACGTTATTTTAAAATGTTGAAAAATGATAAAAAAAACTTAGGACGATACCTACATCATGTAATCACAAACAAGAATACAAAAAAATTGAGGTTAAAGAGAGTGTTGCATTTAAAGAATACCAAGTTGGGGTCAAATCTCAGAAACGGCTGTCCAAACTACGTCACTGGATTCTATGAAAAAATACCTGAAATAGGCAGTTTTTACCTTTTTTCCATTTTACATGGGTAGTCAGATATGATAACATCCCAAAAAGTGACACTTTTCGTTTTCACCCTGTATCTCAGAAACAAATGTAGTTGGATTGATTCTGTTTGTGGTATTAAGTTCACACAAAAAATGGCTGAGTATATATACAAATAATATTCAGAATAAACTGAGAGAATCATGTAAGTTTATTTTCAGAATATCCCAAATGGTGTATATGCATTATGTTCTAAAAATATTCAGAATAAATGGAGAATATTCCTTTAAGTTTATTCTCAAAATATCTGTGATATTCCAATTCGCATATCCCTAGTATATCTTACAAAGTACGTATATATTTTAGGTATATTTAATACCTGGTATATTACAGAAATATTCAATGTCTTCTCAGTACGCATCCAGGTAAAGACGTCAATGCAAAAGGACCTTGTTTTGCTTTAAGATATAGAACAGGAATCTGAACTTAACTCGAAAAATGTTTTTTATATTACCAATACACAGGGTCATGCAACAGCGCGTCGGCCTTTCCTAGCTCATACCTGGTACAAAATATTAAAAAACCTTTTGTGCAAATGTCAACTGTAGATGGTTGCGCATCTACAGACATTATTTTTGAATGTACAGGGTGTCCCCTTTGTACACCTGATTTTTTTAAACGGAACAACCTATCAATTTTTAGCTTATTCGATGTCATTTGTTAACCTCTGCATATAGAAACCTATTAACTACATATTTGGTTTTTTGTCAACGTTGCCAAATTATTAATTTCTTTCCGAATAATTTCCTATAAGCCATCAATAAAGATAATCTGAATAAAAGGCAAGAAGAAATTAGTGATACAGGGTGTTCACAAAAAGTAGTAAAATTTCCATATTTCAAAGTGCCATAACTATTTTTTTCAAATGGAACTACCACTATTTTATTTCTCTCTTCGATAGTCTAGTCTAGTCTAGTCGTCGAAATTACTAATAATATACGGGGTGTTCCAATTAAAAAAATCAATTGTCTATTGGCACCGCATTATGCGACACCCTGTACATTCAAACATAATTTCTCTAGATGCGCGACCATCTATAGTTGACATTAGCACAAAAGGTTTTTAGCGCATTTTTGCAAAAAATTTTTTTTTGTAAAAAGTAGCTTTTAATTTCACTTTGGCTGGCTGGCTGGCTGGCAGTAAATGCGCGCCCGTAGAAAAACGCTTGTAAAAAGACAAGGAGTGTACATGTAACTATCGGGGCCGTGTAATTAAGAACGTTAGGGATGGGGCTACAAGATTTGGAGTCGACGACATCTGGACGCCATCCCCGAGCGTATTATACTAACCTGGAGATTTTTCAGTTTTTATCTATCTTCTTCTACAGTTTTTCTCCGATTGTTTTCAAATTGGTGTCGTCGGGAAGATCTTGTCAACGCGCACAACTCCTGCGTGGCGGAATTTTGTTTTTTTTTCCTAGGGGCGAAATAAACCACCTTTTGCGCGGCGCGCTTCGAGGGGTAGTCGACTTTGGGCGCCCAAAAGTTTCTTACAGCGCGAATCGCGGTCTCTCTTTCTCGTGTCACTAATAGAAGGTCGAGCTATGTGAAGTACCCAAAAGTTGAATACGATTTTATGCCGGGATTTTAGCGAAATCTACCAAAATGTGAATTACGAATGAACGGGACGTCGGAACTGTGTATCGACAAAGGGAATGTGGTAACCCCCGACGAGATCTTACTGATGGTGGAGTCGAAACTACAAATCCGAATTGTTGCGGGTGATCACAAGTGGGTGTCGACAAAGGGAATATGGTAACCCCCGACGAGATCTTACTGACGGTGGAGTCAAAACTTCAAACGCGAATTGCGAATGCACGGTAAGTGAGAAAATGGTACCGACAAAGTGAACGTGGTGGCTTTCGGCAAGATCTTATTGATGGTGGAGTCAATATTGGCTAATAAAACACTGATCTGCCACACAAAAATGCGCTGAAGTCCCTTCGATCTCACACGAGGACTTTGATCATTTTTTAATATTTTTACCAGGTATGAGCCACGAAAGACCGACGCACTGTTGTAGGACCCTGTATAATGAATCAATAACATTATATTCGACCACCAAACAGCACTAACGTAACACTAACTAGTAGGTGTGTTTGTGTGTGTGTTTTTTTTTAAATATATCATAAATCGGGTTAACTTCACACAATATTTTAGTATTTTTTTGCTTTTCTCGAAAACCACAAACGTTAGAATCGTAATCTTTGACCACAAAACAGCACTAACGATCGTATGTGCGTTTCTTTAGTACTAACACTAACGATAAACTTCGAGCACTAAAGAACACAAACGTAGCACTGACTCTCTGATCTCTCAGGAGGTTACAACAGGAGATTCGTGTAGTCAAAGCAATGAAGAAATACATCGAGAGAACGACGACTAGAAGAAGCGCTCGTGAACGGCAAATCCTGCTCGATTTAATCGTTCCCTACATCTATTAATAATAATAATGTTTATTGTTGTTCAACAGACTCATAATCCATATATGAACAATCGCAAAAAAAGATAAATGAATCGTTAAGCGCATACTGCATTATTAAAACTATAGTAGGAACTAATATTAAAAATAGAAAACATAAAAATCAATATAAATATTGCAGTAAGTAATTGTAACTAGTGGAATAAATAAATACCTTTGACAATTAAGTTCTAAACTAAAAATAGAATATTGATAAAAAGAGAACTAACAAAAAAAATAAATAAAGTAAAGAAAATGAAGCAAAAAAAAGGATGATGACACGCTTTTAAGATAGAAAGCACAAACCAAAATTACAATTTTCAGTTAACCATCAACAAAGCTTAAAACATTGCGTAATGAATGTCACAGTTCTGGCAAATCTTATTATAATTACTGGACATTATTAAGGAGGGAGTTCTGCGAAGGAGATTGGATTTGGGAGTAGGATATGTGAAGGTTTTTAAGTGCCTAGTAGAATGCGTTGGAATGGTAAAGGATAGCTTGTGAAGTAAGTAGGGACAATCTAAATGACTGTTGGTTAGTTAGTTAGTCTATTACAGACATGTTCATTCAAAAGGCAAAACCAAAGAAGGAACTTCTGAATTGTTCATCATGTGAAAGTTAGCTCTTAAAAGTGAGTTATTACTCCACCTCTGGTATTCTTTTTTTAAATTTTCGTATATGCGATATTATACAGACGATAAGGCAGAAGTTCACAAGTTCATATCATTCTGTTGAGGATACCGATGTAGTACCCACATTTATTTATATAAGCTTGGTTAAATCTAAATTATCAAGTTCGGCATGTAATTTGAAGACTAGGATAATAAGAAATCTTAGAACAAATTTTTTCAGTATAGAGGGCAAAAATAAACTGAATTTTTACCTTGTAGGGAAAATATAATTATAATGAGGAAATTAAGGTCGTTTGCAAATCGTGTGGAAAAATTATGTTTAGATTTAAATGCTTTATGTATTGAAAGCGAAGGAGTCCAGTCGGCAACGGTAATGCAAAATTTAAATTCAAATTCTGCTCTCAAAGCTTTTCAAAAGAGCTCGAAAGAGCCAATTAAATTAATTATTAAAGTTAGTCGCTTTACTAAATTTCACGAGGCTGTTGAGGCGGTTGTAGAAGAAGAGCGCAATTTACCTCATAAGCAGTTCTTTTACACCATGTAAATCGCAAAATTTGTTCAGAAGTGCGAGAAAGGAATTACTTGTTTTAAATGCTAAAGCTCAAGCATCTACCAGTGACGTTGGACCCGCACAACATTTTATTTACCGCATGATTATCTTGTAAATTCACAGCATTGTTATTGTACTTCCAAACCTAAATCAGAATTTTATTCAAACGCTTCTTTATGTAGGTTTGGAAAATTGTAATTTTATCCCAGAACAACAGGATTCAAATTTTAACTGCTCAAATATATCTCGAGATAAGCAACTCACTGCACATTTGATTTCAAATTCGGCGCAACGACCATTTAATATTTCTGCCCCCAAAATATAATCGTAATAAAGCGGAATTTCTAAAGCTCAATTTACATTATACTTTTTTCGTCTAGAAACTTTGACTAGAACTTGTGCTAGATTCGACACTATACTAGAAATTTAAATTTACCGCTTTTTGATGCATTGACTTTTTGTGTTTCAATGGCAGTGCTGCCAATTTCGGAAAACAAATCTCAATATTGTACATTTTGAGGTTAATTTAAATTGCTAGGAAACAAACATGAATAACAAGCAAAAGAAACTCATTTTTGCTATGTACATGTACCTAATTCAAGAGACTTATATTTGAGGTTATGTTCAAGAGTATAAAAATAATAAAGTTGTTGGTAGCACGGAATTTGTTCTAATTTGGTGCTAGTGCGCAAGTCACAAGTATGAAAGTTGGATGGAAAATGGGTCTGGACCTAGTTTCAGATCTAGTTTCTGGATTAGAAACTTGGACGGAATTTTCTGATTTACATTGTCAAAATTTTAACAAGTTGTATTAGTACAAGTTCTAGTCAAAGTTTCTAGACGAAAAAAGTATAATGTAAATTGAGCTTAATAATGAAAAGGTTGCTAGAAGCAACGTTCCCTTGCCGGGTTATATGTGGTCGAGTGCGAATTTAAGCGTATCAAAAATGGTATTTGCAGTAGTAGGGATTTATAGAAATTTAAAAGCAATCTGACCAAACTGTTTCAACAATGGGTATGGCAATTTGATGAAAGATCATTTATCAACCCCGCATTCTTTTTACATATTTCTAAAGAATTTTAATTGGAAAATTTGATTTTGCTTTTACTTCGGCGTAAAGAAACTTTCTGCGGCAACCGAACTCGAGTTCTCTGCCAGTCAATACCAGTCCTAACTTTAATTTAGTCTTTGAAACGGGCGCGATACCCTTCAATTTGCGATGTGGAGTAGAGAGGAAGGCTCTCGACGATTGGTCATTAAACTTGATAGAAGGAACTCTATCGGCATGAGTGGCACAGATGCTTCTTTAATGTTGCATCACCCGTACGTTTGACTCCTGAGGCGTACGGTACGACATTTGGACTTCTGGTAAAAGGCCCAATTGCTATCAGGGAAATGGGGAGCCCCAGGGATTAGCTACCCCTGGCCATTAGAGGTGTCCGACTCTGAGGAGTTGTGGTACTGCTCGAGGTAAGATTATAGAGAATCAACTTTCGTTCAATGCATTCTATTAATAAGAATGGGTTGACATCTGTAATAGGCAAAATTAAATCGGAACCATAAAGAACAAAAAAAACACCGTGAGAATGAATCAGATTCTGATTAATGATAAGGCGTCATTTTGTGGGTGCTAATTAATCAGTAAGGATAGGTAGGAATTATTTGGGAGAGTTTTTGGAAGGCATCCGGGTTTTAATCGTGGCAGAACTCACGTTGGAATTGAGTTTTGATCACTCCATGAAAGTTCAGTAATTTTTCAAAGGAAGTCAAGTTGTGTCTTTGTGGCAGTCACAATTTTGTGTTTTGGAAATCACGAGTTATTGGACAGAAAGAAAGTCAGAGCGGAGGCTTCCACGGCCCGGTATTAAAATATGGAAGCAACTTCCAGATTAGGACTGTGTCAATTTTGAACGAAAAGTCAACCTTTCGTCCACTTTCGTAAGCGTCTCCATCAGGAAACATGTGGAAAGAAATGCACAAAAAACATACAGAGAATATAATAAATGAATGGTATGAACGAAAAAGCAACTAGAAATAGCAGACGCTGGGGCCGTTCTTATTAACTAGGGAAACATTAGTCTTTGATTGTTGTTGATTATTGCAAAAAAATGTGTATTTGTATGTGTGACATTTAATCAACAAAATATGAGAGATTGTTAGAGTGAAATTCCTATGATGTACAGTTGGCTCAATAACGTTTAGTTTTTTTCCTACATACCTACTAACTTCAAAATTGAGAAGGCAAAATCATTTACCGAAGAAATAATTTATTTCAAACATTCTAAGAACAAAGCTACGAAAAATGATTATGAGTTATGACCAATTGTTTCAATGTAACTCAAGAAGTATTTTAGGCTACTTGAAAATAAATTAAATGAAAGATGGTACTATAATTTGAAATTTAAGTAAGAACCGTCCGTATTAAATTTCTAATAAAAATTATTGAATACATCTACAATCTACGCTAATTACCTTTTAATGAAACCCTTGTAATTATAGCCAATTTATTCGCGAAAATAAGTCAAAGCGAAAAGATAAGATAATTGTAGACAACTTTAGATTGTAATTACCCCGAGTACGGCGGCAATTATCGATAATGGATCTTTAGGTCTTAATTTATCGTAATTTCAAAGAAATCTGTAAAAATCGTGCCTACATTATTAACGACACAGTTCCTAGGAGGTACAGAAAAGCTTGAGCAGTCGGGCAATTCGCTCTTATCTTTCTTTTATAAGTCGGGAAAATGTAAAAGTAACTTTTCCGAAACGACGCCATCGGATGCCCAGAATCTGCAAGTCAGGTCCTTTGGATTTCGAGAACATCGTGGAAAATTTTAGATTCCTGAACATCATCTGGTCTTCGTATCGTATGCTTGATCGACGCACATCCCTTAAGTCTACTTGAGCTATTGCACTATATGTGACATTTTGTCTAATGAGGTCTTTGAGTCTGTCTGTCACATACACGGAACACATGTGCTACAATTAGAATACAAGAACTGACCCATCGAGAACCGAAAAAGCAATTAGATGACTCTTCTAGCTAGAGCAAGCAATTCAACACAATCCAACACCGAAATTAAACAAACAACAGCAATCCGACAAAGTAGGTGCTCGTCGATTGCGGTCCGATCCATTTATATCTCTCATACGTTCGCCGTCTCATTCGAAAAGCCCCGCATTCCTATCGGATTAAAGGTATAGCGCAAGGATAACAGATAATGTCTATTTATCTTCGATCTTCTCGAAAAGCGATGTTTAACGTGGAAACCTCCTGACCTTGGGAAATTAAACGAACAGTATCAAATTGCCTCCTAAATTACGCGAATTGCTCCATCTATTGGTCTAGTCGTTTGCTTTCCCGCCTCATACTAAGGAAATTGAAATCGCGTCGTCAAATTAAAGGTAAAAAATTAAACGATCGAATAATCGTCTCGATTGAAACAAAAGGGGCGGTTTTACAACCTATAAAAAGCGAATGAGATTGATAAATTGTATTTTAGGGGTACTAGAAGGACAAAAAAAACTCGCCCTCATCACCAACTTTTTTTTGTCCACTATTGCTATCTCGAGAACTATAGGAGCTATGAGGTTGCGTTTATTTTACAAGACTATTTTAATGAACACGAAAGAAACTGTTTCAACCAGTGCTTCACAAGCTGTGATTATCAACTTTGTTATTCCTTATTCGATAGAGAATTTTATTCTGAATTCAGTGATATAATATTTGTATACCGTTGGATAACAATTTTGATGGGAAAAATAGGTCCATATTTAGATTTATATAAGTTTTATTTTAAAATGGCTAAAATAAGTGTGTCATGGACGGTACAAATGAATATGAAAACCAAGTACTTTTAAACAAAAATACAACAAATAGATAAATTTACAGATACTGCTCAAATTGTCCTCCATTTTATTTTATTTTATTTTATTTAGGCGATGAAATATGGTCGTTAATACCAATCCACTGGATCCAGTAGATAACATCTTACAATATTTAAGGACACATCATCTATTGATATGTCCAGATAATAAGTTTTAAAAAGTCTCTTCCTTCGAGTACATAGATACTCGGTGCCAGCCAATTTAATAGATACCCTTAGATGTGCTTGAAATTAAACCAAAATATCTATTTAAGTATCTGTTGTTTTCGATTTTCCACTAAATATTAGCACGTAATCTGGCTTGTAATTTTTGAAAATATCTATGTGACCGTTTAGGACATTTCTCCTGATATATTCTAACCGCGGTAAAGATATTTTTTCTTGCTAAAATGTACACTTCGTACACGACAGCAAACAACATAAATAGTGCTATTTTTTCGGTCACAACACTCTAAAATCTGAATTTATGTTCATGAATTATGAAATTATGATAAATTTAAATATGCATTTTTCTCATACAAATTGTTATCTATAAATAGTATATCACTGAATTCAGAGTGAAAATCTCTATCGAATAAGGAAATAAAACATATAGTTCCATTTAAAACGGGATTTACACACAGTTTGTGGACCACTGGTCGAAAAACAGTTTTTTCGTGCTCAATAAACTTTGCCTTGTAAAATAGAAATTCTTTGCTAATTTAACTGACCTCGTAGCTCTTATAGTTCTCAAGATAGCAATAGTGTACAAAATAAAATTAACACCCTGTATGTGTATACCCCAACTACAAAAATAAGTATCTAACACTACTTGTGTTACAAAACCCTATAAAATATGCTATTCGATGGTGAAAATAATAATTGTGCAGAGTAACAATAATTAACGAATTAAATATTTAACAGTTTTATAAACAATACCTTACTTGTGATGCAATGCTAAATAGCTCTATCCAATTCTTTCAATTTTCCATGATTATGTTCGTTATTAATAAATTATAGTATCTTTAGTTAGGATAGGTGGAACTTAAGGGTTTCTCTTTTATGTTATTGTAGTTCACCGTTTCTACCTTGGAAACGGTTTTAAGCATTTGTTGCAAGTTTGAAATTGTCACTCTGTATAAGCAAATCCCCTTCTAAATTTCCCTCACCCACAACCAATTTCTGCATACACCACTTGCTGATAATCATCACCGCCCAAAGTTTTTTTGTGTGTCTTATTTCATATTTGCAGTTGCACGTATACAATTTACATACAGTAGCGGCCAAAAGTTTATCACAATATAGTTTGTTTGCAAAAACTGTTCATGGTATTACCATAGAATTATCGGATGCTAATAAATAATTTAAAAAGAAATGAAACTTCCCCACAACAAATAGTGGCTATACTTAACTCGAATTGTTTTTCGTAGAACTCTAAATAACATATTAATATTTTATTGCCAACCGTAGTAATTGCTAGTGTTACAATGAAAAAATAAAACTGTGATAATCTTTTGGCCGCTACTGTACATAATTGTCTTCTAAAAATACGCATCGTATGTTCTCCTGTATACATATAACTACAATATTAAAATAAATTTCGATTAATCTCTCAGTTTAGCGAAAACGTTTATTTGAAATATCGACGTTCCGTACAGAATATTTTTTTGACGTTTCACTTACGCGAGAAATGGATTTTCGCGGTTCGCAGCACTTTCAATCTGTTAATGCCGACGACGATTGTCGAAATGACAGAAAATCGAAGCACAAAAAACACGAGTGCGTATCCGCCGATGAAAATTGGAACAAATTTTTAAAAAAAGCAATTGCGCTTATGATTATACGATAGGACGAGGGCGACGCAAATAACGACGGTATAAATTTAGGTTCTCTGTATATGGAGATGTTGTGGATATTGTAGAGAATATAATGGTAACTTGCTTGTGACTTACGGGGAAAATTAGCAATTTAAATACTGGGTACATTTACAGATGGTTCGCTAAAGATGTTTCTAATGTAGCACGGTAGAATATGGCCAATTGCCTTTTAAATGTATGCACATCAAATTTGCATCATGACTAAATTAAGTGGTTCGCGACAGTATACGTTATTTAAACAATACACACTTGAAATATTTTAATCCCACCGAAAATTTCGGCAAAAGTTTGCACGTTCCTATGTTTCGTAGTTACTTTAGGCATTAACATGTTGTATAGCTAATTTTGACTGATTTATAATGATTACAAACATTACAACATAAATCCCCCTCAATATTGATCTTGTTTTCACGAGAAGACACAACTAGCAGCCTCGAATCTCGATTTGAGCAGATCCCCAAAAAACTGAATTTGCTCGTGTTAATTTATGTACATTACAAATCCATTAGTTGTATAGAAATTTAGTTATTTTTGCTGTCTAAAGTAGTTTTCTTGAATCAAAGTTGACGACTAGTTTATATACTACCGATTTGCATACCCACATCTCGTTGTCGAGTCAAAATTTTGCTTTTGCTATCTAAAGTATATTGAATTTCCGCTTTCCATTTAATATCAATTATGATTTTTCGTGTTCGGGTTACCCGACGTGGCAAACGTTAATTTGTCTCGCATTTATATGCCACACTATCACTCCCTCTCGTTTTATTTGTATGTTTATCTGATTGCAGATTCTTGGTTGAGAGCGCCCTTCTAAGCTCGGAGAGGTTGCGACCCCCAGAAAGCTTTTTTTTTCTTACTTACTCCCTTAAGTATAGTGTGCAATTAAAAATTAGAAAAACCTTGCCATACGCTAAGCTATCAATAAATTTATTGCCCTTTAAATGTAAAATCTTTTAAATTAACAGAACGTCAAAAATGGTGTTTAATACGTGACACGAACACAGTACATATGGATTGTCTCCTGAGAACTAATGTACTATGCGATCGAAACATAGTTGCTTTCGAGTCACCTTTGGAATTTTTGTTTACATGGGAAATCATATTTAACTTGAACTTCCAAAGGCGACTCGACGTCAATCTTTTTTGATCGCCTGTTATTACTTGAGTATTAAATCTTAATTTTGTGAAATAAGGACCATTTGACAGAGTTTTTTTCTTCATTATTGTCTAATTTAACAGTATTCATGATTAAGGTAGTAAAAAATAGAAAGCTTTCTAATGACGTATCACGACCTATGTTCCCATTTAAAAAATTCAAGATGGCGGTCGCACTCAAAAACCATTTGTTTTAATCTCAAAACATGTGAAATAATTTCAGATGAAAGCGTTCTAATTTTCGTGTCTATATCTCAAACGGTTTGAGCGTGAGAGTTTTGGTACCATCTTTAATAGCAATAGCGACCCTGTATAACTTTGTATAACATTCTTTAACAAGTTTTTTTACTATTAAGGGATAACAATAATTCCCCTGCAGTTCAAAACAACTGTAACTGTAAACAACTGATGACTAAGGTAGTATAAAATACCATATTTCAGATTACAATATCTGCTCAAAGTGACCTCTATTGCACAACTAATAACTTCCCTTAAAATTTTCTAATGCATAGCCAACATGTGTTATCCCCTAATAGTGCAAAAGGTCATTAAACAATGAAACGCGGAACTATAAAAATATACACGGTCTGCCATTAAAGATATTGAAAACTTATTTTATTTAATCAGTACATTTTTCGTGGGTACATATAAAATACTTTTTTGTGTTCCCAAAATTAATGAAAATAAGGGGGGGGGGGAGTGTTTCAGAAGGTGCTTTTCAATAAGATTTCTGGTAATGTTTCTAACAAAACGATCATCCAAGGAGATCTGTTGAATATTTTCAAAGAAGTGCTCAAAAGAGGATTTTAAAATTTGTAAGATCACTAGTAAAGTTCCCAAAAAGAAATTTCGTATTAGTTTCGTAATAATAAATAAATAGTTTCTCGGGTGATTTTGAAAATTCTTACAATTTGCTAGGGAAGCCTCAGAAAAACGTTTCACGAGAGTTTTGCAGCAAGTTAGATCCTTAAAAAAGAGACAACTAAAAACACCAACCATCAAATCAAATGTTTTAAATCTCACCAACCGTCAAATTAAAAAGTGATAGGTATAAGTAATGACGTAGTATGTAATAATCATCAATTAACGCTTACCGCTTAAAATATACTTCACAATATGTAAATTGTACACACTGTAATTTTTCAATAAATCTTCAGCATATTTTGAAACGACATCTCTTAAGACACAAGTTATCAAAGGACTTAAAATGTATACACTGTGATTATACAACGAAATAACTGTACCCAGTACGTAAGAAGATCACGCATCCCCAGTTCCCACTATTCATATTAAAGTAATTGCACCTACTGATGCCCCATGGAGCCAGTTGACTCTTCCTGCAGACTCTAAATTAGTAATCTGCGCATAGCCCGCTGTAGTCTTCTTACATGCCGTTACCAGCAAGAAGCAGTCAAGCAGGCATATGTTAACCCACAATACTTTCAAATATTTAAAATGTACACAGTGTGATTTTGCAACAGATCACCACCATGTCTCGAAACGGCAGCTCAAAACTCACAAAATCTCAAAGGATTTAAAATGTGCACACTGTAATGACATTCTATGGAAACGTTAAGAAATGTCAATGTATATTTTTTTATTTTATTTCTCCCTCTTGTTCTAGGCCATCAACAGGCTTACGTCCAATTAATATACAAGGTATTTTTATCGAATTCGACGAATTCTAAAAATTAGTCAGGAATAAAGTGTTTATAACAAAAATGTATTAAAAAAAGTTGTTTGGAATTAAAAGTTATGGCAGACCTTCAATTTTCATACAAATCAACCTACTTTGATTTTCTATAGTCTTTGAACTTTCATAATACAGGTCTTGTTTTCTTGTTGAATTCCCGCGCCCGTGCGTTATGGGGTTTCAGTTTCTTTCGTTCGGTCTAATAAAAATATACTTTCGCGACCTTTGATTTGAGTATAAATCCAGTAAGTCCGTCCTGCTTCAAAAGAAGTACATCTAATCTTATGTGTAAATAAAAGGTATCTAGGCTCTATATGGATTATAAATTATTCCAGTCTCGAGCGGTACTCAGGGGGTGTCTTTAATGTTCCAATCTTGAGACGTGAGTTTTATTTTCAGTGTATACTTAAATTTTTTATTTGAAATGCAATATCCATTCGATTTTACCTACTTACACAACTTTAACCTTAAAAACTGTGTAAAAGTGTATATTTTGTTTAAAATTGAGGAAAGAATTGAAATATCGAACAACATACAGGGTGTTCCTGCAATTTTGGTGTGCCATGCTTTTATAACCAACACTGTACAATTAAAGTTATTGATACTGGTTAGTAGATATTGAAGAACCTCCAAACCTCTGATGTACAGCACTTTTTTATATCTTGTATATTTTCCCCGATAATCGACCGTTTCCAGTCATATCAGCGTCCCTGTATTACTCGATCAGTTATTGCTTATTCATACGCGATCGCCATTTATAGGTAATTTTGATATTTGTTTCCGATTCAGTTGATGCATCCTGTCTAATAAAAAGAACACGCTACATGACAGCAATGCGTGCATTGCATTGCATGCACATAAATTTTGCTCCCTTAGGTATAATGCATTTTACAGATCTCTGCACTTGCTTTATTCATTCATGAAACTTCTTTTGTATATCTGTTCTCGCCCTTTTGCTTAGAATATTATTTCTAAAAACGAACTCAAAATCGCCGATTCCATTCCGGTCATACATATATACCATTTAATATTATTGTAACTTGCGCATTTTCGTAAGGAATAGACTAGTGCCAAAACCGGCCGCATTTAAAAAATTCTCCAACATTGTCAAACGGAAATAAAGTGTTCGTCCCAAAGGAATTACATTTAATTTGTAACCACTAGCAATTAAAACATCATTAAACCAAAATTTCACAAAAAGTGAAAATAATAGCAATAAAAGTATTGTGTGACATTTATTTACTAAAGACGTTAAAAAAAGGCACGGGGTCAACCTTATGTCAAGGTTAGACGAAAACACACACCTTCCACGTGCGAGGAGATGAACTGGACCGCTTCCGATTTCGATATCCGAAAAGATCGACGCATGGTCGTTCCGTCTTGCCAACCTTGTCCTACTATAAAAATTTGACGATAATTGGTCAATAGTTTATATTTAACCAACCTTACTATTAGGCATCAAGAACGTAACCGTGAAGGTAACTACAATAAGAAACCTTGAATTCCTAATATTTCTCGCCCCTTTCACCTGGTAGCAGAATTTTTTTCATTTGATTAGAAACAATAATACCGAAAGGCTGCGGCACACCATTTAATTGTGTGTAATAAATAATGAATCGTATCCTTTATTTGTGCGTATTCGTGTTTGTGTTTTCAACAGGTGAGTAAAATTTTATAAATTGTGAAAATTACTGTAATCAAAATTTTCACTTACGTAGACGTACGTACCTAATTGCAATATAATTGCGGCAGAATGCAACGAATTTGAAGCTTCTAATTGGCGATAATTTACAGAATCTAAATTTCTGATGCTTTCATTATAAGAACAAGCGGAAAATTAGAAATTGATTTTAATTATCTGCTTACAATGCTGACTGAAATAAAATAATTAAAGAAAGTTCGAGTGGCAAACTTCCGATTTTTTCTGAATGCCTATCCCTAACGTTGTAGTTCACTCAACGATTTTAAAGTAAGTAGAAACACCACCACTGAATGAAAATCCTAAAAATTCCCATTTTCTCAATATTACCATTTAAACCCCTATAGGAGAATATTATCTTCGTATATCGCTACAAATGCTATTGTGTTAAGAGATATTCAACCCAATCATCTCTGCCCTACACACAAATTCAGTACATTCCTTTAAATGGATGTGTAATATATCCTCGTAAAAAGAGCATTAGAGAATATATTCTTTCCCTGCCATTATTATTACTTTTACCAACTAACGGTTTCATTGATTCCCATTTCGCAGACGGGAGTCGACGGAGCCCTGTTTATATAGTAATTAACCGTATAAGAATAAAAATTTACGACAACCTAATAGAGGATAATTTATTACAACTTGTCCAAAAACACAGATTATCCCAATGGACCTATACAGGGTGGTTCAAATTCGTGGCTTACCATAGTAATCTCCGTAACAATGATAGATAAGGCGTAGGTGAATGGTGGCAAAGCTGGCCCTTTTTGTGATTAATAAAACGCTTTTTAAATTTTTGAAAATCTTTGAAAAAACTAGGACTTTCAAGACTTAATTATAGCCGAATGTCGTAGAATTAGTCCTTTAGTTTTGAAAAATTAAGATCTAGGCTAGTCCGTGATCAGAATAAAGTAGCAGAGGTGGCCGGTAGCGGTATTTTTGTAGGTGGGGATTAAGACATCCAAATTATGGATCACTTGATTCTTCGTTTCATTTAAAAATTTGTGGGGGTTGCGATCCCGTGCACGCAAGAATTCTTTTTACACCAAATTGGCCAACCTTGATGTAAAAATCGGTAGGTTTTTACCGAAACATGAATTTTAGGGGTACAAATTTTCGTTGGAATACCTTGTATGCCCTTTCCTGAGATATGTGATCCAAGAAAACTCTAAAAAAGGCCTGAGCAGTTTTGGAATGTGTCCGGAAAGCCTTTAAACTATCCATTGGACTTTAATTACCGCTCAAAGATTTTACAGGGTTATTTCATAAGGTACGACAGCCTAAAAGTCCTCGGTAAGGACCCAAGAAATATTCGTAAATGTACCCCTATCAGAAGCTTTAGAAGGTCTGAGATGGTGACGATAAGGGAATGATCTGGAAAGGTCCAACAGTGCTTGTAGAACCATTGCTACGGTTTTTGAGCGTTTTTACATTTGAACCTAATAATACAAAGAGTAAAAACACCATATCTCTTGACAATCTCAGTTCCTTTATAGTCGTAAAAAGGTTTTCGCCCTAAGGCGAGTTACTTTAGCGCATTTTCCATACCTTTAACGGTACTTTCCAAAAGGCTATGGCTATTTTTTCTTTATTAATAGCATCTAAGGTTAAAATGCCAAAGAAGTATCTCAATAAATAAGAAAGTTGGCATTACGCAATCTACGCGTTCAGATATCTTCTGCAGCATGCGATATGTTTGCCTTTACTATCTATGGTTAAACTTACAAAGAAATATCTTCATAAATAAGTATGCACATTGACTGCGCATGCGCACATCTAATGTTTACAATATGAGATATGCTTGCCTTTAGCAGAAGCATTAAAACTTCAAAGAGATAGGTATCTCGATAAATAAGAAAGTTGTTATTTCACAGTCTGCGAAGGCGCATATTAATTGTCAAGATTTTTCTTGGATCAGGTGCCAGGGCTATAACCTACCGAAAATGAACTAAATATATTAAAAACCGTAGGAGTAGTTAAGGCTTCGGACGGACAGACAGAGAAAGTGGCTGCAATAGCGCACATCACTGTGTTAGAAAATGCGCTAAAAATGTGAATTCTACATATCTAGCATCTAGCATATGCGTTATATGTCATTTGATTGCTGTAGGAAACCCTTGAAAGCCTCCAAAACACATTGAGATATTAGGCTAGACGACGCGTTCATGCACTGTTTAAAAGATTTCCTAGGGCCTTCAACCCTCCTACGGAGCATTAAGCGTTTTCCAGAGACTCCATAGATTATAGGACTGAAAGTTTTATAGCTTTCAGGGTCTCTCTTTTTTAGCACTTTTGAATCGTTATTTATGCTCTTTGCGGTGTTAAGACGAGTTTGGAAAAGCATAAAATTCCAACAAGATTTCGAAAAACGAAAAATGCTCTGCAAAAATCAGAAGCAAACCCTTTAGATCGTTTATAGGGCTTCGTGAAGCTTAAAAGGTACCTTCCAGAGTTTTCCAAGTATTTCCCTAACCAAGCAGAGCAGTGATGCAATAACCTAAATGTGTCTAAGAAGTCCAGGAGTGTAGATACCTGTATGATTTGAAAACGTACTAGAAGGCTCTAAAAACTGTTTGATAATTCTGTAAGTCCTTAGAAGCTTGCAATATCTTAAAAACACGTTTAAAACAAAATAGTCAGGAAAATGACACATAACTGGCGAGGAAATATTGAAGTACGAGGTCCCTTTGGGGCCGAGTCAAGTGGTGTCATTGTACTGTGGAGTTTTGTATTAAATTTTAGCCGAAATCGTATTTTATTCTCGATTTTATTTCAATTTTAGTATAGAACTTTTGATTAATGTTAATCTGTAAGTGATGACATTATCAATGTGACAGGTGCGGCCGGTAAAGTCACAGGCGGCAGGAAAAGTTCTAAAATTTCTTGCACGAAAAAGAAGGTTTTATGACGGTCGTGGGTAAAAATCATATTTGAATGTATAAAATTCGTCATTGTTTGTCCTGCTTCTAGCTTCAGACTAATGAAAACCACGAGTAAGCATTTATTGTGGTCAGGTTTAAGTAGAACAAAAAATGTGCTCATTGAAAAGTACTTGTGCAATATCACCAACAGCCAGTAATTAGAGATCCTGAATTATGATTAGAACGATCTCATGAAAACCTTTAATATTTTTGAAACCCGTATATGAAATATGTCTAGCTGGAAAGTTTTGACGAATGCAAAAATCTAAGAATCTACAGGGTGTTCTATTAATAAGAAAGTTGGTATTGGCCGCTGTTCAACACACACCGTATAAATAGTGTTCCGAACGTTTTTTGAGCAAGCCCGTCCCCCCTATTTCTTATCGAATTTATTTCCTTTGACGGATACACACTGTTTATTAGAGACTGTTATTCTCAATAGCCGAAATCGGGTAATGTCCGAAATTTATAACCATAACGCGTTTGTGAGCACTGCAGTTCATTCAGAATACGATAAGGGTTTAATTTCGGATGAATGAGTAAAACAATTTAACTAACACGCGTTGCGAGTATACCCAAGAAACAACATTCTACTTTAAAATAAATAGAAAAATAATCACACAATAACATTATTTCTTTTTACAAGGATAGCTTCTGTGACATTTTGTCTTTTGAATTGGATTTTAACCCATTTCTGATACAAGCACATGCTTTACAAAAGATATATCAAACACGCGACCCGCGGGCTGCCGTTCTAAAGCCTTCGGCCCGTCACGATATGGACAAATTATAAAATTTAATTGTATCGTGTGTCCTATTTTGGTTTTGGTTCTAGTGTACCTCAGCTGTTTTTAAATAGAGAGACTTGTGTTTTTCGCGACCCTGTGCGACTATTTTGTGCAACTTTTAATGCCACAAACACACTCAATCTAGCACCGTTTGTTTCAGAGATACAGGGTGACAACGCAAAGTTTGACATTTTGGAATACCCATGTTAGATCGAGTGAAACTGCCTATTTTAGATATTTTTACGTAGAATCCAGTGGCGTAGTAAAAAAACTTTTTAACTACCGAGGTTTGAACCAAAGTTGGTTTTTTTAAATGCAACACCCGGTATATCTTAACGTCATTTTTTTGCATTCGGCAACTGCATCTCCTTATTAAAAAATTTAGGAGGTCTCAGAATTTTTCCCTGCAGTCGCCGAGTTAACAATTAATTTATTCCTTTCCTCAAATTTGGTATAGTGAAAATTTCGTTGATAATCCAATGCAACTTTATGTCAATTCAAGAGATAAGCGCATGAAAGTTAAATAAAGGTTCATATTTTTGAACATTTTTAGCGCATTTTGCAACGAAGTTGGGTGCGATATTGCAGCCCCTTTCTCTATCCGTCCATCCGTCCGACCCCTTAACAATTCCTCACAGATATAGGCAAACATATGGCATATAGTAAAAATCAGACGGGCGCATGTCAATTTTCTTTCTTTTAGGAGTTTTGGGAAGTACTGATAAATGCATGCAAAATGCGTTACTCGCCTTAAGGCGAAAATACGAAGCTCTGGATAGGAAATTATTTTGTAAATTACAGTTGTAACTTGGAATTAGTTTATAATTTACAGTTGTAACTGGGAATTATGCTAATTTACAGTTGTAACTGGGAATTAGTTTATAATTTACAGTTGTAACTGGGAATTATGCTAATTTACAGTTGTAACTGGGAATTATGCTAATTTACAGTTGTAACTGGGAATTATACTAATTTACAGTTGTAACTGGGAATTATGCTAATTTACAGTTGTAACTGGGAAGTGGGAATTATACTAATTTACAGTTGTAACAGGGAATTAAACTGATTTACCGTTGTAACTGTCAAGGATAATTCCCAGTTACAACTGTAAATTAGTATAATTCCCAGTTACAACTGTAATTTACAAAATAATTTCCTATGTGTCCTATCCAGAGCTTCGTACGAAAACCTTTTTACTTGTTTGAAATTTTCATCAATCCGTGTGAATCACTTATAACCGATTGTCAATAGTACCTTTCATTTGTTTTCACCCCCTTCCGCGCAATGATTCAGATTTTAGGTTTTTACTCTCCTAAAGCGAGCATCATTTCAACTCTGAAGAGGAAACTCATTTTGTATCTTTATCTGATATTCACTCAAGTTTGACAATATTTTCATGGTTAATGAAAGAAAGCATGAGACAAATTCTAATTGTGAAACATTTTAGGGCAACTATTTGAGGTGCCAAACGAGATCCTGGAAGATCTAGGAAACTTCGTATTTGGAACATTGGACGTTATAATCTCCGGCTGTGGACCAGTAAACCCTCGCCACGTAAAGTACATCTACTTCAATAACAAGAACGTAACGGAACCCATACTATTAAATTATTCGAACATTAACAGAGTAATACCAAATCTCCCAACAAAAATCATTATACACGGATGGTACGGATTGGCAACCGGCCCGACTGCGCTCGAATTAAAAGACGCTTATCTCAAGAGGGGCAGCTACAATATAATTTTTGTAAATTGGGAACACTACGCTAACGTTAATTACGCCGAGGCACGCTGCAGACTTTCCGAATTGGGAGATTTAATCGGCGACTTTTTGCAGCGTTTATACGCGAATGGCAAAGCGCACTTGAACCAAACGCACATTATCGGCCATTCGCTTGGAGCGCATCTTGCCGGGTATATCGGGCAAAGAATTCAATACCGAAATGGAGGACAAAAATTATCTAGAATAACGGGATTGGACGCGGCTGGTCCCGGATTTCTAGGATTTCCATCATATAGTCGTTTGGATGCCGGCGACGCTTTTTTTGTTGATGCGATACATACAAATGGAGCGCAATTTGGTTATCCGCGAAACTACGGAAGCGTTGATTTCTACCCCAATTGCGGTCTGTTTCAACCGGGGTGTTTGGATTATAATATAGCGGACAAAGCTACGTTATTTCAGCAAACTGTCGATAACAGTAAGTACCTACAATATTAATAATAACCGCGAAATTTAACCGATGCTCTTACAGTCGGATGCAGTCACGATCGAAGCATGAAGTACTTCATCGAAAGTATCAACTCTAGAAAGTTTATTGCTAGCGATTACGATACTTGCTTTTTATTTCATAAATGTAGACGAGGGGCGAAAAAGACAAGTGTCGTTATGGGCGAAGATTGTCCCTTTAGTGCGACAGGAAGTTATTGCCTATCGACTAATTCGAAGTTTCCGTACGCGAAAGGAAAGTAAAACGCTTGGCAAATTTTCCCGTACTAATAACATGGAAAATTTACGTCAACACTTGGAATTACAAGCTTGGCTCGGCAAATCTCTCAGATTACACCGTGAATACAAACAATAACGTCATTTAAGTAGTTGAGCAAACTTTAAAATTAACTTCCAGTCCGGCAGTTTAACCGAAGTTAACTTGCAGACATTCATACCAAATTCGTGCATATCGTACTTGGTGTTACTACATTTGACACGGTAGAATGGATTATTCGCAAAATTTAATTCCAAGTTTCCAAATGGCCATTGAATTTAAAGTGCGCCATACAAACTTATACTACGACAAAAGAAAGTTCAGGGTTATCCGACCTCAAACACTCGACATACAACTCAAAATTATGAACGGATTTTCCGAATATCGTAAATGAAAATTGAAAAACTCGAGAAAGTAGAAATTGGTTTCGAATGGACGTTTACGTCTCGGGTATCTCATTATTTATAGAATTACGTAGAGGAAAATTACACTTTTCGAAAGCATTTCGAGAGGAAAAAATAAAACTTTATTACGCATTCGAACCCTAAAGGCAGGAATTGAAATCTAGAAAGAGGTTAAGGCGTAAGTACCGCGATTTTCTGTTACGAAGACCATCTGGTGTATCGCAAGGGGTTAGTGATATAGGATTAGGTTATTACGTGATTAGAATACTTGTTAAATGCACTAAATAGAAATAAATTATTGCAATCGTTCATGTTTTATTATCGTTTGGTGGATCTCTTAAGCGCTGGAAGCGATGTATCGGACAAGCCCCCAAGAAGTAAAGAATCTAGATACATTATAATGTTACGATTCGCACGGTTTAGTAATAAAAGTCGGTTTAACTTTCCTTGCACAAAACGACTGTGCAGAAATGGACATTTACAACCGTTGAAGAAGTTGTGGAGCGATGAGTAGTTGAGTACCTTCTAAATACAAAAGATATATGAAAAACGACATAATAACTATAAAATAGGGGCCAAAAATCAAAATGTACATTTGAAGGTACCTAATAAATTAATTACGAAACAGTGTTTGGCATTGTTTCACTTTTCGTCCCTCAAACTTTAGTTCTTCAAATAGTGTTATTACACTTCCATCCAAAAGTGATACTTTTAAAGGTCTGATGGAGTACGTAAATTTGTACCAAACTCGCCTTGGGCTCGCTAAGTCCTGGTTCTGAAGCTATTTTTTTTTAGAAATTTCCAAGAGCAATTTCGAAACAAATTTACCTACCGCATCAGACCTTTACTCTGTCTAGGTTTATGCCCTGTTTATGCACTGCTTTTAAAACTATCACTTTTGCCTGCAAGCAATTTCGGCACAAACGTAGGCAGAGTAGAGGTCTGATGGCGTAAGTACTAAACTAGCCTCGGGTTCGCTCAGTACTGATTCTGAAGCTATGATTTTAGGTTCCAAGGGTAATTTAAAAACAAATTCACCTATCCCATCAGACCTTTACTCTGCCTAGGTTGGTGCCGAACTCACCTTCGGCTCGCTCGGCACTGCTTTTAAAAGTACAACTTTTGCGTGCTTTCCGCTCGTTCGTCGTTGAAATGGGCCTGTTATTCAGGCCCGTAGCAGGGGGTGCCCCACCTAGAACGTGGTCTTGTTCCCACTGGAAATGACGGTTGATGGGTCCTTTAAAAAACGTACAGGGGAAGTCTTTATCAATCTACCCTAGAAAAATACCGTCCACTCCTGCTACTTCATTCTGGCTACGGGCCTGCCGTTATTAAACTTCCACGCCAAAGTGCTCGCTCTAAAATCAGTGCAGGGCAAGCCGAATGCTAGTTCGGCACAAACCTAGGCAGAGCAAAGGTCTGATGCGGTAAGTAAATTTATTAGCAGATCTCTTTTAATTTTTGGGCAATTTCGAAACACATTTACCTACCTCATCAGACCTCTACTTTGCCTAGGTTTCTGCCGAACTCGTTCCTCATTGAAATGGGCCTGGTGTTAAACTTCAAAAAAAGTGATTTTACAATCAATCCTAGGCAGAATAGATGTCTGATGGGGTAGGTATTTTTGTTGACAAATCTCTTTTCATGCTTGGCGATTCAAGGGCAATTAAAAAAAAATATCTACATCATCAAACCTCTTCTATGCCTAGGTTCTATGAACTGGTTTTAAACCGTCACTTTTGCCCTTTTGGTATAACATTACGGCAGTTTTTTTATCGTTCAGTTGTAAACGATTGGATGAACACCATTGCCAATCACCATGCTGGCCGTACCCTCAAGAGTGTATTCATGTACTTAACTACATTGAGCGACATCATCCGGTTATAACAGAAAACATCCACCCTGCATCTCCGAGCGAAATAGCCCAAATTATATCTGCTCCCCCCAACGAAAATCACCTGGACATGATCGAGTTATCGACCAATAAATCTACTTACGACACTATCTGAAATTTTAGAAAGAATTATTCATACTCGATTACTAAAAATTGTGAAAACCAAACCACCCTTTCAATTTTGGTTCAAAAGAGGGCATTTAATTTGTCATCAACTCCAGGAAATTAACGAATAAGCTTCGCGATAGCAACGTACCAACCTACTTGCAAGCAATCATCTTCTGGTTCAAGGAACACAAAACCTTCGCTGTCACAAACTTTTACACATCCGACACTAAAGCAATACGTACTGGAGTTCCCCAAGGAAGTATACTCGGGACTCGGGCCTCTATTGTTTAACATCTACACATCAAATTAAAAACAGCTACTGAAATCACGACGTTACCAATAGTCTTGTCCCGATTTTTATTGTTACTCTTTGTCTGTACTAAATTAAATATGTCATGTATAACAATTCATTGTTTATCTCACAAAACTTGTATAAATCGCAATTTATTCCAACTGTTCCAGTGCCACAAACAATATTGCGGTTTAAATTTGTATATGTACCGAACTTGCACAAATATCCGAAGTTCGTGGGTCATTAAATGTGCAAAAACAATATTTACGCAAAGAGAATGTTGGAATCAGCCCTAAAAGATGTCGATGTTAAACCCATAAAAACCTCAGTTACGAAATCTGGTATTCCATTTAGCGCCCGATCCGAAATGTGCAATTTAACATAAATGTATAGTATGTGACTGGAAAGCGTAACGTAACATTTCATATTCTATATACCGTTTTATACCATGGGAGTAGACGTGATTAGTATGAGAAGAGAAAAAAATACAGATAGGAAAGATGAAGGAAGATGCTATTTAATGTAATATCGGGACAGGATAAAGGAAATTGGATTGGATGGCTGTAAAAGTTTATGACTGACAAATAAAATCAGAAAATATTCTTACATTCTTGAGATGTTGCAGTTATAGTATGCGAACGCTTGAAAATTTACCCACATCAACTTCACTCAAATGTGACTTAATACACTCTTGTCCCGTGGTAAAGGGTGGAATGTACGATTAATACAAACGCTCTATAGAAAGTTGCTCGCAAACAAATCTCTGAACCTTTGAAAAAGGTTTTTTCTTTGTTTTCAGGTTACCGGTCAATCGAGTTTGTGGTAGTTTACGTTTACTACCGTTTAGATTATTTTATCGCGTTTTGCTACATGAGCCGATAAAAAATTCGTTAGTTTCATAACGGACAATTATAGAAGTGTAACTTCCGTAAGTCACACTGCGATATTCTGAGCCAAAAATTGTATAACCAAAAAATGCCATCTGGTTTACCAAGAAAAAGTAAGCAACTTATTTCTAATCTATTGAATTTGATTTTTATTGTTACACAATTTAAAATGTGTTCCGGATTTTCTTTTGCTTTTTTTGACTTTGTTAATTTAGTTCGTGTATTTATATGGGCTATGACAGGGTTTTGGTCCCGAAAAAGGTTTCCCTGACATCACCTGGTTATGTGCGTAATATATTTTGTTCTCGTCTTTTCCTACGGACAAAATATGAGTTTTTAGTCCATTTTCTTTCACATTTGTGTATAAAAAGAACCGGCAATTTTAACACCGACTGCTACCGAGATTCGAAAATTCCGCGAAATGTGAAAGTAACGGTGGCTCTGCTCGTGAGCATGGGGTAAGTCAAGATTGCACTCGCTTCTCGACTTCTGCTAAGAACTGCGGGAGTTGATATTACGAAAAAACAATTAAGATAATTTTTTATAAAAAAATTTCCTTTATGTGCAAATAATAATGACCACCTTGTTAGGTAAAGATCACGACATAGACAAGTAACTACCGAAACATTGTTTTTAGTAATTGGTCAATAGAAGCCGTCGATGTAATTGGGTATCCTATCCAAAATATGCAGCACTGTCCTGTATTCTGTATTCTCTTCCATAGACATGATGCTATGTAAACATACTTAGTGATGATGTGAATTTTTGAAAGTGGAATGACCGTTATATTTACACTCGTTAAAAGAAAATTATTTTTGCGGAAACGCACAGTAAAAAACAAAAAACGCTGTTTTCCGCGATTTTTTCGGTTATTTTGAGGTTATATGAGAAAGTGACTGGAAAGAAAGTTGTAGTTTTGCACGATCTACGCAACTTTTCCTGTGTAGTGTGTACCAAAATGGAAATAACGACCGGTCTAACCTTTACAGTGTAACTAAGCCGAAAAAATTTTAAAATTGAACGGAAATTAATTTTCCAATTTGGAAATGCGGTGTTTTTAATTAATGGTCCTTATGGGAGTTCGCAGCTTAATAACAAATAACTAACGTTTATTGGCATCCTACAGGGAGATATTTTGGCTTTATTATCAGCAATAACTCCTTCGCTATCGGCAAGTAACAGTATAGTACGTCGATTTGTCTTCGTAAAATAACAGTTTCTAATAACCTTTCAATCGCTTTAAATTGAATCAATAAATAAATGCAGTGAAAGTTTTCGGGAATCCATTATCAACCCCTAAACATAATAGAAATACTCAAGTTAACGAGGTGAAGCGTCTCTGCATGTGACGGCCCTTACAATATTCATTATCTTATAATTAACGTTTAACGTACCATATTCGATGTACCTACTTAACGAAAATAGCAAATTACTAACTAATCGTATTACTGTCGAATATAGTTAAATTAGTTTTCGTACCAATTTGCATTTAATCGACTTAAAGGCAAATTGTTGCAAATAATGCTAGAGAGCTAAATTCGTATTTCAACCTAATAGATCACGAACGGTAGGGTGGTTCTACTCCTCGAAGAATAAAGCGACAATGTGCGTTAGATCAAACGTAACTGCAGCAGCACGAAGCTATATAATCCCGAGCACAAGTGGAAAACTAATCGGCAACTTCTATAAGCCCTATAAGCAGTAATTTTGAACAAACTTGCTTACGACCGGTCTAATCTTTAACAGAAATTTACAGTGACTGAAAGTTATGCGAAAGTTTGAATGAGTACACAAGTGCGCATAAGATTTGAACGGGCTTCTGGTAAAGTAATCCGGCCTAAAGTAACAACCACTAACTTTGAGGAGATACCGAAACCAAGGACGATACATTGCAGATAGCCGACTTAATTGCTAATTTAGAGGTCCTGATAGTCCGGGGATATCCCCGACTTATTTTTCCTTCCGCCGAAATTGCTCGTCTTAACCTAAAGCGTTAATTAAAACGAGACCGAGCGAGGGTCGGAAAAAATCCGGAGCCGCTTCCCTCTATTATAAATAAGTTTTAATTAAATCAAATGTTTAAATTAACCATGGCGCTTTTTCATTGCTTAATTACTTTATTAAAATCTACCGTCTTCGTCTCGACGCTCGCATGAATTAACAGGGATCAGTCTGTTTCTTTGAGATATCTACGGAAGTGGGTCTAGACAAATTAAAGAAGTGAAAAGCTCTTAAAGGAGCAGTGGCCGTGTTAAGCTCATAGTCGTAAATTGAAGCTTTATACTTCCATGCCTACACAAGTTTTTTTCCCCTTTTTACACGTTAGCTACAAAAGTTTTACGTATTTATCCAAATGCAGACCGCTGGAAATTGTTAACTCTGTTTTAGCTGCATTAGAAGCGCTGAACTTGCGGCCGTCGAAGAATCTGCAGCAAACACCAAAGTCCTAAAAAACTTTAAGCCGAATGCGTTTCGAAAGTAGAATGGGCCTCATCAGCAAACAAGTAAGGGTAAATTAGCTTGAATATGACCTTGTATGTTGTAATTATCAGTTTTTATTTTTTGTGTTCGGTGCAAATTATGTATGGTATTAATTAAATTAATTAACAATTGTACATACTTTGCAGTTTTTTTTACAGCAGTCGAGCTTATATTAGCAACAACAGTCAATGTACTCAAGACTAAAAGAAAACGCGCTAAAAAGGACCATAGAAACTACACACTTTGAAAAACCGCTAAGCAAAATATGTATTGATGATATAAAGAAATTCCCTGCGTACGTTGCTCATTCCCTCTCATTAGAAACTAAAGCAATATTTTTATCTTACATCTTAACACAAAGTAAAATGTAAGAACTTTATAGAAAAATACCTAGACGAAGTTTTCAGCTTTATAAAAAAAATTTTTAAAATTTTAAGCGAAAAGCTCCTTGAAAGACACAAGCAACAAATGTATAAGTACACAATACGCAAAATAAAAATTAAAAAGAAATTTTGGAAGATCATGGTTCCATTTTCAAATAGCGCAGGTAGCCAGAAGTCGTTTGACAAAGAAAAAAGTTTCGTTGGATTGAGGGGGAGGTTTACAAGTATGTGCAAAAAGAATCTGAAAGAGGGTAACTTATGTATTACGGGGTGGAAGTAATACAAGCGGATTATATGATTGTGGTGGTAGGTAGGTACTCTATAAACGCTGATTTCCAAGAGTGAATTAGATCTAGTGCTAAGGATATTAAAACAATCGTTCAGGGTGGTTTTGATATCTCGAAAAATGACAAAATATCATCAACATAATATTTATAAAAAATAAAATGGAATTTTATAATATTATAATTTAATAAATAAAATTTCAGTTAATAAAGGGGTAGGGTTTTTGTCCATAAAAGTAAAAAATGTGATCCAAGCAAATTTGGAGCAGTTGTAATAATAAGGAACAAGCATTATCAGAAAGGAAAGATAGTAAAAATTTTCTGGTGATGATCTCTGGGAAATAAGTTGACAATGTCAAAAGAAACCAAGATGTCGGAATCGGTTAAAGTAAGAAAAGTGATGTCGGACGCTAGGACCCTAAAATTTTGAACGGTATATAGGAAAATGAGGTCAAAATTGAATCGGGATATTATTAAGCCAGTTGGTAACATAAGGATGCTGGGATATTGGTGAAAACGATAGGTGTCATAGGGAGAACCTGGTTTATACATTTTTAGGAGGACGTAAAGACGAGGAAATTGGGGGTTGGTAAACGATAAAAAGTAAGCCCAAATAATCCGATTACTCTCCTTTCACCTTGTACATTTCTTTTTGAATTTCCCGCTATACCCCTTCCAGTATGGAACAAGTTTAAAGTCTTTTTTAGAATTTAATTTAATTCAACCCCTTTGGGGTATTTACCAACACGAATTCAATCAAAAATAAAGGCAGATAAATAAAAACCAATGATTACTAAACTTCTGTAGATTCTGAATATATTATAATTTCCTCAGATTTTGTAGACCCTGTACATTGTGAAGATAATTTAGATATTTTAGATTCTGTAGGTTTTATAGATCCTACAGATTTTACATTCTTCTCAAATGTATGGATTTGATTGTTTAGTTTAGAGTAAATACCTAAGTACTCCATTTTCAAGAAAGTGCCTGTGCAAACAAAAGATGAATGTCTTATTCAAGTGATATGTTATTGAACATTAAAACATAAAGCATTTTTTTTTGCTCTTTAATTAGTAACAATAATAAATCAATGCCAGTTTTCCACATTGTGTAGATATGCAAGATTAAAACAATTCACACGTCTTTTATGGCTACAGCACTCAGCATTGTCTTGAATATTGAATAATTAGCTGTCTTGGTCAGAATGTAAAAGAAAATTATAGTGTGGTAGTGCGGTAACTTTAACAAAAAAAATTCTCTATAAAAAATGTGAAAATTCCACTTTCAATTTAGCAAATTTGTAATAAACCAACATCCCCAGGTGCCCTGCAGAATCCATATAGAATTTTGACATTTTCTAGATCCTATAGGACCTTTATCAACTGTTTGTGTAATGAAGTCTGGCAAGAGGTGTACGATGCAATGGGCTCGGATGAAAAGTACGACATGTTTTTTGAAACATTCTACTACTACTTTGATATTAGTTTTCCCAAAAAACTAACGCGGGTTAAGCCTTTAAAAAATAAACGGAAATTTAATACAGCATACATAAAGAATTGGTCTCAACAACTGATAGATCTAAATTTGCTTTACAAAAAAATCAAAGATCCTCGTTTGAAGGAATCCTATAAATTAGAAAAGAAGAAATATAAAGCTTATCTAAAGAACTACAGCATTTCTTTAAGCGAGGATGCTATACTAAACTCGAGCAATAAACCCAAATCGATTTGGAAGCAGGTTAACCAAGCTCTTAGAGTTGAAAAGGATACGAAATGCCCTGTACTAATTCATGAGAATCAAAAGGTGTCAGATCCCCATTATATTGCAGAAATGTTTAATAAGTATTTCGATACAAGTAATCTAAATACTGCGTATAAATCAATCAAAACGAATCTATCAATAAGTAACGTTTATAAAAATTGCTTCCTGTTTCCTACGGATCCCGTCGAAATTTTAACAATAGTAAAAAACTTACCTTCCAAATACCCCATAGGCCTGGATGGAATTCCTTCAATAGTGATAAAAAATGTCGCTACAAATATTGCGATTCCCTTGGCTCACATAATAAATGAATGTCTTCAAACAGGAACATTTCCTTATCAACTTAAAAGAGCTAAAGTTATACCGATTCACAAAAAAGGCAACAAAGATATAATAGAAAACTATCGACCTACGAGTATATCCCTGTTGCCAGTTTTCTCAAAAATTTATGAAAGAGTAATTTTTAACAGGTTACTGCCATACCTTCAAAAATACAAATTGCTTTCGGTCAGTCAGTATGGTTTCTTGCCTAATAAGTCTACTAATGATGCAATATGCTTTTCATTGAAATTCAACTTGATAGACGAAAACTGGTGGCGGGGATTTACTTCGACTTATCCAAAGCATTTGAAATTATTGATCATCGGATCTTAATTAGTAAATTAGAGAGCTACGGAGTTCGAGGTACTGCTTTGAAGTCGATGAAGTCGTACTTGAGTAGTAGATCTCAGCAGGTCTATATTGAAAACAGCAATGGTTCTGGAACACTGTCAGAGACAACTAGTTTGAACAAAGGGGTGCCACAAGGGTCCATTCTTGGCCCATTGCTCTTTTTACTCTTCGTCAATGATCTAAAACCATCACTACAAGTTTCAACACTTATTCAGTATGCCGATGACACGTCATGTTTGTTCGCCAGTGAAACTGCTCAGGAATTGTCCGACAGTCTATCATTAATATCAAAAAACATGGTAGAATGGTGCAATAATAACAATTTAATCCTTAACACACAAAAAACTGCTCTTGTAGCTTTCACATACTTTAATGACCAATCCTTACTTGTAAAAATGTCTGGCAAGTCCATTCAACAAACTGAAGTGACTAAATTCTTAGGGGTGCATATTGACCAAAACTTGAAGTGGTGCAAGCAGGTTGACTATGTTGTGGGCAGACTGAATAGTGCATGCTATGCTATCAGATATCTCAAAGAGCGCCTAAGCCTTAACTCAATTCGAGCGTATTACTTCGCAGCTGTACATGGTGTTCTAGCCTACAGCATACTACTTTGGTTCAATGCGTCTGATACACGTCGAGTATTTATAGCACAAAAACGCATTATTAGGGCTATGGTTGGTCTTCCAAGTGCAGCTTCTTGCCGAACTTCATTTCAACAATTGAAAATTTTAACTCTACCCAGTCTTTTTATATACTGCGCCTCGGTACATACGTGGCGAAACATAAATGATTTCAATAAAAATAGCCATATTTACAGCGCAATGAGTACAAGGAATGGTGACAATTTGAGCATACCCACTCACCGAACAACGCGTTATGAGAGAGGTTATTACTATAATTGCATCAAAGTATTTAATGCTATACCGAAGGCAATAAAACAATCAAGGAATATTCAATTGTTCAAAAAAAACTTAAAATTATATCTACTTGAAAAAAATTTCCGTGGGCGAGCTTGATGCGAATTAAACCGGACACACTAACATCTTATTCTCCTCAATGTATAACGTTTGTCCTCTTTATGTTTTTAGTTTGTCTTTTTTTCTATATAATTCTACATTCATGACAATGCCAATGTAAAGGAATTTATTCATGGCAATAAACTATTATTATTATTATTATTATCAAGACTTGGCAGAATCAATAGAATTAGTGGATTCTGAAAATCATGCAAAATATTGACCCCGCAGTTTCTTTATATTTAGCATATAGGTACATAACTCGTCAAGTAAAGAAGTGTTTTACCTACTTTCGTAAAAAAATTGTTCATTTATTTGTATTTCGGCTTTACAACAAATCAGAGCCATAGGTACTGCTCAAGTATTGGAAAAGTATGTCGAATTAAAATTATTAAAATTTCTTTTAAAAAAGGTCTACTGAAAAAGAGTTTTCCAATAGATTTAAACGAACCTAAATACCTAGGCATTTCATTAACTTAAAATTAAGTTAACTACTAATTTATGCCAGTTACAGGTGCGCACTTTAATTTAGAAGGGTAGGTTTGATATAGTTACAACACGATATGTAAGAAACGTAAGATGTCAAGAACAGTTTTACAATGTCCTAATCAAGGCCGAATAGGCATGTGAAACAAAAAAAAGATCTCTTACCTGTAAATTTGGTGGGCAATGGTCTAGTAGTTCCAACATATGTCGTATATTCTGAGCGTCCTGTATGACGAAATTGAGTTCCATATCAAACTCGCCACCCACAAGCTGTAACAATAGAGTTTAATTACAAAGGGCGTATAATTAATGTGTTGTTAACAATTTGCAATAATTAGCGCACTTCTCATCAGTATTATCGAAACGCGTTGATAGTGAACCAATTTTACATCGCTCCCAAAGCAAATAAACAAACTAGGGAGTAACTTACAAGTTAATTAACTACAAAATAACATGCTCAACTCGATCTCGCGTTTTTGCCGTTGTTTTCTGTGCCAATTT
Organism: Photinus pyralis; assembly: GCF_008802855.1. NCBI lineage: Eukaryota > Metazoa > Arthropoda > Insecta > Coleoptera > Lampyridae > Photinus > Photinus pyralis. The sequence continues at coordinate 42,095,546 of NW_022170249.1, forward strand.
CAAGTTGCAAAACATTTTTAATTTCAGCGTAATGAAAAATGAGCCTCGGAAATGAAAGGTTGTTTCGTTATTGACAAGGGTGCGATCCCAATTTTGCGATTTTTGTTTCGGGGGATAATAAATTGGCGCAGATTTCCAATAATTAAACAACGAAAAACGATCACGTATCTCAAGATGGTCCATAAATCATGCCGCTGGATATAATAATTTCCTTAAAGTTTGCGAACTTTAACGGCAGTTGGGGCTACTTCCATATCCGAACCTTTCAGGCGCAAACTTCAGAATCTATATTATCTCATCCGCGGCACGTACCACTATCTTAATAAGTTCGAATTAATAACTGGGAGGAAAAAAATCGGAGCAAAGTTTGCACGGAGATCTAAATCTTCACAATTCGTCGCGTTGATGTTTGCTCCCAGGGCGGTAATAGCGCGATGACAAATTATACCATTACGTAGAAAGAGAGAGGTTCTTGTATCATTTCATCAAGATTTGTACTCCTAATTAACTGGAATAGTTTCGGTGTTACTTTTGGTTAAATTTATCATGTGATACGTAACGTTGCTTAAGGTTGAATTAGTGCCCAAGATAACAAGGATTTATGAGAAATGAGGTGCGGGATTTACAAATTTAGATATAATACGAGCCTAGAAAAGATCCGGGAGGCATAATACATTGTCTACTTTAAAACGGCATTCAACAAAGTATAACAATTGAAAATGTCTCCCAATCTCAAGGGTTGTTAGCTGTCTCTTTCTCCACTGTGAATCGCTACTTTATAGTAGTTCGTATGTTTTGATACCTTCACTTTTGCTTCGTCTACATACAATAAGGGAGAATGTTTGTACATTCATTGGCAAATAATGGCAAATTGCGCGTATCCTCATTATCTAAAATTGAGACTTTGACTTATGCACAATATACACAGCACCAACAAAACAGCGAATGAGGCAAATTCGCGAGAAAGGTCTAAAAATGAAGAAGAATCGTAAAATTTTTTAGCCAAAAAATTAACGTATAAAGTAGGCGAAATAAACAAATAAAACAAACGCCGAAAACAAAAGATAAACAAATAAGGCAAATTTTACTGCTTCTGAAATTTCTTGAAGATCGTGTCCACTACTTCCAGGCATTAAGAAAATTTAGAAATTTTGAAATTATTTCATTTTCCTCTCACAAATCATGACTATTATCGTTACTTAGGTTTTGTCGTATTCTTGATTTTGTAAATTCTTGTACCATAACAACATGCAGGTCATGTATAGGTCATAGGAGCGAGAAGGAGCGATTCTTTTAGCAAAAATTGGAGTTTTTGAAAATTCGAAATAATTTCACCAGAAATTTGTACTAGTACAACTTCACATTCTCCTTTCATGTTATTTGAAGAATAAGCAAGTTGAAGCAAGAAGTGGCTACCTTAAAACTGCAGCAGCAGTCTTTGGTTAAGGAGAACCTAGATTTAAAATCTGAAGTAGTGGACTTGCAACAATATTCTAGAAGAAATTGCATTCGTATCTTTGGCATCAAAGAGCAACCTGATGAAGATACTGACAATGTTCTACTACATCTTTTTAAAAGCAAATTAAATTTGGATATCGGCATCAATTGCATTGATCGCTCGCATAGGGTTGGCAAAAATACTGGGCGAGGTCGTCATATTATCGCAAGATTTGTAAGTCACCGCGATCGCAATAAAGTTTTTCAACACAAGAAGCTGTTAAAAGGATCGGGTATAACGATTACAGAAGACCTTGTGAAATCCAGATTAGGTGTTTACAAACTCGCTCAAAACAAATTCAAAAAAGAAAACGTCTGGACAATGGATGGCCGCGTGTTTGTGAAGTTCGCTGATAAGAAGTACATCATTCGATCTCAAGGCGATTTAGACGAATTACTCAAACTGACTTCCTAATTGCTGTACTACACCCGTGCTACTGAAACCGGATTCATTTTTTTGCGCGCATTTTGTGAAAAATTTATTGATAGGCTTTTGCATAATTTTGTTTCCTCTTACTTTGGTTAACTACTATTTGTTATATACTAATTCCTACACTACTAATCTTTGTATTCATCCAATCCAGAATTATAGCATTATTTACAGGTAGCCAGTAAAATGAGATTAATCTAGATTTGTTTTAGATATGCTGCAACAAATCAATGAAGTGTAATCAGCTAACGCTAGCACACGTCAATATTCGCTCTTTAATGTCAAGCTTTTCTGACTTCAAGCAGTTCGTTTTGGATTCTGACTATGATGTAGTAGCAGTTACCGAAACGTGGTTAAAACCAACTGTATCTACTATTGATTTAATTGGGTACAACGTTATAAGGGTTGATCGGCAAAGCGGAGGCGGTGGCATTTGTATTTACATAATAGTAGGGGAGCTAGCACGAAATCCACTGAACGAGAATGATCAAAATTTTAACCGATGGAGTTCCATTTTGCCCTATCAGAGTATGCTAAAATCGATCGTCTGCAGCCTCAGGTCATACGACTTAAGGCGCTGCGGGTACTTCTTGTGGTACCAATTCTGAAAGGTTGTTTTTCGAGAAAATAAGTTATACACCAAATGAAAACGTTGATAATAGCTCTTAAAAAAATATTAAAAAAAATCGCGCACATTTGATAACTCCGTAAAAAAACAATTCTTAGTCGGTTTTTCACGAACTTTCTACGGATATAACTAGGTTACCGTTGGAAGAATGAAGCTGATTTTTTTTACAGACTAATGATAGGTACAGCCAATGACTATGAGAGTGTTTCTTTTTTAAATTTTTTCTCTAATTATAAGATATCTTATAATGTTAAGATAATAAGATAATCTTATAATTAGAGAAAAATTTAAAAACGAAACACCGTTAAGTCATTAGTAGTACCTATCATCAGTCTGTAGAAAAAATCAGCTTCATTCGTCCAACCGTAACTTAGTTATATCCATAGAAAGTTCGTGAAAAACCGACTAAGAATTATTTTTTTACAGAGTTATCAAATGTGCGCGATTTTTTTAAATATTTTTTTAAGAGCTATTATCAACGTTTTCATTTGGTGTATAACTTATTTTCTCGAAAAACAACCTTACAGAATTGGTACCACAAGAAGTACCCGCAGCGCCTTAAGTCGTATGACCTGAGACGGCAGACGATCGATTTTAGCATACTCTGATAGGGCAAAATGGAACTCCATCGGTTAAAATTTTGATCATTCTCGTTCAGTGGATTTCGTGCTAGCTCCCCTACTATAAGGGATAACTTCAATTTTAAACTAATTAAGACAGTACTTCTGGATCATATTGAGGAGCTGTGGGTAAGAATAAGTCTGAATAAAGTAGAATTTGTTGTAGGGGCTATATATAGACCCGTGAAAGGCAGCGGATCTGACTTCCTAACGGCGCTAGAAACAACATTGGCTGATATGTCCACTGAATCTGATATTTTATTTTGCCTTGGAGACTTTAATATTAATTACCTTGATTATTCTAATTACCTAAGCATGAACTTATACTCTATACTGAATTCGTTAAATCTTAAACAGGTAATAACCGAGCCAACCCGCGTCACTGCTACCAGTGCAACACTCATTGATCTTGTTATTACTGATAATCTCTGTGATATTCTTAGTACTGATGTTTTGGATATGCACCCACTCACAGATCATTGTCTAGTCTCATGCAAAGTTGGTCTTTCGCACAGTGCTAAACCGGTTTCGCAGAAACGGTATCGTGACTTTAAGCACTTTGATGTAAGTGCATTTGAACGTGATTTGAGGGCTGTGGAGTGGAACGTTATTTATAACATACCTAGCATTGACGACAAAGTAAAATTTCTTAACGGCAACATTACAGCAATATTAGATAAACATGCTCCATTCAAAACATCAAGATTTACTAAACCCTACACACCCTGGTTAACGGATAACGTCCGTCTCATGATTAAATTAAGGAATAAGGCACTTCAACGCTTTAAACGCAGCAAGTCTCCAGCCCACTGGGATTATTATAAAGCTTTACGAAATATGACTACTGCTGCTATTAAAGCTGAGAAGAAAGCATATCTAGAATTTACGTTTAGATCGAACAATGCTAAAACCGCATGGCAGACGTTAAGGAAAATGAGCATCTACGGCGTCTCTAGCGATAAAACTATCCCATCTAATTTGCAAGATGTCAACGAAATTAACAAGTACTTTGTTGAACACGTTAACAGTGTGTGTGATAATCCTGACATTATAAATTATTATAATAATAGCTGCTACGAATGAGACCCAGCTAGGTTCTCATTTTCTTTAATAGATGCGACACTAATTGAAAAGATCTTAAATAAAATGACATCCAAAGCTAGTGGTTGTGACGGTATAAATATTGATATTTTGAAATTATGTTCCCCGCACTTATTGCCTCACATAGTGCACATAGTCAATTATTGCATTGAGTTTTCAATATTTCCTACTGTGTGGAAAGAAGGATGGGTTATACCTATTCCAAAAAAAGCACATGCTGAAAGTTATAACGATCTTCGACCCATCACCATATTACCCACCTTATCTAAAGTGCTAGAGAAAGTATTGGAAAGTCAATTACGACAATTTTTAAATTCACGTAGCATACTACCCGTACTTCAATCAGGTTTTCGTAAGGGATATAGTTGTGCTACTGCAGTGTACAACGTACTCGATGATATCATTACGGAAACTGATTGTGGAAACATATCAGTATTGGTACTCCTTGACTACTCAAAAGTGTTTGACTTGCTTAGTCATGAAGTGCTTAAGGCTATACTGAGGTTTGTGGGACTGGGCGATGGGGCTGTGGCCCTTATACAAAACTATCTCGTTGGTAGGCGCCAGAGAGTGATTTTAAATCACGTGCATTCTGATCTTGTGCCTGTTACAAGGGGTGTTCCTCAGGGATCTATCCTTGGACCCTTGTTATACACTCTCTACACCTTTAACTTGTTGTCTGGTTTAAACCATTGTAAGTACCATCTCTATGCTGATGATGTACAGCTATATCATTCGTTTCCTTTTAGTGAATTGAATTCCTCTGTGGCAAAGATCAACGAAGATCTTGCAAGGGTAGCCAAGGCATCGGATAATCACTCTTTGAAAATAAATGCAACTAAATCTTGCTTCATCGTGTTTTGTAGCGATAAACTTAAAAAGCACATCCAAGGCAAAATAATCTTGCAAATTGGTAACCAACCTGTCCCAATAGCCGATTGTGTAAAAAATTTGGGCATTTCTATTGATTGTAAATTAAGGTTTACTAAGTACATTGACAACCTTATTGCTTCGGCTTATTATCAGTTAAGATGCTTGTATTCTAGTCGTCACATTCTTGGCATCAAGCAGAAGGCTGTTCTTTGTGATGCACTGGTTCTATCACGGTTCAATTATTGTGACGTGGTATATGGACCGTGCTTATTACTCAAAGACTGTGATAGAATCCAGCGTGTCCAAAATTCATGCTTGCGCTTCATATTTGGAATTAGGAAGTTCGAACGGATTTCACATACCTTACCAATGTTAGGCTGGCTCAATATGATGGAAAGAAGGCTAGTTCACTCTTCTTTATTTTTTCATAAAATTTTAAACAGTAAAATTCCCCCGTATCTCTACCGCAAAATTACCTTTCGTACAGACGTGCACCACTTAAATTTGAGGCACAGGGGACTTCTATCTGTTCCTATGTTTAAATTATCATTATTCAAACGATCTTTCTTATTCAACATCTGTAAATTTTGCAACAACCCCAAAAATACAAAATTACTGTATCTGCCTGCTCTAGTGTTCAAAAGAAACATCAAACATCGAATCATTAGAGAGCGAATGTTAATGCGAACGTAATTGAAACCACTACGATGTTTCCGTTGCATCTCCAAACGATAAGCTGCCTGTCAATAATTGTTTACTTTACAAATAACTTTAACTAATGCAGAATAACTTTATTTATTTGTATTTACACAAGGGGTTTCAAGAACAGGTGACCATATCAACGGGTTTACCTGACCTTGTGCCCATTGGTTATGGTGTAGGAACCATTATTTAACCAATAAAAACCATTATTATTATTATTATTATTATTATTAAAAATGACAATGACAACTTATTATACTTATTATATTATCAACTCAAATACTTGTAGGCTAGGCATATTAGAAAAGAAATGGGGGTGCAGGTGAAAGTTTTGCTATAGTTTTGCTTTTCTCCACCTCTATGTTTTTTGGGCCAATGAACATGAATTTGAAATCTGCAAGAATAAATGTGGCCTGGAACGTGGTTTTTTTGGTACTTTTTGCCCAAATTTAGCCCATTCTATACAAAATGAAAGTAGAGGAAATTTCCTACATTTTTCATACATCACCTGCCGCCTTGCCCATAAACCTAACGTGTAAAATACAGATCAAATTCGCACTCGCACCTAAAGATGTCAATTAAAAAGTCGAAATCGAAAAAATGAGTCAAAATCGCTTTTGGAAGTTAATTCGACAACTCGCGGTTTACATAAAAAACATCCCATCCCCCAATTAATCCGGAATACCATCAACGTGCAGTTGTTTAGTCGCCTCTTACGACTCGCAGTGCCCTCTGCGGTAGGATTATTCTTTCCCGATCCTACACGGGACGAGCTTTCATTTCATTCCGACCATTTGTATTAATATAATTACCTGTAATTAGTTGAATGCGTTACAGATAATCTCCGATTAAGTCAAGATTACATTCGTTGGGTAAGCTCGAATTTTGACACCCATCCCGTATCTTTAAGACGTCTGGGAAGGACGTAATTATATTAAATATTAATTTTCGAGTGTTGTCGCTAGGACACGCCGTCAAGCAGGTGAAACCCTACGTTCCCCCATGGTATAGATAGGCGAACATTATACGGGGCGTTTCATATTGTTCTTCGGGGTAACGAAAATTCAGTACAAAAAAACTATTTCAGTTACCTTACATGAAATATATACACAGTGATTCAGGGACTCAAACAATTTTTTTTTGGGATAAACACCTTGTCTTTCATTTAGCCCCAGAGAAAGAAGTCTATTTTTTCTCGTTGCTGCGCCATTTTGTGGCGGTAAATTTGATTTGTGCGGGAGATTTAAATTTTGAATTTCCGGATGTCTGAAATTTTATTGCGGTAAATCTGAATTTGTGGGGGGAATTTGAATTTTTTACTGGGATTGTCTGTATCGTTTTAAATATACAGGGTGTAATGACAGTTGTATACAGGGTACTTGTGACGAGTATTTTTCGGGATGGCCACCATTTTGTAGCAGTAAGTTTGAATTTGTGGGGTGGATTTGAATTTTTGAATTTCTGATGGCGCCACCTAGTGGGGATTTGTTAGTGTTACAAGAATCGGAAATATAGTTTTCTGTAATAAATGTATAGGGAGTTGCGAAAGATGTGTACATGATGAAATTTAAAATGTATAGACACACAGAGAGACGAACAGACTGACATACTTAATACAATTCTGTTCTTTGCATGTGTATAGGTGGTGATTAGCTAGCGTAAAAGTAGAATTCACCCCGCCTTGACAGAGGTGGTTTTTTTAAAACAAAGCTACAGAGAATCTACCGCAATGTATCTTTAGTAGGGGGAAAAATTTGCGGCATTTAATTATTATATGTATCGCAGAGAATTTGTCTGCCAAATTACGTAAAACCAATTAAAATGTTGCAAAACCAATTGCTCGTTATAACAATTGAGTTAGTAATTATCCGAAGTTTGTAATAATGCCGCTTCCACGAATAACAAAAGCAACCAAACCTAATTAGGTCGGTTTGTGCTTGATTTGGTATATCAGAGAGGAGAATATTACGCGAATAAGGTAGGTACACATTATTACTTGGAAATTCCGTATCATCCGCAGTTGTTTAGAAGGTTGTAGTTAATTCGTTAATTAAACTATACTTTTAAGGGATGCCGATTCTCGAAACTTGTCTCTAACTTTAATTAAACGCCTACAAAACTTCAAAGGTAGAGATAATTCCTCTCATCAATTCTGTAAGGTGGAAGGTGGAATAGACTACACTTTAGGTTTAACGCAATACCATTTAATTTCCATTCCTTTCGCTAACGAAAATCAATTTTCCCGAAAAAGAAGCTTTAAAAGATACAACTCTGGTGGGTGAAGCAAACCGTTCTCATAATGCTAACTTAAAATTAACAATTAATTAATTAATCAATTGCCGCCGAAAATGCTGAGATCCTCAAAATTCATGTTAGCGTCTATGGAAGCTATTAATTGAGATTTAATTGCAAGTTCTAATTTTCAAATAATTAACAAAATGCTTTCGTCTCATAATGGTAATTAGGAAAAAGGGTCATCAGCAACATTACTTTGATCGCCATAATTACGAGGCAGAGGGCATAACAAAATGGAGGGCCCTTATAATGTAATAAATGTGTGAAATTACGGTGCGTATATTAGCGACCGGCTTTTTCATAATGTAGAACATATAAAAGACTAACTCACGTTATGAATGACCATTTATTACACCTTTACTTTTTTCGCTGTAGCTCTCTTATTTTGTTAGTATTATATATTTTATTTTTTGCTGAAGTTTTTGTACTATCTTTTAATGGAACAGAACGATAATATTTTCTCTTTTAAGTTGAAATTCATAAAAAATATGAGCTCAAAGTGAAAAGGCGACTCGCAGCATCTCGTTTTTGATCGCGCGTTTATGATTTTTTACTATTGTGTAAAATGTGGATTTTAAATTTTTTTAGTTATACGTCCTAATTTTGTAAAAGTTAGGTTTTTTAGAATTCAAGAAGCCACAACCATTTTTGACTTAAAAATTAATCACCGGCGATAAGTAATAAAAGCGGGTGGGACGTATTCCATCTTTGAAATATGGTACGCCTACTAGACCTTTTCGAAAACGTTCCGTGATTTTTTCAAAAAACTTTTTACTATACCTATATAAGAAAATTGAAGAGTGTTTAAGTTCAGTTCCAACATCAATTCCGAAGTGATCATTAGTGAAGTTCGCGTTCGTATGTATGCGAAGAATTTACATGTTATAAATTGTGTACGAGTTGGTGATAAGAAATTTTATTCGGCTCTCTTTCGAGTGATAAATATGTAATAGCTCATCTGTGAGTTACGCGCCACGCATTTAAAGACAAAGAAAAAAGTCAGTAAGGCAGGTCTCTACACGATCTTCGGCAATGCATTGCTTTTTTGTGTGTCACGCGCGTTTTTTCTTGCGTCCTTCTGTTTTAGTTGTTATTATGGGTAAAGAAAAGAAGGGTTTTCTGTGACGATAAAGAAAACGTCGAAATTCACGTTATTAGGAAGGAGTTGATCAAACTGTCACGTAAATTAGATTTGTTAGAGAAAGACACACCCCCACCAGCGACCTTCCCCGGACTTCGCTCCAAGTAAGTTTCTGTTATACAGAGTGTTTTTTTAAAGATGGGCCAGAGAAAGTACACACCTAGCATAACGCAATGTAGATTTATTATAAAATCGTCAAAAATGGAAAACCTCGGAGTCCAATTTCCTAGTTGGAGGTTTAGTGTTAGTGAAGGAGGGATCACTTACCCCCTCTTGAATGGTTTCTAGCCAGAGTTTTAGAGGTGATGCCTGGCCGCAATAATAAAAGACCGGTGATGAAATTAAGTCCACTGCCTCTGCATGTTCGCAGTTTTGTTGAGGACTCGTTTTCAAAGGGGGGAGAATGTTAAGGGAGAGAACTCATAATCTGATACGGTAGGATTAGAAGAGAGCAACAAGATGAACGAGCGGCAATTTCCGCACGTTTGGGAAGAAGACTCCCTAACACCTTGCTTTATATGTTCATTTTTCTAGGTTTAGCACAGTTGTTAGGATACAGTCCACTTAATATAACATAGTGAAGATTCTAATAAATGAAAAACGGTGAAAAGCTACTTCATTCTTATTTCAAAACAACTACCCCAACTACGCTTGCTGGATTGGCCATACCCGATTCTTCAACGGAGATTATGCTGATGGCATCTCTATCCACCTCAACGTTGAAGCATATTTCCTAAGGTTGTGATCTGTGGGTGTTTCTCCTCGAAATTAAATTTGCAAATCTTGATTTCGTGGTAGGTGCTCTAACTACACCTACTTTATTAAACTTATTACCACAGCGAGTAGACACGCTAGCATATACGCTAACAGAGATATGTGTAGAATTTTAACTTCGTCTTCCACTTTGCAAAAGAGCGCTCTAATGAAACTCGCAGGTAATTAGTTTTGAAAGTTAAGCAAAATTTGTAAAGCACAAGCTTTAGAGTTTTGTAAGTAGTTTTAAATGCGTAACAAAATTTGGTAGTCGTATGCGTTAGATGTAGCTGCCTGCTACCAACATCAGCAACACAATTACTTCATATTCCATTATTTACAAAGCCGAGGGAAACACGTTTTTGTCTACCAAAGCCAGAACAATGTCGACTTGCAAATCAAATGATTATTTAATGCCTTCATGACGGGTCATCGAAGCAGAAACGCGAATGATAATATATTAAAGTTTACCTCTTTTGCAGCGTAGACGTTTCACGTTGATGAATAAATCTTGCAAATTTATCAGACTCCGTTTTTAATATATATTTCGCTATAAATTTAACCGCATAAATTTCCTCCACTTTTTTAGGCGATCCAATTGAATTTAATTGCTCAAACTGGATCGATACCTATGCCGGGGCAGAAGTTCAGAAGTGAACGGAATTATATAAGTGATCCCAATAGCCAGTTGAGCGTAACTTTTTTACTTTCAAAGTTTTCAAAATACAATATTTCATGTAATAGTTTTCTTAAACGTTAAATGCACCGAAATGTTTGTTCAACGCTCAATGGCGAATTGTGATGAAAGGAACTTTTCCATAAATAAGATTAGGCGCATAGTTTCGTAAGATGAACTTATCTTAAAGCAAAACAAAGGACAATTTAGGTCTTGATCTGATTAACATTACTAAGAAAACGTGGTGAAAGTTAATAGAAATGGTTAATCCACAACATTTAGGTCAAATACTTTCAGTCACCTGCAATTTCCTTTTGGTACTTCTGCTACTTCTACGTCGAGAACCGGGGAAATTAACTAGTAATTAAGGATATGATACATTCTATCTCGAACTTTAACCGTCGCTATTAATTTAATTATATCAATAACTACCTTAATGAATAGTAATTTAAGGGTAGGCATGGTCCGTGTTTTGGTTCCAACAAAACATTGCAAAGTTTTCAGCAAATTAGGACGGAAATTTATGTTAAATTTGTTATATAATTAATAAGTAATTTGGCGCACACGCAATTCATTCGATGTATCAACTGCGAGTATTATTCCAATTGGTTTACAATTATGTTAATGATAAATGACAATGATAAGGCATGATGATGTTAATGTGGGAAGGTAATTTTTAACGCATTTTTCAACATGTTGCGGAACGTACTATTATGGTTTATTTTATAAAATGAACGATGTACGTTCATCTTCTGTAAAAACAATGACATAAGAAAATTTTGCAGAAAGGGAAAGGGATCTTATTCCTGCAAAATATGAGTTTAATGATAATAACACATTTTACATCGATACGTACGTTTTTAGATTTTACCACAGTCCGCGTCGGATTAATCTTAAATAAAGCCATGCACGATTATTAATTTTCACGTAGCTGATTTCGTGACATTTTGTGAATTCAAATTCTTTTATTTAGATTTCCCCCTTATTTTTTTAGTGCTTTCTAAACTTACATTCTAATCAGATATGCGTAATGGCGAAAATCCACATGATAGAACCAATCTTCCAAGTGAAATGTTCTAAAGATGCGAATGAGATACGAGTTCAAGCGGAAATCAATACGTTTGCCATAGAAATGAAATTGATTCGCCACTAATTATGGAATGAGCGAATTTTTTGCGGTATATTTCCATTGAAACGGCTTGGGTAATATTTAAAATCCGTACGTTAAAAATTCGTCGCTTTAGATTGAAACGTCTCAAAATAGCACTGAAGCAACTGTCCCAGACAGAGTCTTTCCATTATTAAGCTCAAACCGATACCGGAAATTTAAACCCTCAGATTTTTGCGATTGGCATCTGACGGTGGCGTCCTTCGTTCGTTCCTAAAACGAAATCAAGAATGGATAATTCAATTCCTCCAAAGGAAAAAGATCTGTAATCGAATGAAACGAATCTCCTTTAAGATCCATATTGTAAAAAGCTCGCCAAGCTCACCAATCATTCCCGATGAGAGTGAAACGACATCGCTAGGTTTATATAATCGAAAATAATGTTTCCTGTCGAACTTGCCTTTTTAATTAATTGACTACGTGTCAACGTTTCCTTAATTCGCCTTTTTAACTTTGGCTATACGTGCCGAAATTGATGGCGAAAAGATTTCGTTCGGTGAGATAAGGTGGAAATATGTTTTCTGTATTAAGAGGACCGTGTATTAAGGGTCTATATCCCTCACTAATCTCTAGGAGTGATGCAAATTGCGATTTCCCGCATACACACCAAGATGCTGTTTTAAGCTAAAATTAATAGGAAGATCTTAACTATCGGTAGTAAAGTGGACACAATTTACGTTAGGAAAAAGAGATCGCGATTTTCCCTCACGAGGCATTTGTCAACTTTGCTGACAAATCAGCATGCAGAGATAAAATCATCTGTTTACTGTTCGAGTGTAAACGTATAGTTCATAAAATTTATCTTTCTCCATTTCCATTTCACCCTTAATTTTAGTACGCTGCCGGTAATATATTTCCGCTCCTTTCTCGCATTTTTAAAATGTGCTGTTACGGCAAGAGTGTAAATTCGTCATTTCAAATGTGGTTTATAGTGCAAACAAGCGCATAAAAACCCACCGTGTATATTGGGGTTGTAATTGCTTTATGGCTGTCGGATTAAAAAGGATTCCGTAATTGCATGTGGTGTCCGGCATTAAAAATCTCTTTAGTTAGGTACGTGAAGGTTTTGCATTTTTATTTGCACCAATGCAATGGACAGATTACTTCCGAAAGTAAATCAGTACCGAACTTGTTTGGTTTAACAGCTTGAAATTCGAATAAAACATTCATTTTGCAATATGCAAGTTTGGGCTTTCTAATTGAGGACTTATGTGTACCCACAAGATAAAAACTTTTTTTTAAAACGTCGATTCAAATAAAAAATCTCCGCGAAACTCGAGAAACTGTTTCAAATTTAAGACCTTGTACCGACAAGTATTTTTCGTAAATTTCTTTTTCCGTTGAAATTTGACTTATTTTGCAATATACGATGTGTGGGCTTACTAATAAAACGCCAGCTCAAATGGACTCACTGGAGCAGTTTTTTGTAAAAAAATTGTCTGTGGAACTTGGAAAGTTTTAGGTAAATTGCAACATACAATTTTCGCCCTTTCTAATGTAAAACTCCAATACAAATCAATTGGAGAAACTTGTGTTTTGTATTAAAGTCAAATTTGTAGCCAAAGGATACCTACAACATTTTTTAAATGAAAAATCTCGGTTTTTCATTAATTTCCGCACGTGTGTAAACCGCCTTTTTGGATTGTCTACTAAAAACGCTAATTCTAATGGAATTTAAGATCAATTTGTACCTACCCATAAGCCATTTTCATTAAAAAAAATTCCTGTCGAAATTCGATTCATTTTGCAGTATGCGGATTCAAATTCCAAGGAAACAAAGTTTACCCAAAAATGCTTGTAGCTCGGCTTGTGCCTTGTGGCATAGAGTAAATAATATAATTTACTCTATGCTTGTGGGTATATAAATTCAACTTTCCACGGAACGTCTCAAAAACCGCGCTGCGTTATCATTGATATTGTGAATAAGAACAAAAGAATTTGTTTATAAAATAATGCGTGTGGATAGTTTTCAAATTACTTCATAAATGTACATTTTTATTCATAATTTGTTTAAATAATTAATCAACTTATTAAACAACCTCGAAATTATTGTGACCAGAATATTCAATACATCAAATGCCGAAAAATTGACCATCTACAATTTAATATCATACTTTTACCATTATTCTGGAAAAAGATTCGTCTTGATTGTTAAGCCTTACCGGCGAGAGTTGAGAATCCATTGAATAATTGATTACACTTAACTCCAAATATAGAAGGAATAAAGATAAATTTAAATGGCGCATAAAACTGCCATACTTTTGAAGACTAAACTCGTTAGGAAATGGTGGTACATAGGCACCCCCAGTAACCCCAGATTAAATATTCGGTACCTGCGTTAATATTGACACACAAACAGTGGGATTTGGAAAAGCATAAAATGCGCATAAATTAAAGTGAATTTGTCGGTTCTTGAATGTGGATGAGCAACTGAATGTACATCCACAATTCAAAAGTAACAACTGATGAACAAATTACAGCGACAATCGCTGACTGAATCCAAGTCTGTAATTTAAGAAAACAGAAAAGCATTTTTCAGATAGGAACAAAATTTTAACTTTTTTATGTGGAATGCCCTGTATATTATTACATCAATAGGCGGTTTATTAAATTCTCTACAACAGCCAAAATACTTCAGATAACCAAGATCTTTCAATTATTTTCATTTCGATCTAGTTATTTATCCATAAAAATGATAATGATCGAGTTTATTTTAAGAGGAACTTCTTGCTGTTTTCCACGATTTATGGGGCACGGGACGATAAATTTAGGTACAATGAACTAATGTCATCAAACGTCATTTTATTGTTATTATAGATAACTAAATTGAAATTAAAATAATTGAAAAATGTTGGGTATTTGAAGTATTTTCGCTATGGTGCATAGTGCGATAGTGCCGACTTATTTTGAAACAGACGATATATCCACTTTTAGTGGTCTATAGGTGCTAGAACCCTGATCCGGTAAAAAAAAACTTGCTGTGGCTAGCCCAAATATCACCAGCATGCGCGATTCTGCCTTAAAGGTTTTCAGCTCTTCCTTTTATAATCTAAGAATATGTGCACCGAATTTAGTTGTAATCGGTTCAGGCATTTAGCTGGAAATGAGAGTACAGACGGATTGACAGACGAACCGACAGACAGACAGATCGACAAACAGGCCGACAGACAGACCAATAGACGCACCGACCGACACGGACTGACATCATCGAGATTTTGTTTGATTCGAATTCCTAGTGCTTCAAAACGTGTATTTTCGTCAAAAAAAGGGGGGGTGGGCATTTTTTACCCCAATGAAATACCTCCCTTACTTACGTGCGGATGGTAAAAATATAAAATTTACCCATTTAAAAGTATAACGAGCGCATTCAATGAAAAGGAAACATAATTTAGGGTAAAAAAATAGAATCTGGAAATCCAGTTCAACTTTTTAAAATTAATTAAACAAGAAAATGAAGGGAAAAATTCGGAAAAAGCGAGCTTTTCAATTATCACAAGAGATCGATTAAATTAGAAACATTGCGAATAGGAACACAATTCCAATTATTTTTACGTGTTCAAAATTGAAAAAATGATAGATTATGTATCCTGCGTGTGTGACGAGGAAGTACAAAAAGAATAATAGGTTGGTTGCAACTGCAAATATTTTAGCATGATGCAACGAAAAAATTTGAGAAATACTTTAGCTTCAACATGTACCTACTATCAACGAATTTACAAAAGTAATCGGGAACGATTTACAAAAGCGCATTTCCAAATTAATAGTCTTTTTTCCCAAAAAATTAGTCACTCCAAACAAATTTGTGTTAATCAAAATGATGACGAACCGTTATTTGAAAAGCACCTTCTGTTACAATTTCGGAAAAATCCACCTGCAACTAAAAAGGTTGACTTTGTGCATACACAATCAATTTTTCGACGTTTTTTTATTATTATTTTTATTTTTGATAATTAATTCACCCTTAATTAATCACGGAACCGCAAATCTCTGAACAGTAAAATTTGTTAGCGCACAGGTTTTTCCTAATTTACCCCACAGAAATATGATTTACCCGTGACGAGAACGTGTTGAATAAGATTTTAATTCGAAATCGAGTCCTTTTTGATTTCCGGAATTCGTATTCCCTATTTTGAAGTGCGTATTTCGCCCAGCTCCTCAAAAACGTTTCGATCGCAGGATTCAATTTCATAAAAAGAATCCACAAATTCCAAAAACTTAATAAAATGTGGGCGAACCACTGCAAATGTGAACAACAAGATAAGAGTGATTACTCATAACTACAAATGCTTCAAATTCACAAACGCTATGAAGTTATAATTTGATTTTTGCAATGAATTACATTAACGAATTGCATTGGGAAATGCTGCAAGGGTATCTGCTACACATTCCATTTGGTTTATACAACACGACAATATAATCAAACATCTTACCTTTATTCACCACCATTTTCGTGTTAGGTTCCTAGTAATCTTCGCAAAACTAGCGTTTTTGGTCCCTACGATTACGAAATGAATAAAAAAGACCACTATGCACTAACTACGCTGTAACAAAATTTAACCCCGACGCGACGGCTTATTTGAATTTTACATTTTTAATCACGGACCGACAAAGGACACGTCTTAAGTCGCGCGATAATCATGACCCGTACGCATTATCGACGGCGCGCCGTCGCAATGGGACATCTTCGGCAGGTGACGACAATCATGCAGGTGATCGAAAAATATTGTTCATTGCGCATCATATTTGAGACTGTAGGAATTTATTACAACAGATTGCTGGGGATAAAAAGGAAAAACAATTCATTTCAAAATATTTTTCAATACGCACTCTACAAAAGGAGTGAGAAGTAAATTGTTTGTATTATTGAATTTCTAGTACCTATTGTAAAAAACCGCAGGGTTTCAGAAACCGAATTTATGTAATGTGAGAGGTGCAAAAATTTGAAACGCGATCGAAATCTTTCAACAGTTACGGTCATTTTTCTTGTTTTTTTTCTAATTAGTTCCCTAAATTGAAAGCCCCAAAATCTAGAGAGATTTAATAAGCCACTGCCGGGTTTTATTTTCGTGGAGAACATTCGAACGTGCCCTGGTTTGGGACCCGGTACTGTAGTAGGTACCTACCAAAGTACATCAGATGTCAAAGTACTGTGTAGACTAGTTAAAATGAATTTTTCGCGATTACATCTATATACATGCTACTGTTCGCGATACACGCTGATCAACCGCGTGCGTGAAGGTAGCCACTACACGATAGCCAGTACGCGCCAGTACATCAGTACTGTGCAGTACCGTTGAAGTACTATCTTAAAATGACAAAAAAATTGCTATCTATTAAAAGCGGCGATGTTTGATGTACTGGCTAGCGCTATTTGGAAGCTAGGGTATCGATAACCATCACATTAATATACAACAGTACTATTTAGTACTTCTTGGGTAGTGAAAGTACACACAATCAGCCTTGTACTGGCTACTGTCCAAATGCCGCTAGCCAGTACACGAGAAATTGATAACCAGGGTGTAAACAAACAGCAGTACCGTTTAGTACTAATTAAATGTACATTCAGTTTTCAGATACCTTTAGGATTTAGTACTAGCTATCTTTTGTGCAAATGTCAACCATAGACGGTTGCGCATCTAGAGAAATTACTTTTGAATGTACAGGGTGTCCCATTTTTACGGTGTCAATAGACAACAAAGTATTTTTTTTTAAACAAAACCCACTTTGATAAATAGTAGCGACCTTGATTTTAAAGTTAAGAAATATATTTGATCAATAATGTTAATCCTCGTGTTAATCATAATAAAAGGAAACACTTTGGTAATGAGAAAGTTGGATTAGTAATACAGGGTGTTCACAAAAAATTCCAAAGTGTCATAACTATTTTTTTTAATGGAACTACCACTATTATATTATTTTAAAAATATAATTAATTAATTTAATCAATTACATATTTATAAACTGGTAGATTGTGATAATAAAAAACAAAAGAATGTCAGAAAGTAACCCACTATCATGAATAAATTATCTGCTGCAAGTGTACTCCCTATTTCGTAGTAAAATAAGATTAAGGCGAATTTAAAAAAAGATGAACTAGTCTTTTTAAATAGGTAATCTTATTTTACTACGAAATAAGGAGTACACGTCACTTAGGCAAATAATTAGTTAACTGCCTGGCATTTTTTTTGTTTTTTTTATTATCACGGCCCACTTCTGTTTATAAACATGTACTTAATTAATGTGGAACTATTTTTGTGAAAAATATTAAATAACCTAAAAAATACGGGGTTTTAGCACAGTACACCCCTGATAAAAATTGAAGAGCATACAGAAGACTATCGAACAAGGAAATAAAATAGTGGCATTTGAAAAAAAATAGTTATGGCATTTGAAGTATGGATATTATACTTTTTTTATGAGCACCCTGTATAACTAAATTCATAAATGTATTTCTTAACTTTAAAATCAAGGTCGCTACGATTTATGGAGATCGAAAAAGATTAATAATAATGGTAACATTGATAAAAACCCAAATAGTGAATGTGTTTCCATGCACAGATTAAAAAATGACTTCGAATCGGCTAAAAAATACAAGGTGTTCCATTTAAAAAAATCCGCTGTGTATTGACACCCTGTACATTCAAAAATAATTTCTGTAAATGACATTTGCACAAAAGATTTTTTGATATTTTTTACCAGGTATGAGCTAGGAAAGACTTTGTATAAAATACACACTGAAACTCCGCCCCTGTGGATATCACAGCAACCCCCTTAAGAATTTTAAATAGCACATGGGTACACATCAAATTAAAGGAATTTTTATACTGTATTCAACCACATTTTTTTTGCAATAAGTAATTTATAAGCACAACGACAGACTGAATAATTGGGTGTACTGTTCTAAGGGAACACTCGAACAAATGTCACAATTGTACATATCGCATCCGTTCGATATTCGTCTAGCTTGCCATGTAATCTAGGGTCGGCTTTAAGACGAAAAGGTTTTTTACTTTTTATTTAAGCTCCAAACTGGATTGACATCTTAATGAAATGGATCCTAAAACACCTAAGATTAATCAAAATGTAAAATGTACCTACAACAAATATTTAATTATGTACTGCAATTGTGAGTACAACACAGGGACAAGTCAAAAGTTGCCTAGGTTATAGCCGTTTCTTTTTTATTCAAAATCGAGTTCAAAATAATAAAGTCCCTTCGAAGTTTCTTTAAAATCTCTTCAAAGTGTCGTCATAGCCTCTACAAAATCGCTTCAAATTCTTCAAGGTTTCTTCAAAATCTATAACTTTAGATCTACTCATCCTATTTTCAAAAATGCGGGGCACAAGTGCGATTCGTCACCCCACAGGTCATTTAAAATTCGTGAGGGGGTTGATGTAACACCCAAAGGGGTGGAGATTCGGAATGTTTTTTGTATGTCTTGCCCCGCATAAACAAATTTGAACTGTTTTGTAAATTCTGTGAAAAATGCTTTATTTTCCAGGTAAGGGGAGTCGAATTTTCATTGACATACCTTGTATATACTTAAATATTCACTTAATATATCTTCAAAGTTACTGGTTAGCATGTGACGGTATCCAGTACAAGGTAATCCTGAATTGATTGGATTGATATTTATTACCCAAGAAGTACGAAATCGTACTGCTTATTTACCTATGCGCCGGACATCAATAACCCCTGTACTGGCTAGCGAGATTTGGAAGGTAAGCAGTACTAGTGTAATCCTAAAGGTATCAGAAAACTGAACGCACATTTAATCAGTCCTTAGTAGTACTAAATGGTACCTACTGCTGTTTGCTTATAGCTTATACGCTGGTTATCAATTTCTCGTATACTGGCTAGCGGGATTTGGATAGTAGCCATAGTACAAGGCAATTCTTAAAGGTACCAAAAAACTGATTACGTATATATTCGTATCCAAGAGGTACTACCGGCAGCCAGTACATCAAAACACCACAGTGTACCGATTTACTTTTAAAGGCTCACTTAATAAAATCAATTCAAGGCGCTACAGACATAACCTGAATGTACTATAGAGTGTTGATAAAGCCAAACGAGGAAAAGCAGATGAAAAACACTGACAAACCATTCACAATTATCATTTAGAGAGTCGCTTATATTCAATTCAATTTAAAACAAAACTTAAAGATTGAAACCTTCCAAACAGTAGATGGGATTGTCGAATTAACGAAAAACCAAAACTTTTTCCCGCTCGGGCAGTTAAAGTAGGAACCGTTTTGTTAATTGCGTTCGAAATAAAGGAAAGTTTCCGAGAGTTTTTTCGATTGTATTTTTTTGTTCCTTCACATTGAATATGTAAGTTATCGACCATTGTAAATGGAAAAAGAGATTATGAGGAGATCACGTACATTCCAGACGGGAGAGCAATTAGTAAATGCCGGAACGCTTGATCAGACTGCATAAAATCCTGGAGTAGCAATTAAGATTACGTCGTATAAATATAAAATCGGGCTCCTCCGGTTGAAGCATTAAAATGATGCGAAATGGAAAATGTTGGATTAATAGTAATAGTGAGATTCGTCCTACAAAATTAATTTAAAAGCGTCCCATTCACCCGTGGAACCAATTTCGCTTAATTGAAGTTAGTGCAGTGCCATGAAAAGGGTGCACACCAGAATTCGACATGATTGAATTTTTTACTGCCCGAACGCGCATCAGTTTTCAACATCTTTATTAAAAATTGTTGAAATAAGTTGGTAGAGTATTTCAATAAATGTTTTATGGGGACTGCAGAACTCAAACATTACACGACTATAAGGGGGATTAGTGGGAATTTGCTTGACGAAGATCCCTTCCAATGTAGGCAGATAAAGCGTGTTCCGAATGGCATTATCGTAACTGCAGGAGATCCTAATTGTTCCTGCAAGAAATCGATCGCGGAATTATACAAACATATATGACAATCAGTTAATTTTCCCGTGATTCGGAAACATTGTGTGAACCCTAAGGGCACATCAGACGTCGGGTTGGCCTTATGATGAATATCTCCTAAGAACCTTTCTAATCCCTTCAAAGTTAGCGATACAGAAACAGCCGCTGCTTTACGTGCTGTGTTATTAAGCCCTTAAACTGTTTAATGACGAAATTTCACACAAATCTTAAGGGCCGGCAGCTATAACTTATATAGAAAACAAACGAAGTCAATTACTACTATTTCTGATTATTTCACTAATTATTTAAGTCCTTATCCATTTTTTTCCGAACGTGACGTGGGCGAGTTCGTAACTACTCCACGCAATTTTCTGGAAATTACTGCCAAGGTGTCACTTCAAAATGTGCGCAATGCTCAATCCACGAAGCAGGCATAACAACCTGTTAATTTGCCCAATCGCGCTTATCTCAATGGAAAGAGTCAGTCGACTATGAAAACACCCCCCAATCTACATTGTAAAACTTCGAGATTTTGCTTAACGTAACAAAATTGATAAAATGAAATAACGCTTTAAATCTATATTTGTAAAAGGCGAAAAAATGAGGCATTCGAAAAGAGTTTTTACTGAAAAACGATTTTTATGAATCTTATTTGTTCGCGTTACGAGCATCCGACCTGAAGATAGAAAGAACTACAAAGGGAAGCTTCAGACAACGGTATTCTAAATTTGACACGAGCGGCTTTGTATCTTCTTCAAGTTTTTAATACGCCCGAGTGAAATTATGTGACGGGTTGACAGGTGAAGGGGAAATAACTTTACCAAACAAATGCGAATAACAACTGTCGTAACAATGAGGACAGTTTATAATCCAATAATAATAATAATAATCGGACGGTGCAGTTGATATTGCTATTTAATCAGAAGGAAAAGATACTCCAATCGTATTCTGACTCCCACTTATTTTTAGTAGATCATTTCCTTGTGTGAATGAATAAGATTCACTTCCACTGTCAATTCGTTTCTAAATCATCTTTCGTAGGGGACGTGTACGATAAAGTCGTGAAATAAAAATAGTGCACGTTACAATTGTACGCCAAGACTAATCTCGTCTCGTCTCATTTCGTCTCAACTAAACCAAGATCTAGCCAAGTCACGTCCCATAACAAAACAAGTATAAATTATGCACAAATCATGTGCAGATAAAGCGCATTTTTTTAAACCGAAAAAGTTAGATGGTAGTAGCATGGTATTGATGTTTACTTTCTTGGTAGATGATTAATGGGGAAGGGGCTCTTTACACTAAACATTTAAAGGCCGCCTGGCATACATTCAAAATCTAGGCTATATAATGCAAGAAGAATCGAAACCTACCCTGAATTTTCCCTTTGTAGACACCTCTCTCCAACATTATTGGGATATTCACAATTAAGTTTTTACATCACCAGTAGATGTATCTCGTCTAAACGATCTTTCCGCCCTTCTCTCCGTTTTTCAGATACTTGCACTGAAAGTATTGACATCACCGACAGATATATGTCTCGTCCTGACGTTTCACTTGCCCTTCATGAGGGATATACATATATTATTATTATTATTATTATTATCGTTGGAAATTGTATAAGTGCATAGTAGATTATCCTCGGCACGCTCAAAAATAAAAAGTTACAAAAATAATTAAAGCAAATATTTAACCAAAAAAAAATCGTTTTTCACAGTCTTACATTGCGGTCTTTTGGATTCCTTCTATTGTATTGTGCATCTTTTTCTTAACACGTGACTCAACGCATTTTCCCTCCCTATTTGGATGGATGACCGCTTGGGAACACCTATTTTTTTTTAATTTTTGCGCATGTTTATCCATTGCTTTTATTTATTTTTTTGATTTTAATGTCATGGGGCAACATTTATAATTGTAATTCCTAATTAGAAATCATAAATCCGGCCCCTCATTTTCCGTTTTCGTATGCCTAATACAAACTTTGAACCGAATCCGTCGAGCCGATTCTGTTCAAATGCGCGTTAAACAATTGTAAGCCAGGCAAGAAGTAATCTTTTCAAAAATTTCGAGAATATACATTGCGGAGGAGCAGCCCTCTAACATTTTAGGCCGTTAGTGTATTTGTAATACAAAATACAGCGTGTAGCACGTAATACTAAGTAAGTATAGGATAGGAGAAGTGATCATACAGTTTTCTAAAAAAACCAAAGCCCCAAAATGTTGCAAAAGACATACGATGGAATGAAATTAAATGGTCTCCTGAAACAAAAAGAAGACGATTTTCGCAATAAGTCAATAATTTGAGGAAAAATTGGAAGGTAACGTAAAGAATGTACAGACCAAGAGAAAAAGGCGAGGAAAAAGGAGTACCCAAGATTGAAACTAGATAGAATATCAAAAAAAGAACGCATGTAACACAAAGCTCAAAAGGAAGAAAATACGAATTATTATACGAAAAACTAAGGAATGGGGATGGAAAGCGAATAGATTTATAAGGAGAAAGAAAGAACAGTTCAGCAAAATTAACAGAATGAAGATTTTTAAGGAATCATACAAAAAAAAGATTAAGCTCTAAGACCCTAATACTAAATAATACTAAATTTCAACGTTCATCAGTAACAATAAACTAAAATTATTGCGGGAAAAGGGTTCGAGTGTGAAATTGGAAATACATAAGAAATCCGCCACAGTATGAATGTATTGTAATGCTAGTTCGAGGTGAGGAGTACAGCATTTTGGAAATGTAGTGTATAATAAACTTCATTTAAAAATATAGGGGAAATAATGTAGTCAAAACAAGCCTACAAGTTTTGAAGCAGGACCAGGTTAAGACGGCGACTTCAACTCGGCGAATATTTCCGGCAAATTATTAACCTTGAAGACATTGGAACCGCCCAGTTGTCGCGTACCGTTTAACAACATAAGAATCGCATACGATCTCCAGTAGGTGAATTTTTTGACATTCAGCTCGCCTTCGGAAACGCGACTTTTAATCCGGCTCGTATTCAATAGAACTTATCCTAGCACTCATAGAAATCGATGGCGAAAGTTTGACTACGCGAACTCTTTTCGTTCTGGAGTCAAGACGAGGAACAGACGGACAGACAAAACCATCATATAAGGGGCAGTAGAGCAACGGCAAAAATGGCTTGTACAATTTCCTCTGGAACTGGCGGAGCTGTGTTCCTTACTGGGTGAAGGTATTTATCATCACCTGTTTTCCAAACACCTTTATTTTGGAGGGAGTGATGTCTCCAGTCACTGCTGAACTTGGAAAGCCATTTTTTCCGTTGTTCTACTGCCAACTGCCGGGATAGCTGTGGGTGCAAGAAGGCTGACATATTTTGCATCATTGCCTGTGTCAACTCGCCACCAATCCTAGCAGAAGATGAAGAGGACGTAGACGATCTTCATGGGGAGGAATTGTAGGTACATCTGAATTTTTGAAAATTGCTCACCTTAGAGCCCGTAGTTGGAAACGATGCAAAAAATGTGTAATAACAAAGTTTTATGAGCTTCCGAAGACATTTTTTTCCTACGACCCACCATTTTCGAGATATAGCCGAAAACCCTCAAAACTGTATCTTAAACCCCCTCCACTCCCCCCAACGGCGTCGAATTCGGTCGGGACTTTATTACAGAATCATCAGAGGACCTTCAACCACACACTCGCCATGAATAGGAACTATACACGATTTTTTTTCGATTTGCTGTTTTTTGGCATAGAACTACTGGAGTACACATCTCAAATCATTCATTAAAAGTACGACGATACTCAAGCTCGGGTTGTACCGGGTAAGATGCGCCTTAATTTTCGCTGCAATAATAAGTCAACCCTCTACCAAGCGCAACCGCTCAAATTATTAAGCGGCAGAGCAAAGCGATGCAAGCTTTATGGGGGCGTCGTTGGTGTCCGTCCGTTCGTGAACACGATAACTGTCAAACGCTTGGACCGATTTGGTTCAAAAGATGCTCTAGAGGGGTTTATTAAAAACTTGCACTACTTTTGCCATTCGCTCAAGTATGAAAAAAGAACAACACAAAGAGAAGCTGAAATCGAACGTATCAAAAGAAACTAGCACCGTACAAAGAAATGCTAAAGCTAAACAAGAGTGCCATAATGGTTCGCCGCCTTTCCGATGTGAGTATTTATTAATTCATGCGTCCCTAAGCCTCCAGAAACGTTTCACAGTAATTTGGTAATGAAATGGTGAATTTACGCACAAAAATGAAATATGAAAAAGTCCTAAATAAGATTGTTACATTACAAGAGCGTAGTAAATTAGCCCTTTAAGCACGTCGAGGACGTCATTTGAGACACATTTTCTATAGACCCACTTGATTATAACGAGCTTTTGACGTCGACAAGCATTCGGCGACGTCTTTGCGCGCCATTTCCAAGCTTAGATAATACAATTTCATTAGGATAATTCGAGTGTGTTTTTTCTCCATAATAAATTTCAATTAAATTGCGAGCACTTGCTGAACCGAACTTTAGCGCTTTGGTTAGGAAATAATTCGTCCTGTCCCTTGCAAATGACTGCTAAATCTGCAAATGAGGATTTTGTACTACCTACGTCTTCCGATAACTGGACAGCTTTGATATCATTCATAGTTATTCCGTTCGCGACTTTAATTATTATCCTCGTGAAATATGTTACAGCAGTTTATTCAAGCTAAAGTGATGCATGACGGCTGATTCAGGTTTCCATTGTGCTGGAAGACGCTTTTGGTTAATTTTAATTTAATGCCTAGTGTTTTGTTACTCTAATGAAAGGTGCAATTATAAAAGAATATTTATGTTTTCATTTTTCATCAATATGATAAACCCTTTCGATAAGAATATGCGAGAACAAACATTTTTTGCATTACATTCGGAAACAACCTGAAACGTTTTTATAAATCAATGAAATCCCTCTAAAACCCCACGCGATTTATTTTAAGGGCGAGCGACCAAAGAACAATTAAAATATGAACGGCAGACGTTATCCCTATCGACGTGTCCCGAATTCTAAATGTTCCTGGATATTACGGTTTTCGGGCCAGATTATTCACATTTGAATAATATAAAATTTAATGTTTTTACTTAGTCCTCCTCGCGAGAAACTTCCCAACTTATTATACATCACCTGACCGCAAATAATTTAGCCATTAGATAATGAAATCTCGAAGAATAAGGGTCGCAAGTACTGCGCCCCTCACCTTTAATAATCCTTCAGTTTGCGGAACCAATTACTAATTTAAATTCCTTGCTACACGAAATTTGTTTTACTGTACTATAGTTATCTCCCTTTAACCTGCGGGGAGAAATGTAGCTACGAATTTCTTGGTTGAGCTTTAATGGTAACAGTTTGAAAGTAATAAGGGCGCAAATAATTTAGAGCATTCGCGGAGATTTAATATTTTGTTAGATATTTCATAGTCGGACGGCTTTGGTGTTTGCTTCTTGCCTGCAATTAAATAATATTTGTTATTTCTATACACTAAGGCATAATGAAAATTTTCGAAATCACAATTTTACCCATTAAAATACTACAAATCTCAAATGGATAATTTCAATAATTTTATTTTTGCCTTTATTTTTGAGTGGGCGGGGTTTCATTCAAGGCTGTTCTATCAACCCAACCCATAATGATTTCAGGAATGCATATGAAAAAAGCACGTTGCTTTTTTTATTTTTTTATTTAAAAATAATATTTATTATAGTATCATGAAAAATATAATAGTAATTATATAAATATTATATATAAATGTGAAATCTTCTTGCAAAAGTTATTTGTTCGAATTCGAAAAGGTCGAAAAAAAATTTTCCGTTACTGGTCGGGTCACTGACAAATAAGACCAAAATTACATTTTTTTGTGAAGCGTAAAAAGATTGCTAGCAAAACATACCGTTTGGCAATCATCGCGATTTTTAGATGTTCGCACGCTTTTGTCGGCACAATTCTGGGGACTAAGTCAAGGTGGATGCAGAATAAAATGACATTTTATTTCTAAAGTCCATTAGAAATAAATGATAAATGGTTATACCAGTAAAACTGAATGCAGACCTTAAGTGCCCTTTATATCATAACTACAGATAAAACGGGTGGTTATTCTCCTTTTGCATTACTGATGGATGTATAATTATAATTATGGGGCTCGATCAAATTAATCGAATACCTCTGATAGATTTATGTAATCCTTTTTAATGTCTAATTTCTGCTTATTCTCCTTCAGATTCTTAAAAGTCGAATTTTTCAGATTCCTCGGATACTTTACACCCTTGAGATTCTTTATTTCCTTGATATTTATTCGCATTGTTCTGATCCTTCAGGTCCTTAGTATTCTTTCGTTTCTGTAAACTTTTTAAAATCCTTTTGTTGATGAGATCATTCATTCATTTTTTCGAATGCTTGACATTCCGGAGTTTTAGTTTCTAGGGATTTTCAATTTTTCAAGTTTTTATATTCTTCAAGTTAACATTGGATTTTTCGTTTCCTTGGATGTTTCAGGTTGTTTTTTTCATTTCCTCGAATTCTTTCGATTTTCAGATTCTTAAATTCATAAATTTCTCTGGAACCTTTGAGTTTATCGCAATCCTTTGATTAATATAGGAATCATTTTCGTATCTCCAGTTCAGAAAGGGGATTCAAATGATATACGTGAACGACTCGCTCCAGCTCTGGTAACGCATTCATTTTTCATGGTGATCGAAACTGTACACTAAATCTGTTTCTTGAACAAATTGAATATTGCCCTCAACATGTAAGCCAAAATAGAGTATGGTAAATCCAAGACTAATAGCTGTAAATAACTATTTCTGGAGGTATTGAAGTAGTAAATTAGGTACGTTTCTCAGCATCATCAGACAAGTTGATTATATCTTGCTAACGCGGAAAAATCATAAATTCGCAATGAAACATTTAACCTGTAACTGTCGTCACGAATTCGTAAAAATTGGGAGTGATTAATTTCGGGCTGTTGTTTGAAAAAAAAAACAAACGCTCACCAAATAAACATACAAATTATATGAAACGTGACGAACAACGGATCACATTGGGGGGTTGATGGTGACGGACAACCTTCATTTGGAGAATAGCTTCCTTAAAAAGGGTCGAGATTCGTAATGGCAGTTGGGGTAAGGATCGGAATAGCTTCTCGGCGAAAAATCGTAGGCGATCAAGAAAACAGTGATAGATCATTTCAAAGCAACGTCCGCTATAGGTGCACATTTTAACGCACTAATACCGATACAAATTCACTCTGATGCCGTTTCTGTCGCGAAGAGAAAATTAAGGATTTCACCCTTCGACGCATTTCATATTGCAATATATAAGACCGATTCAATTTATATGTATAACATGCACTGCAGTGCAATTTGAATCTAAATTGAAGAGAAACGTATAAAATTGTACTACATTACGACAGAACTCCATCGAAGTTATACGTACAATAAATTCTAATAAGACAAAGGATAGTCTGCCTGGCTGCGTTTTTCATCAGAAAGAACACATTGCATTCCCACCGAAGAAAACCATTATATTGGGAGTAGAATGGGTGCCGCATGAAAGGTAAAATGAACGAGCAGCTATTGTAACCTCAAAAATGTTCCATCCTTTCAAATTATTACGTTTCATCGACGAGTAAAAAACGAAAACAATGCTCCTTACATGTAGAAATTTCGCATTTCGAGCTTTTCGAACGAATAATTGTATTCAGTCGTTATTCGAAATGCTCATCACCCCACCCAACGAATTATTTGCAAAAGAGCAGATCAAAATTGGTTGTATTGAGTTACACATGTGCTATTTCGCGCAGATAATAGGTAAAAGTAAATTACTGCGATTTTCAATTAATTTAATTATACCCACATCACAATGGCACTAACCAAATCTCAAATTAATTAGGTTCGTTTACAATTTACAAACTACGGATATTCAATTAATTTTTAATGATTTGTTAATGCAATCACTGAAAGGGCTAAAAGGGGCAAATTTAAATAACCATTTTCACGTTTCGTTTCCGAGTTTTTCTCGAGAACTGAAATCGAGAATGGGGATTCACTACTTGACTTTCAAGCTACTTGACCTAACTCGAGATGAAAAATCAAGTCAATCTCAAATGAAGTAGGTACTGGAAGGTGACTGTCAAGTCAAACAAGTATTTTATTTATTAATTTAAGAACTATTTACGTTTACTATTGATTATAAATGAGTAATAAATAAAATATTGTACATTATACGCCAAATTTTTACTCAAAATCGTCCTGAAACCTTCATTTTCATGCCTACTTTCTGTCAGGAAATTTTTGTTTCCATGACAGAGGCAGAACAGACTACGTTTCCTGGCGCTTGTCACTTTACCGGCCGCACCGTCATTTTACCGGACGCATCTGTGACATCCAGTACTGAGACTGCCACCAAGTTTCGTTGTATTTTGCACTACCATCAGGACACACTGCCGGATCCCGAGAAATTGAGAGACAGGAATTCAATGGCTGCAAAGAAGAGTTTCCACAAAAAGTCATTGAGGAAAATGAAAAGGAAAAGAGGTAATTTCCTTACAAGGGCCACCGATGTGGAAAGAAAGGACACATGGCCAAATTTTGCAACCAGAAAGAGAAGAAAAACAATTCTACCAAGATAAACGTAAATATCGCTACAACGATGTTATTCTGAAGTAACAATACTAAAAGCCTTTGGAAGATTTCGCAAATACATATGGGAGAAGCAATAATTGGTGTATTGACAGCCGATGTACGTCACGCTCATGCAAAGACGTAGAGAACTTCATAAAACTACAGAATACAATTGGAGTTGTAACGAGTGGTTTGATTTCGCGCCAAATTTCATTAAAAATTTCGAAATTTCTTGTCATGATAGTGAAGGTCACCCTGTATATTTCATTATTTGTTCCGGTTAGAAATTTTGTGTTTGGGCATTTCGGTTCGCTCAAGACTATGGTCCGATAGATTTAATTTCGCTCAGATTTAATTTCGTCGTGGGAAGAGTGCAAAGCTGATTGACGTCATCATGAGTAATGCGAGTTTTTTGTCGTTCGTTTATCAACTTTGGCGCCGTCTAGACCGAGA
Organism: Photinus pyralis; assembly: GCF_008802855.1. NCBI lineage: Eukaryota > Metazoa > Arthropoda > Insecta > Coleoptera > Lampyridae > Photinus > Photinus pyralis. Next base: position 42,125,414 of record NW_022170249.1, read on the forward strand.
ATAGGAGCGGATATAGCACCGAGCCATCAAGAGATAAGGAGTTTTCACGTCGTCAGCAGAAAACCGTGAGATCAGTTTATTCAGCAGTTCCTGGAGGTTGACGACGAAGTTAGAGTGGGTTAAGTCTTCTTTATCTAAACCAATGGGAGAATTTCTAGCGGGATCCATTTTTGTTTTATGGTAATTTGGGTGTGGTTTTTTCATTTCAATTCTGAAGAAGGGGAGCGTTTTAAGGAGACTCGCGGTTGGTACGTCGAGGGGTCAACACGTACCTTGAGTGATCGCGTTTTAAGGAGACTCGCGGTTAGTACGTCGAGGGGTCAACACGTACTTTGAGTGATCGCGTTTTTAAGAGACTCGCGGTTAGTACGTCAAGCGGTCAACACGTACCTTGAGCGATCGTTTTGGTACACTTGGCGGTTTGAGCCACCGGCTTATTTCGGTTGCTCGCAGTTGCGTGCTTTTTGCACCCGTTTCGAAGTGTTATTTTCTTTTCGCGTTGATTTTTTGGCGAAGAAGACCCAGGTTCCAATCAGGTGATATTTTGGCGAACCCTTGAGCTTCACCCCAGTTTACTTTGGATGCAGTGAATCGCGTTAGGATACGTTGTGATTTCTCGAGGATATATAAGTCAAAGTGCTGCCCTAGTCCTCAAGGCGCAGAATTTCGGGATCCGCCCCAGGTGGAATTTCCTACTAGTGCCGTACGGTCATTTGTCGAAGGAGCGCTGCGTTTCGGAGAGATATTTGCCCCAAGAAGAGCTGGTGAAATAATACGTCGAACCATCGCGGTTTACCGTCGGATAGTGATCATAAAAGTTTGTGTTCTGCCGTACCGCTAACTCAAAAATCCGTCTCCCGCAGGCGGTCAAAGCTAATAAACTAATAAAATAAAATTAAACACACGTGCTGTGTAGAAACTTTGGCAACTAGCCGTCTCCCACTCGCCACGCGAAGGATTTCCTGGACTAAGTTTCAGTTCAAACGCTAAACTTTGCTTTCGTTCCGAGGAAGGATAGGCACCGTGGATTTTTGTTTCCGTGTGTTAAATTCAAGCCACCCCCTAGGAAGTCACAGAGACCTAAGTGTCAGGTTTCATCACATCCACCCTGTACCAGAGGAAAGAGCAGTTCACAAGATCGGCTGTACAAATGTTGTAAAGGTTAGTCTAATTAAATTTGTAACATTCTGTAAAATTCCACTTTTTGGTAATTAAGCTATAGTAAAAAAATTTTGATTTGATTGTTTATTAAAGTCCAATGAACGATTACCAAAGAGTAGGATAAATTTTTGTGTTTATTTAAATAAGTCCCAGCCCACGCTGGATTAAAAAACGATTACCTGTTGTTGCAATTTTCAAACTGTAGAGGATGGCCACCCCTTGAGTAAATTAGTTTCACCTGATAGGATTTTTTATTTAGTTTAGTTGTCATTGTTAAGCTAGTGGTTTTTACCAGGAGGAGAGAAGAACTGCTAGATCCCTGTAAATTGTTTGTATCTCTAATATCATTTCAATATATTATCTATTTGGTTCCAATGTGCCTATGTCTTTAACGAAGAACGAGGGGAAGGAAAGGGAGGAGTAGGAGTTGAGGCAGGAGATTGGTAGGCGGCAGGTCAAGGTTTGTTACGCAGTTTCAAAAGAGTTAAAAGCCCACCGATTTGAGTTAGCCGGAGCATTTATTTTTATCGATTGAGCAGCCTAAGAAGAAGACGGTTTGCCTTGCCGGGCGGAACCGATGGTAATCTTCAAATCCAGAAGGAAGGAACCCCCGTAGCAGAGTGAAGTTAAAACTTGCCAGGAATTCGTCGACGGAGATCAAAGGAAGAGGAACAGTGGAGATTAAGTCGGATTTTGATGGAAAAGTTAAGGATGTGGAAATTCAAGACGCGTTCTACGTTCTAGATCTGCGAATGAACCCCCTATCTGTGGGAAAAATAACAAAATAACACACAAGGGGATGACAGTCACCTTCCATGACAAAACCACAGGTGAATAGGTTAAAGGGTTTGCCAGAGACCGAGAGGCGTGACCACAAGGGGTCATTAGATTTGACCCATTTTCAATAGACTTATTACTTGTGGCATAGGTCAACTGTGCAAAGTTTGAACCAAATCGGTCCAGACACCATCGCCTCCCCTATAAAGCTTGCACCGCTTTGCTCTGCCACTTAATAAATAAATATAACAAGACGACTGGAAAGTTGATCCTCTAGGCGAAGAGAGTCGACGAGCCGTACATAATCGAAAAAACGAATCAAGAGTGACGACATCAGAATCGAAATTTAGTGAAACTGAAATATTGCACCGAAGACTGGGCCATCTACACTTCAAGGGGACCCAAGAATGTTCAAGAAAAAGCGCCATTAAACCTGCGATGCTATTTTGATCTGTCGATATTAAAAAGTGATAAATATCTCTACGTCAGGTCTATTTTAAAACATGTAACTGTTTAGGGGATCATGGTTTACGAAAAATTAAAAGATGTGTTTTTCTAAATCTCTGAAAAATGGAGCATTTTTGTTGTTGACTGTTTGACAGACCGCCCTTTTTTTTAATTATGAGAACATAGCACAACATCCTGTAACAATCAGTAATTTGATCTGTAGTGTACCATATTACTCAAATTTCATATTAGATTTGCATAAAAGTTGCTTGATTCAATAAAGTTAAGAAAGTAAAATGTTTCTCCCTACACACACATCCGTTTACTATTAGAACAATAGAACAAGCAATCTTAAAATAGGCCGTTTCGGTACAAAGTCAATTGATGATAGTGGCAAACGGTGATGGATACGAGGCATTGAAATGCGTTACTCAGAACAATTGCAGAGATACATGCAAATGCCACGTGAACAAATCCCAGTGTTAGTAATGGACTCGATGATACAACACCTCCCTGCCGAAAGTGGATGTGAATCGATTTCGTAACCACCACAAGTTTCTGACAAAAGCTTAATTTGCAGACTAAATTAAATAATAGAAATACTTCAATAATGATAATGTAACGTGCATAATTAAAAGTTCGCAAGCCCTACAATGGAGATTTTTAGTAATCTGCATGTGGCACAAGAACAAATACAACAAAAAGCTCTAGTGCACTTCTGAGTAATTACACGCTCGAGTAATTAAAAAAAAATTAATTTTCAAGATCAAAGAAGGAGATGTTAGCAACATAAAAGTTTTGCACTTGCGATGCTTAAATCAAAGTAGTTGTTCATCCGTATAAGAACAAAGGAAATTAAGTTTATATAGTTTCGCTCTGTAAAACGAAAGAGAGGCATTATCTCAGTATATAATTAGATTCTAGAAGTTATATCCGTACTTAGCAAAAGTTACAAATGAAAATCTATTTCTATTCGTATTTCGGTAACTAGTGACCTGTCGTTAATTCGATGGATCGGATGAAAAGGTTAAATAATTGAAGCACTGCAGGCTGATGTAATTTTTCCGTATCAAAAACTCCTATATTTAAGCTCTCCTGATGAAACAGAAGCTGAATACTCGTAAGAAATACAATAATTTGAATATTTAATTTTTACCATCTGGAATTGACCGAGATCATACAGACAAAAGTCATCGAAAACCACTCAAAACTGCCAAACTAACTCCAGTCAGTATATCCTTATTTTAATAAACACATACACAAACAATGAGCGCCTAGAACAAAATCTGCAGCAACTTAAATTTATTAAATTCGATCTGATACATATCTAAAAATTGGGTACGAGCACGCATATATAGGTAAATAATCCCGAAAAAAAATCATAAGAGTAAAATCGCCAGAGGATCTTCTTTTACATAATACACTTTATATTCCATTTCAAAGAACATTCAAAAAAGAAAATCCGAACTAAATTGGAATTTGATATCATGAATATATTGTTGAATTTTCAGCCGATGCCTCGAAGGTGGACGTACGGTTATGTAATTTATGTTTAAGCTCCCTGAAGAAAATGTATACACAAATCATACTGTTATAAAATTCTGAAATTTTATATTCATGCACGCCAAATTTAAAACCAATAACTGTTCGCACCCTCTCGAGATCCACTTGAAATAGCTAGGTATAGTGCGGTATTGATGCATAACAAGCCATTAACACGAATGAGGTCAAAACGGCTCCTTAATTACTAACTTGAAGAAGTAAGTGCACCGTAAGCTTCCAGGCAAAAAAATCTAATGAAACAGTTTTCCGCGTCCATTGTTTGAAAGTAAGGAAGTAATAGTTTTCATGGGATTTATTTCGAAATCGTAGCTTTATTTCTCGCTTTCTCATTACTTTACTCGACACGAACTTTGAGAAAGTTTTCGGAGAGCAAAATTATTTCAGACAATTCCAACGTAAGGGGGAGGTTGAGTGGGGACGTACAAAAATAGTGGTGCTAAACAGATTTTGTCAAACGTAATCTCGAAATCTCATTCTCTCAAGGCGTACGCGAAAGTAAATTAGGCGACGTTAATATTTAATTACGCGTTATTAATCTTCTAAGAGGAAAAGCGTGTCACGCTAAAACTACAAAAGGAAAAACAACTGAATTCGTACCAATTTATTTGCGAATTTGTGGAAATTATGTACCGGAATGCTTTTCAATCCTCCACTTCTCGCGCTCATTTTTTAATTTGTATAAAAATTCAATTCTCTCTTTTGTAACAGTAGATTGGTGCACAAAGAATACGAAAATGTAAAGGCTGCAACAAAGTTTTCGTTCTATTATTTTAAACTCGCGCAAGGAACACTGAAAAACATTCAGGTAATATCTAAAAGGTTTATCAAGAGAAAGTTTTTTCAGAAACAATTCTTTTGAAAATTTAGACGGAGATTATGTCCTGAAGGTCTATAAATACTTTACATTTTTGATAATATGGAAATTACTATAAAAAAGTTAAATGTCGAGAATTCTGGTATAAAAGGAAACTGCCACTCCGACACTACATCGTAAAAAAGGGAGGGGGGGGCATTCTGAAGCACCCTGTATTAGCGGAGGTGGGGGTGAGTACCCAAAATCCTATAATAATAAATGGCTGTAGATGCTACAGCTTGTGTGAAGAAATATTTAATTGATGCTTCTGAAGGTATTTTATTTTTTTGCAAGCGCCTCGAGATGTAATCTTGGTGCTCAGGCAATAATACTGTATTTCTCTACCTTGATTGTACTATTTATTTATTTAGACTCTCGAAAATGTATATACCGACATAGTTTATCATGATCCATCGAAAGAATTTTACAGGATGTGGGGAGCAACTTTTTTATTTTAAATGAAACGCCCTGTATTTTATTGCATTTTGGGAGATGAAAATCTACGTCTTTTGATACCACATATCCCTATCATAGCATCAAATGTTTTCAAGTTGTTATACATTTTTCAAAATGTTTGACGTTTGACTGCTTTTCTTTTGTCCCTATGACTCCATTGACTTGAATTTCAAAACATTCTTCCACAATCAACAATACTGACTTGAAGCTCCATGATTTAAATTTTGATCGCCTTTCTACAGGATGTTTTAAAACTAGTCAATTTTAATAACTTCAAACCATAAAAAGTTAATCTTTTCAAATAAAACGTGTAGAAGGGCGATCAAAATTTAAATCATTGTCACTTCAGTACTGATTATTTTGAAAAAGTTTTTGAAATTCAAAGTCAACGATAGCTTGAGGGCTCACAAGAAAGGCAGTCAGACGGCCTGTAGAATCCATAATTTCAAACAGTTCCAAGATTGGGCTACTAGTTCAAAAGTTACAGCCCTTTGAGTTTTCTTTCGAAATTGGTTTTTAGTCCATAACTTTTCATTGAGAAGTCCGATCGAAAAAGTACGAATTGTTTTGGATTCTACGCACCAAAATTAATAAGAAAAAGTGTTTTCCTGAGAAATTTTGGTGCAGTCGATTTTTGGTAAAAAACGAAGGTTATACTATGCCTTTTTTTTGGCCCGAAAAGAAAATGGTTTCAGATCGACCCAGAAAAAAATTTTCTTATAGAATGTGGCCTGTAGAATCTATAATTTCAAACAGTTCCAAGATTGGGCTACTAGTTCAAAAGTTACAGCCCTTTGAATTTTCTTTCGAAATTGGTTCCTAGTCTATAACTTTTGATCGAAAAAGTACGAATTGCTTTAATAAGGAAAAGTGTTTTCCCGAGAAATTTTGGTGCAGTCGATTTTTGGTAAAAAAGGAAGGTTATACTATGCCTTTTTTTTTGGCCCGAAAAAAAAATGATCTCTGATCGACCCGGAAAAAAAATTTTCTTATAGAATGTGGCCTGTAGAATCCATAATTTCAAACAGTTCCAAGATTGGGCAACTTGTTCAAAAGTTACAGCTCTTTGAATTTTCTTTCGAAATTGGTTTCTAGTCTATAACTTTTGATTGAGAAGTCTGATCGAAAAAGTACGAATTGCTTTGGATTCTACGAACCCAAAATTAATAAGGAAAAGTGTTTTCCCGAGAAATTTTAGTGCAATCGATTTTTGGTAAAAAAAGGAAGGTTATACACTGCCTTTTTTTTGGCACTAAAAAAAATTGTCTCAGATCGACCGGGAAAAAACATTTTCTTATAGAATGTGGCCAGGTAGAATCCATAATTTCAAACAGTTCCAAGATTGGGCTACTAGTTCAAAAATTACAGCCATTTGTATTTTCTTTCGAAATTGGTTTCTAGTCTATAACTTTTGATTGAAAAGTCTGATCGAAAAAGTACGAAATGTTTTGGATTCTACGCACCAACATTAATTAGAAAAAGTGTTTTCCCGAGAAATTTTGGTGCAGTCGATTTTTGGTAAAAAGGAAGCCCCAAAAAAAATTGTCTCAGATCGACCGGGAAAAAACATTTCAAAAATTTGAAATCTTAAATAACTTGAAAACCTCGTGCTGGGTAAAGGAAATGTCGTGGTCAAATGACGTAGATTTCCATGTATAAAATGCGAGAAAATACAGAGCGTTCTCTTAAAAATAAGCACAATTACTATCCGGATCCAGTAAATCCAGACCATGAAATTTGACATTTTCTGTTTTTCGGTGATATTTCAGTGATTTTCAAAGATTTATCAAAAATCTCATATGCGCTTTTTAGTCACAAAGCGGCATTTCTGCATAGCTTATAAATGGGAGGATAGTCAATACTTTAATTTCCAAACCCCAATTCGAATGCGCTATAAGAAAATAAATTTCTTAGGAAAATCCATCATTTTTTTTAATTCCCTTCCCGCACTAAATTCAAACCTATCCAATGCCCTCATTTTAGAGGAAAGGGGGGATAAAATTTTTTTCCACACACTTGTCCTTGAAACTTAATTTTACGTATTCTCTTCTACAAACGCATAGATGAAATTTGCAGTTTAATTCCATTTGAAGTGTTGTCTTCTTTAAATTCTATAGTAATGCCGCAGATATAGGTAGGTAAAGATATGCGTATATCTGTGGTAATGTACACCTTCCATTAAACTTCCCCATAGCTATCTAAATGGATGTGTAATTGCAATTTTTGTTTTTCTATCAAAATTACAAATTACAATCGGTGGTTCGGTTGGAAATGAAACCTCTGTATATTAAATATTCACACAAATCCAAATCATCCACAAAGTTGGTGTCGAAAATTGAACCAATGTTATTCAAAGTAAATCAATCGCAATACCGCAAACAGAAAATTTCACTAAAAATCCATTCATGACGGCCCTTTAGTCCAGTCAAATTAGCGCAATTTTGGACAAATAAAAACATTAATTGGTAAAGATCTGAATTTTGGTATACACATTTATTGGGACTTTCTATTGAACATATTAAAAGTCCCTGTCAAAATCTGTTGCGCTCGAGACGCCATCTTGGAAAAACGGTACACTTTTCCAGTTTTTTGCCCATGTCTCGGCAATTATTACTGACACGAAGAAATAGTTTACATGAAAAATATAGTTTACTAAATTCCCTATAAAAAAGAGTATTTACATTTTTTTTGTATCTCCAGTACTTTAGCTGTAATCTCACGTTGAATACGTCAGAACGCGTTTAGGCCCCGTATCGTAATATTATAGGAGGCCGTCTTTTTTATGACTACATCGATAGCTGTAATAGAGCCAAAAAATGAACAGAATCGTCGTGCGATAAAGCATTCTACCAATGACATAATGTTTGATGATACATCATGTTTTTTTCAAAAAGGTAAGCGAAAATGTGTAAAAGTGTTGGAGCAACGAAATGATTTCTGAAGCTGAAGAACGCCCTTATCTGCAAAATATAACGTGCCTGCTAGTGAGAGATATTAAAACCGACATCGTTATCAGACCTTCAGAATGACCTTGACCCTGTTCGGACACTCAGTGCTCACATTGAAGATGAAAGTTCTATTGAGAGAGTTTTATGAGAAACCTTACTAAACGTGTCTCATACCAAGCTTGAGTGCGACGACTTCGCATATATAAGAAATACTGGTAGAATTTTCAATGAATTTTTAATGATTTGTAAAAAGTTGTAAAAAAATATCTGCGCGACTGTTTCGAGAGCTCAGGATACTTGATTCCCTATTCGATGTCGGATTATAGCTAAAGTATTGGGCATACAGAAAAATGTTAATATGCTTTTTTATGGGCAATTTAATAAACTATATTTTTTATCTGAACTATTTTTCCGTATCAATAATTGTTGCCGATATATAGGCAAGAAACTGAAAAAGTGCTCCTTTTTTCCAGGATGGCGCCTCGAGCGCAACAGATTTTGACGAGGACTTTTAGTATGTCCAATGGGGAACACTAATGAACATGTGTACCAAAATTTCAGATCTTTACCGATTAATGTTTTTATTTTTTCTTATTTGACTGGACTACTTGGGAAAAACGTAAACAAAACTTTTCCCTCCAATTATCATCACTTTTTAACAATAAATACATCGAGGACTAATTTAAACAAGTTGTAAATCAGCATATGCATGATTAAAGCGCATTTTTGGTAATGCAGGTCAGTATTTTATTAGCGAAGTTTAAAATTATCGATCTCGCGAGTAATTTTGGCTGCGTTAAATAATTAACTTTATTTAATTTCAATTGACGGTACGTCTTCATTTTGTAAAACAAATCACAAAGTAAATAATAAGTTTTTATACTGGTAGCGCTATCTAACGGTAAAATTATAGCACCTCCGAAACCCATATCGAATTTATTTTCATCAATTATCGATCTCACAAGTAATCTAACTCAAAATAGATTAGTGCCTGCACATCTACACTATAGCAGAAAGCTTTTAGTGAAAATTTGAATTCTCTAGCTATTGTAGTTGTGGAGATCTCACGCGGACAGCCGGCCTGCCAGCAATAACGAATATAATAGCGTATTTTTTTCAAAAATGCGCTAAAAACCGCAACAATTAGGCGCAAATTGAGTTATAAATGCAAACAAAATGTCCTCAATCATTATTTTATATTTTTCGTACATATGAATCTCCATTGTCTCCGAAAATCTCCAATTACTTATATATCACTCTCGTTTCAAAGAAAATAAAGACGTGACGCGAATGATAATCAACAAAAATTAATAAAAACTTCTCATTTCTATCTTACAGTGGAAGTGCGCACGTCGAGGAAAACTTCAAATCTCCCAATCCTTTAATTATAAAACTCCGAGAGAAAAAAGTTGATTAACTGCACTGCAGAAGATGGCGTTTCATAAATTACGAAATATTTTAATCTACTCACCCAACTTACACAAAGGCCTAGGAATGCATCATCATAACTCACCTGAAACAAAGGACATAGATAAATTGTCGGGAAAATATGCATGGAAAAGCGATTTAATGTACACACATCAAAGCAGACACGAAAGTATTTTGCAACATGTTTACCGGTAATCGCGATGAAAGTATTCGCTTAGCTTTTTGAATTTTCTGTGTAGGTATCAAAAAATAAATTCGGCGAACTTACACAAGAGTGATTCGCTGTTGTAAATTAACCTTTCAAAAACACTTTCGGATGGAAAAGTTTGGGGCGTTATGCTATTTCGTTGATGAATAAGATGCCCTAAATGAATAAGACGGGAATGAAATATCAAAGTTTCGCGCTTGCAAAAACTTCATTTCAACGGTCGGCTGACGTTACAGATGTTGTTTAATTTTCCGAATGGGGGAATTTGTAACATTTTTACAACGTTCGCCCTGCAATGTATCTAATATCAAGTTTCATCAGACGTTATGTGAATGTTATTACTTTATAATATAATGAAACGCTGAACTGATTTTTAAATTTGGAAAAATGGTAGAATTTTCAAAAATCTCGCACGCAAATTCTAATTGATCCGATTACACAACTTCGCCCTAATTGGACTTTTCTTCTCTTATACAATATAATCAAAATGCCCGTGCTTTAGTTCTAAAACAAGTAGCACCTTGTTCGTTTTGTTTTACATAGAAACTCGCTGCTTCATTAGAGACGGTTGCAAAAATTAATTAAACGTTTCAATTCCCAAATATAGAGGTAGAAAATTTAATACGCACTCATAAAAGTATGATTAGAGAAAATTCAATTTAATAAACTTTATGCAGTTGAATTAATTTGAAATTTGATTAAATTATGAAGTAATGAGATGCGATATTAATTGTTTGGGTTTGGTATTTCGACAAAAGCTTAAATACAAAAGTAACAATTGGTAATGTAACTTTAACTTTGATAACATAACCTCACGATCAAGCAGTTTTTTAAAGCGTATACGATTCTTACTGCCCCTTTTAAAACAAGTGACAAAAGTAATCGTAAACGATTTTCAAAAAGGCTTGCAAAAAGCGCATTTCCACATTAACGGTCCCTTTTCCCGTTTCCGCCTGCAACTAGTAAAGTTGGCACTGCATACACACAAACAAAATCCATTTTTACCACCCACACGTTAGCAAGGGAAGTATTGCATTGGGGTAAAAATGACCCCCTACTTGTTTACGAGACCACACGTTTTGAAGCACCAGGAATATCGATTATGTCGGTCTGTCTGTATTCTCATTTCTGGCTAAACGACTAAACCGATTCGAAACACATTTGTTACACGTTCTTAGAGATAAAAACAAGAGCGGAAGAGTTTTTGGGCAGAATCGCGCATGCGCAAGTGTGCGGGTGACGGCGGTGTCGGTGCTAGCCGCAACACCACTAGACTTCTAATAAGATCCATTCATAAATAAGAAAATTTGGTCTGCGCATGCGCAATTCATTTTTTAGCGTAACACAACTAAGTTGCGATAACGCTTATATGCCCAATTTTCCGTCGTCTGTTTGTCAAAGGAATTGCGTTTGAGTTCAATTTTAACATCGATGCATTCTTATGCTATAAATTGTGAGTGGTAAATAGTGCTGTTATAAATTAATCCATTTTAAAGCTATGGTAAATTTATTTTTAAGTAACTGTAAAAAAATGACTTAATTAAATTTACATTACAATATGTTGGAAACATTTGCTGTGTGAACATCCCCCGTTGACGTCGACCATTAGCATCGTACAGTCTTCCAGAACGAAATTGTACATTGAGAGGGCAGTGTATTTCGCTTTGCGCCAGGCGAGACTGATAAATAAAATAAATTCATATATGCTACCACTTGTTCAAAATGACGCCCAAAACAGGACGAGCGCAAAATTTAATTTCTAAGGAAACGCAATTTTCATTTTTTACGTCTTCCATTTAAACGACTCAGACTTCGTTATTTTAAATGACAGTATCTGAGTTTCTTCTAATTTTTTGGAAAATATACCCCTGGAGACAATCAATTACCGGTTGTAAAGTAAACGAGACAAGCTTATTATTTTCAGGATTTGATTAAATAAGGCCTACATATAATGCGTAACAATTGTTGCAAAAATTCATACAAAGGACCCAGGGATTCATGTCAAATTTCGCAGCTTTGAAAATGTGAAAAATTAATTTATTAATGGAAATTTTTTTCCCCTTTTTCTCATGAGCTATAGATTCTACACAGGAAAATAAGGACAGTTTGTCATTAGATCCCTATGTCATAAAGAAACAAAAGGTGGCTTTATAACATTTTTTAAATTTTTATTTGCATTTTATTGAACGAAACTATCGAGAACCAAGTTGTATTGTATCCAAAAGACAAATAAAACTGATGGTGTTAAGAATGGATTATCGCTTTTTTATGCAACCGGAGTATCTCTTTCATAGTCTGTATAGTAGGTACAAGGTAAAGTTTCAATTTGATCATATTTGGTGCGAAGATATGTATCGATTTCGACATTGTTAATTTTGAGAGCATTTCCAAAATTAAACAAAAAACATGTTATTGGTTGCATTTGCAGTGTTACTATCAGATCTCTATTTAAGCCATTTGTCCAAAATCGTGTAACACAAAAAAAATTAATTTCGCTATCCAAGAATTTAATACACGTATATCATGATAAAACTATTTCATTTTAGGGAATTCCCCAGTGTTATTTATGCATTGTTAATCATTTTGAGCGAACTATTTCGCAAAAAAAGTCAACTAATAATTTAGCTGTCGATTTGTTAAGGTTTTTGAAGCACCCAATTACTGTAATTTTTGAAAGTTTTATGTTCAAATTTTATTCGTAATGAGAATGGCAAAACACCCTCATGGGATCATAATTTATTACCGTTAATTAAGCGACCCGCTAATGATCTAGTTAAAATTGTTCTAATAATTACTCCGTATAGCTATAGTGTGTTTGTTTCGGAGCAATTAAATGGTAGTATGACTGTTTCAATAGTATTACGAAAATCATGCAAACTTTCATTTTCGAGTAGACGCCATAAAAAGTTTCACAGTCTTAATTGGAGAGCGTTGGCAGGTAGCACTAATGATGTCTCTTGGGGTGCAACGTTCGTTGTTGAAATATTTTCGAATGTTTGTCTTTTCTAATTACCGTCTTCAACCTTTATTTACTCACTGATATCGTTGCCAATTGAGATTCTCTCACATCTTTCTTATACAGTAAGAACGTGAAAATGGTTAAAATAGTCATTTTTCTTCTCTAGAGAGGATGTACCTAAATAAAATTAACAAAACACCTTAAAAAGATGTATTGTCCACTATATTATACAATTTGCTGTTTTTTGGCACTTGTGGGAAATATCGTCGCCCCGCTGTTTCTTTTGAAAATATGGTCCGTATTATTGTAGTTTAAAAACTAGTGGATCCACAAGATTTCTTTTACTTTTACTTTGATTTTTTTCTAACGGAAAATTTAGAAAGATGTTGAAATGTTCATGGGAGAGCTTCCAAACGACCGGCTGGAACCAACATTCCCATTGTTCCCCACTGGAGTGGATTATGGAAACCCCATTTTGATTAAGTTGGGATATATGAGATCGGGACCAACTCAAAAGGAGCGGATTGTTTTTTTCATATGCATAGCAGCAAAGGCAATCCATTTGAAAATGGCAACATCTGCCACATTTATTGCTTGTTTGCAGCGATTCATTAGTCGTCGTGGCCGTCCACAAAAAATGCATTCAGATAACGGAGCGAACTTCATTGGAGCCTAGAATGATTTGCAAGAACTGAAAATTCTTTTCAATCATCGGAATCGAAGCAAAATTGGTTACTTTTGCGCAGGAGAAGACATCGAATGGAACATAATCCCTCCACGAGCAAGTCATTTTGGTGGCGAATGGAAAGCTGGCGTCAAGTCAATGAAACTTCAGTACAAACGCATTGTTGGAAATGCCAACCTCACCTATGAAGAGACCTTGACATTGTTGGTTCAAATTGAAAATATCCTGAATTCAAGGCCAATCAATGCGATGTCCAATGATCCAAATGATTTTAATCCTTTGACTCCACCACATTTCTTGATTGCCAGATCATTGTTCAGATGGGAAAGAATCGTGCAGATACGTCAACACCTCTGGAAGAGAAGAAGAAAATGTAACATCGGGGCGGTAGAGATCGAAATGGTTCAAGATAAAACCAAAGATTGTTCCAGGAATGTTGGTGCTGTGGAAAGAAGACAATCAGCCTTTATTAAAATGGAAATTGGGACGTATTACTGATGTTCACCCTGGCAATAATGGAATTGTTGGAATGCTTGCAATTATAATTTATAACATCCTATTATAATCGCTTTCATTATAAACCAGAGACTTGCTATGACTAGACTGCGCTTAACGTATCTAAGGTGTTTTCGACACAGTATGCAACACACAATGCACCGCGGGGCAAAAATCGCTGAGATGATATGCAATATAATGAAATAAGCTGTTATTTTAGATGTTCCGTTCATTAATCATTCTCGTGATTAGCTCGAATTAGTGAACAGATAAATTTCTGTTGAGAATAAACCAATAAACTTAGGTTAACTTGTGCCTATCAACATGTACTCTGTCAATAAATTTTTAAATAATATGCTGATTTTCAACGGATAAAAGTTTAAAGGGCCAATGGATCAGAGCCATTCGAAGAGAAAAATTTACTCCCACCATAGTGCATTTTCGGGGAATGAAGCCGATTTTAGAAAGGTACCTACGAAGGTGTTAAACTATAATGCAATACCGAGCGTTTTCGACTTTCCCATTCACTTAAAATAACGTAGAACTATTATTCGACATCCTTTACCAGCAAGACAACGACAAAAAATCGTGGAGGATTGTTGCACGTATCAAGCGATGCATTAAAAATTTGCCAAATTGCTGAAAATGTGTTCAGGTTATTCATTCAATCCACACCACACCGCGTTGTAAACAAAATGGTTATCAGCAGTCTAAGAAAAATAAATAACAGTTACAGCCCATTTGGGTTTCTGGATAGGCATATTGAATCAAAATCCGCTAAATAATCATATCTTACTACTTACATCTTTAGTTTTAAGAGTATATTTTCCCATACGTGTTCACCACCAAAATACACATATAAATCAAATCAGGACTAGAGTAAGGCAGTTATATACCAATTTAGTTCAAATAAAATACCAATAAATTCGATTAAAACAGTTAACAGCTATATGTTATCTTTTTTTTGCTACTAAAATTTAGAATAAACATGGCTAAAGCAAGCTACAGAACGTACGTCTGCCCCGCGATGAACAGTTGGTTGCCTATCCTATCTTGACAACAGGCGTTTATAGTAAAATCTACGTTACGCGCGGTCTAGTTATAACAAGTCTCTGTTATAAACTAATATTATTATTTGACAGTAGACAATAAATTGAATAAATTATGATGTGCATCGCTTTAAATTCTTCTTCCTCCTTCATACAAAATCCCACGAAATTACATATTCTCATTTTAGAGAGAAATGCTTCATTTCATTCAACATTCACTTCTTCAGAGTTTAATAGTTGGCTGATGCATTACTCGATTTTAACATAGCTAAATTTAACTTTTTGACGGAGGCGAAGATGCGGGTTTCGTTTCTGAAAAGTAAATCTACAAGGGGGTTTGTTAATGCTCTAACCTTCATTAAATTTACCTAGCAAATTTACGCATTCAAATACACGGCGCCATTGCCTTATTATAAACCACAGTCGGTAACAGAATATTTAATTGGACGTTTAATTAAAATGACAGGTTCACTTCCCACATACGCGCAACGTTTAATTATTTAACTAATCAAACTTGTCGCTGTAACACATCTCCACTTTCGTAAGTGTATTATAGATATGGCACTCTGAAATAATGTCAGGGGTAAGCGAAGCGATGTAATGGGAATATTTCCAACGTGAGTATTCAAATCTTCCTCCTCTACTGAATTAGGCCAAGCGTTATGTGGACAAATCCAAGTTTGTTATTTGTTACCATTTAAGAGGGCAAGTTTCTAAACAGTGGGGTTGTTTTAGACGTTTAACGAAGCTTACGGTTGCCCGATGTGGAGCAGTTTGTACTCAACAATGTAGAAGCTTTCTAATTTTTATTACTTAACTAAATCTGTCTCTAAACTAAGAGGAGTAGGTAAATTGGAAAGTCTGATTTACACGGATTATATCTGAAAGTTTTATTAAACTTAGTACTTAACTTTTGGGCGAGCTTTTGGGTAACCTTCAAATTGTTCTAGTGTAGGTATCCTATTATGAGCATTACATGCAACTGAATAGAGAATACTAAAGTGCAGGTCCCTTTAAGTACTCCTTACCGCGTTACAATAAAAACTAAAAAGACAGTGTCCTTTGCCTGCTTTTGTAAAAGCTTTACGTGTTTATCCAAATGAAGTGCTCGGCCAGCAACTTCGTATGACTAGTTTTCCCCCTCTTATACCGCCGTATTATTTTATTTAATATGAATTTAAACGGCGCGTACTTACTTAGAAAGTGTCTCATTTATCAGAAATTTTAATTTATTAATGTAGCATATGGACAAGTTGAGACAGAAATATTAGTTTCGAAATTGCGGGAGCAAGGATATTGAGATCAAAATAATGACGTGCTCGTGGCTACAAAATTAACCTTCCCCGTGTAATATGCAAATTTTATTATGTTATTACACTATCAAATTACCGATATTTTTGTAGTTGTATGCAAATTTCGTTTTGCGCGTTGAATGTTAATGGTCTTTCTTCGCTCTCTAAATTACAGTCAAATTGAGTTGTAACACTTTCGAATAGGTAGTTTTGAATGAGAGAAATTACCACCTTACCCTTAATAAATAGTAGCACTTTTGTGAGAGAAATTTTAACGTCTATCATTAATTTCATTATAAGTGCGCGTCCGTTTCAAACTGAGTTTCAAGGGTAAAGCGGCAGACAAAAATCGGAAACGATATATCTTTTTGAGCACAGGTGGCACCAAATGAAGTACATCAATTTTAGTACTTCTCTTTTATTCACTTTAAATTGAAAAAAAACAATTGAGTTAGAATTATGGTTTGAAATAAATTAAATTGTATATATTAAAAAAAACAAAACAATGCGGTGAATTTTCGAGTGAATTTGTTGGCAATGTAAATTTCTTATAAGGGGTATTTATACATACAAGTTTACTGGCAAGCCGATAGGCGAGCCTGTCATTTCCTTGTTTGTACGGTGCAAAGGTGAGGGAAGTTGGTAACAGTTTGGTGGCAAGCACTGTAGCAGGATCGCCCTAGCCACATCCTGCATAAGCTGCTATCATCCTGCCCAGGATCCTGCCTCATCCTGCTTCAAGTCTCAGGTCAGCAGGATCGCCCGTTCGAAGGATATGATTTTTTGAATTTTTCTGTGCGATTTCCTTCTTTAGCAACATTATCGTAAGTAGGATCGTTTTAATCGTATCTACCTGCGGGCGATGCTGCCGACCTGAAACTTGAAGCAGCTTGAAGAGGTTTGTAGGAGCACAATCAGGCTAATGATTGAGGGATCATGATTCCAAAGTGTTGCTGAAAAGGAAGTTGGTAACAAAAATTGAAAAATTCGTCTCTGGAACGGATGGTGCTGATGACCTGAAATTTGAAGATGGAGGAGGCGGGATGATAGCAGCATAAGCAGGATGGGGTTTGGGTGATCCTGCTACCAGAGTGTTGCCAACATCTCTCACCAAAGGCGCAATTAGTCAAAAAACGGCCTAACCTCAACATCCAAAGAAAAGGTTTCCCTCCAACTCGAAACTGTTCTATACATTGCACATGTTGTTTGGTAAAAGTTTACACCATTTTAAGCGTTGGGTTTCGTTGGGAGGGAGGGGGAAGTTGGTAAATTAGTAGTTTTATCAGGTTTTTTTTTAGAAAACTATGCGGTTTAGCGCGAAAAGTGTGATAAAGAAATAATCTACATTAAATTGGGAGCAATATAATGGTCTTGCTAAAGTGAACGGTTTCAGTGTTACTGAGGGTGTAAAAGTAGAAGCAAAGCAACAACATTCAAATTAATTAATAGACAGTCAGATGTTTATTTTTGTTACAAAGTTATTTTAGATGCATAAAATTAGGCGCCCTTCAGAAGCGAATTTGTCATATAAAAGTAGACATAGGAAAAAATAATACACGTAAATCCATGTCTATTTCTTTATAATTAACCCTGTATATTATATATTATCTACCATATGATATATTATTACTCCTAGTAAGGTTCTGCTAACATTTTTGATTCTTCTTCTTTAGAGTACTGTGCAAATTATGCGATAATCACTAGAAAGTGTGTGAATTATGGCGGAGTGTGTGTTGACACCTTGTAAGAAAAAGGGTGGCGAACTAATTAATTTGACTAGAAAGAGGTGATGGAGAAAATAATTCAGTGCAGAATGGTCCGCTTCAAGTACACAGTAAGTGTCGAAAAACTTATACAGTGAATTTTTTTAAAATGCGAACATAGGAATTTGCATGTAATGTAATTTCCCTATGTTCGATTTTAAAAAAACACATTAATCTATTGAGTAGTTCAAATGAGCAGTAGATACAATTGACAGCTGTCACATTTTTAAAAATACCGCCGTCCAATTTAATTAGGAAATCGGTTAGGTTATTGCTTAGAATGTCAAGGAGAACACTTCGAACATTTATTGTAATTGTTTTCGGTATTTATTTTCTTATTTTCTTCATTTATGTATTGAATAGATCAAATTATTAGAATACCTGGTGCACATGACCTACGAATAATTGAAGGTTGGTTCACAATGAATTGTGGTGACAGTGCGTGGCCTGTGAGGTCAAGTTATCGTAAGTTTAAGAAAAATGTATCCTAAAGTTGCCATGGCCTCACATGGCTTCTTTAAAAAATCTTACCGAGTGCTCTTCATCATAAAGACTATAGAGTTGCTGTTCATAGTCACACAAGTTGCGCGATTTGGGAATGTGAACCGCGCACACCTCATAGATTGATGTGTTTTTTTTAATCGAAACATAAGAATTGTCAAACCTCGGTAGTTGTTTCACTGGTACGTATCCCCTGGATAGCCGTGGCCAATTTTGTTTTCCTTCTCGAGGTTCGCAGCAAGTGGGGACGCGTTCATTCGCAGCCGATATGCAATCTAACTGCTTTTTGGCGAGGTTCTCTTGTTGTTAAAAATTAAAAATTATACCGTTGTTATTACGTTCTGAAGCTGTCAGCGTCTAGTGTCGAGTGAAGTGTCCCTGTTTATCGCAAACTTGTATACTAACAGATTTTAAAAAATTGTAGTCATTTTAAGATTTTCTTATTTTTAATTATCGACCGTTCGCGTACGGGGTACTATGTAAAAACAAACTTTGTAAGCTTCTCATTATTTCAGGAATTTTGTTTTAATTTTCATTTCATGTGTTTTCATTATCAATCAATTAATTGCGTGTTTATTCGAATCCATTGTGCGACGCGGAGAAATTTACCTTCTCGCATTTAAGTTTTATTTCAGATGCTGGCAAAATTTTTTTGTAATAAATTATTTCGACACGCTGGATTAAAACAACTAAGTGTGTGCATGCTTAAATTTTTTTCGCATAAGGTCCATCGTTTTATTTAGAAGATTTGCTATTTGTGGCTATTTTTGTGACTGAAATCAATTTATTTATCCATCGTTACTCGATATTTGCTTCCCGAAGATTATGGCATTTTTCTGAAATGAGCTAAAAGAAGTGCTCCCTTGGTGTAAGACTTGGAACGATGCTGAGCAAAATATAAAAAGTTCGCCGATAACATTTAAAACGAGGATGGACAATCGGATGCACACAGCGACCACGATGGCACATTTTAAAATTGTTGGGTATGTATTAAAAATACCCTAAAACGTAAGGTTATTTTAACAATGCCCGTCACCCACAAATTACCAGGGCAATTACACTGCCCCATTCCAGATTACAAAATGATCTAAATGTGTTCATTTTATACACAGACATACACCATCAGAGAAGTCACCTGGATTACATGTAATGTTCAAGTTCTTAGCATCAGGAATTATTATTAACCGAGCCATAACTTCATGAAATACAAGTGTACATAGAGGCACATCCGATGTATTTTTCTAGACAAATTGTCTCGTTCACGTGTACATGCACGTTCGAGGTGCAGATGCTGATGCAGACATATCGCACGTGCTGTACAGCTTTATTGCAAATGCAATTCCTTTTCATAATAAAATAGAATATCGTACTGCTCCTGAGACTTCCTCTTTTCATGAATAGCAATTGGAATATTTGCGTGGGCAACTTGGGAAATTAGCAAACAAATGCCCCGGTAACCAAATAACTACGAATGATTCTGCATACAGGGATTTCGAGGTCGTGCCTTTACCAAAGTCTTCGATATTTAGAACATAATAAAACCGTCCCTTCCATCCTAAGGGATTTGAGCTTGCTTCGCGTTTAGTGTGGCCTGATCCTGCGACCTGAATACGAAAATAGGGTGGAGCCCCGAGCGAAACTAAATCTCATTCTTTCTCTCAAGTGTTCGGATGAACTTATGTTGGAAAAGTAAAGTTGTCAAATATTTCGGTTGATTGTATACGAGACTTTTGAAAGCCCATCTAAAAGTTTACTGTATATAACGGAAAAATAACCGAAGATGAACAAGCAAGTCGTCTTCAACTAACAAAGAACGCGATTCTCGCAATCGTAAATTGGAATCGTAATTCACCAATTCGAATAAATATATGAGAGAAAATTACGTACGGTAAATTGGGAGGACTATATAGTTAGATAACAAGCAACTTCATTAGTTTCAATTTGCCGTTCGCCGCTTCATACAGCTCCACAAAATTTGAAAACCCGAACGTGCGAGGATTCTGATGTCAATGTCATTGAAAATATAGAAAGATTGAGAAATGTGTCATTCATTACAAAGTGTTAAACTCCGCTTTACTTATGCCCATCGATCTCGTTCCAGACGGAGCAAGTAACGCTGATGTTTTCAGTTTTATCCAATTACTCACCAAGAGAAAACTTAAAAGAGTCGTAGAACTGCACACAAACTACTCTATAATTGGAATTGTTGGACGTTTTCTAGCGTTCTTTGAAGTAGTCTCTTTCAATAAGCGAACACGTTTCCCATTACTTTTATTTAAAACGAAATTCTGAGCAGAAATGAATTATTTTGCTATAACCATCGTTATAAGACGCTGTTGCGCCCTACTGATTGAAATAAATAAAGCACTTTTCCACAACCGGTATACAGGTTAAGGACGATTCATTAGTGCTTTTGCTAACTGATAAAATTCTGAGATTACAAGAGTAAATTGATATTTCCATAATGCGGAACATTGGTACGTAAATTATTCCAGTGAATAAACCAAATGTCAACTATCAAATTTCGAGAAACATTAGGCCCAGTTTGTTCCTGATTCAAAAGATCAATCATCTTTGAAAACCAGACGATACAAAACGTCCAATTTACTCCTGTTAACATGCCAAAGAAAAACATTTACATCAGAAGTCAAAGAAAACATTAAAACATTTCTACATTAATATTAAATCATACTTAAATTACTGTCTTTAAATTCGCTAATATTATGAAATGAGCCTTCAGTAAGGAAAATCTTTAATCTAGTTTTTAAGGTATTGTACGACAAATCCCTTGTCTGCTCAGGTAGCAAGTTAAAAAGAGCAAACGAAATATTTACAAAACTCCTGTGAGTTGTTTCTAATCTGTAATTTAAATGTTGGATGAATTGGAAGAGAGTGTCAGGGGTGATCAGCGATAGAAGAATAGAAAAGTACNTTTAATTTTAAGAAACAACGCTAGTCAACTTCTCGCTATCGCCAGTAAAAACCACTTACCTGGCTAATAATGTAAAATACTATAAAGACGATTAATTAGTGGCTTTTGCTAACTGCTACAATCCTGAGATTACAAGAGTAAATTGATATTTCCATAGGGAAAGAGAAGAAACAACGACCCCTGAATTAAGAGGAAATGATGAAAACAGGTGGATTGGCCCACCTCTCAATGGCATTTGGGACGCAAAGTAAAATCATTCCGTTCATTGGGGATTTGAAATGGGTCACTATCTGCATTTTGTAATAGTGTAATAGTGTTATTGATATTTTTTAAAGGGATATAATCTTTAATTTAAACTTGAAGTGCTCGAGTATATAAGGTAATTTATTTGGGTCAATTTTAATTAAACAAATAAACACCCTTACTTGGTATTATCATTTGTTGGTTGGCGCAAATCTGTACACTTTTCCGAAAGTATTTGGTCTGACGATTATACGATGTTAAGATCGGGAAAACCTGTATCGAGCGCAATTACGTAGTCAATGCCACCCCACTCAGAAAAAAATCTTTTGTTTAAAAAGCTACAGTAAAATAGAATGAACTCAATCCGTCTAAAACTCAATTGCGTAGAACAATCCGATTCATATCAGCTAGCGAAGTAGAAGCAATTTATGGGTACGAATCCCTCAGCTCTTATTTAAATATCAGCTTCCCACGCTTGAATCCTGAAATTGTGATTAATTCTCAAACCCTTCGAAATACAAAAACCTACTTTTTCCGCCCAGTTCCGCGATGTGTAAGTGCATTTCAAGGCAAAAAGTTCAAGTACGGTTGGCGCTATTGAAATAACACAACGGTTATAAATCATATAGCTTTTGAATAAGTGACAAGTTGTCGCCTTTATAAAAAAAAATTCCTCAGTCACATTTTCAATTTTTCTCCCTTTCCTCTTTATCAAACTCCTTTGTATTGATACGCCGCAGTAAATTGTTTACATCCTCCCCACACTCTTTGTATTAGAAATACTAAATAACATTGTTATAGTTACAACGCCTAACAAAAGGAAAGTAAGTGCACGCATTCCCGACGCCGCCGTACGAGTCCATTAAGGAAAGCTTTTCATGAGGTATAGATTTTCAAAGTTACTTTTTAACAATGCCACGAAATAATGGGGATTCAAATTACGCATAATTCCGTGAAGGTTTTGTGAATAGATTCTGTTGAATAGAGCGTAGGAAAATCTAAAAATCCTGTTAACTAGAGATTTTACGACAAACTGAAACGATAATGAGCGAGAACTCATTGAAACAAAACAATAGAAAGAATTGAAAAAGAAAAACGTTTTCCAATGAAGATAATTTGACCATTACTTACGATGTGCATGCCCTTAAAGAATGAGTCTCCTTCCGACGAATAGGTCTAAACTGAATATTTCGCCACAGAACTGGATTAAATTTAACGCTGTTTGATTAAAATGAATTCGCCCCTTCGGACCTCAAAATGCAGGCAGATTATGAAGTTTTTTAAAAGCTTAAAGCGATGCAAAAAAACTCAAAATTTCAAAACGAAGAAAAAAAACGCTTAGGTTAGGTTGAAATTGTGTATAAATCGCCTTCTGAAAAGCAACACGAAGGATGCGTTAAATTCATAATTGCATAAAAGATCTAAAACTTTTTAAATTCTCTGAACAAAGAAAAAAAGGAAACCACTTGTTACATTCCAATTCTCTCTTTAATTTTAATTTAGTTGTGGCGCTTCAAAACCTCGCATGAAGTTTTCTTTTGTTTTTATTTCAGGATAGCGTTAATAACTGTTTTTATACTAATTTTTTTTGGGTTTTTTGTTGGTTGCATTTATACTAGTAGCGTATATAATCTTTTGATTTTTTAAATTATCGTTTTATTTTCCTTATATTGTAACGAAGCACCCGTTTTGCATGTCGATGTGGTAGAATTAAGCTCGGCTTTGCAGATTTGAATGAACATTTTACTCAGTAATAACTATATTTTCGCATAACAATAACTAAAGGTGAACTTTAGGATCTTCTGGTGTTGATTATCAACATAAAAGCAAGAGAGCCTTAGCATGTTGATTTTTGGTCATAAAGTAGAAGTAGCTCTTCTTCGGAATCACAATATTCTTCTGCATATGATTATCCTGGTAGTCTAGACAATGCAGCTATTTATTTTAGTAAAATAGCTCAGTGGTTCTCAACCTTTTCCTTTGGGGCAAAAATGCTCTCCCCCCCCAGATTTTTTTACGGAAATACACGCTTTGAAGCACCATGGATCTGAATCAGACAAAACCCCGATGATGTCGATTGGTCTGTACGCTCATTTCCGGCTAAACGGCTGAACCAATTTGAACCAAATTTGGTACATATATTCTTAGACATAAAAGGGCAGAATCGCGCATGCGCAGGTGGTATCTGTGCGAGCCACAACAAATTTTTTTCCGCGTGTCTGTACTTCTGGTGACCTTCGACTTGTGCGTACGTAAACAGTTTTTGGACGATCACCATCCAAAGAGAAGAAATCAGTTGTGCTATCGTCTTCATTCCCCCCTCGATTCCCCCTATTTCATTGTTCCTTCTGCCACTCATAACTCATTCTTTTTCATCACTGAGGCAACAAAGCAGTAACACTATCGCCAATATTCCGTGCGGTAAATATTGAAATCGATCAACGCCAATTTGCGGCAAAATGATTGACGAATGGTCTACTAAATATTTTTGCTGTTACAGACAATTGACGAATTTGGGAAGATCATTCATGCGAAATGGAAGATCTAAACACCGAAAATAATGACGAAACACCCTGTATATGAGAGTTGATTACTCTTCCCGTTCCTTCGAAACTGCCGTTATCAAGGCTTCTTGCAATTGGTGCATTATTTTCTAGATATCGGAGGAGTTTTTTGTTTGGTGGAGATGGTGTTTTGTTAAATACTGAAACAACAAAAAACGAGTCTAGCAGCTGGTTCGCGACGGTTGGAAAATAGTGTATTTTTGATTTTTGTCATCGTTTTCAACCAACCAGTTCACTGATCATCACGATTTTTGTGTAAAAAAAGTGAAGTTTCCGTTGACAGCCGAGTGTTGTCGTGTGTTTTTGTTAAGGGCGCCAGTTTATCGCAAACCTGTTCACGGACAAATTTTAGGAGTATTAAGAGAAAAAAGAATTCTAAGAATTTTCTTATTTTTAATTATCGACCATCTGCGTACGGGGTACCATGCAAAAATAAGCTGTGTAAATTTTTCTTTATTTTTGGAATTTTGTTTTTATTTTCATTTAATGTGTTTCCGAATAATTTTTTTCAATGTTAATCAATTAATATATTCGAAGCCATTGCACGCATTGCCATTGCATTGCATTTATGTTAGATTTGGTGATAAAAATTTACTTAATAAATTATTTGGAATTTCGGAAGTTGATCGAGGCCACAGTATCTCTCAAATTATTAATTTTAGTCAATATTGGGATTTTTCTTTGTAGCAAGTGCCGGAAGTGTACGAGGAGAAATGATAAAAAATTTCAATTTTGAATATTTTGAGCTAGCTGGATAGCTAATTTGTGCGTCCTTCCGGTAATGATCAACTATTATTTATTAGACGCAATAGTAGAATCTTATTAGTTTCATTAATCTCCTTGTGACAATCTTGCCCTTTAAAAACAATAAATTGAACACTTCATTATTATGTGGAAAATAAATTAAAAATCATGCAGCAGACTTTTTAATTTGAATTTGTTTTCACACGGAATGACTAATGTTAAATTTCAATTTATTTCAGCAGCAGTTTTTTCATTATTTAAACGTAGGCTGTATTATCTGGTAATAAATGCCATTAAAATTTCACATCGTGCATGTTATAAATTTCGTTTCAACCTTAGTTTGA
The DNA here is from genome assembly GCF_008802855.1 of Photinus pyralis. Classification (NCBI taxonomy): domain Eukaryota; kingdom Metazoa; phylum Arthropoda; class Insecta; order Coleoptera; family Lampyridae; genus Photinus; species Photinus pyralis. Next base: position 42,150,826 of record NW_022170249.1, read on the forward strand.
AGGTATAGACCCATTAGAGCTTAATTAAAGGATCATTTTACTTCTCTTGTTTTTAAAGATCACTAAACCTGAATCTTCCGATCTTTAAGGACATTTTCTACAGCTTCAACTTATTGCTGGCCACATGGTTCGTTTATAGAATACATCTAGCCATCGTCTATTAATAATGATATATTATCTATTATAAACGAAAACCCACAATTGTCTGACCCTGTCCATTAGTTTGCGGGGGTTGGTGTTTACATTTACATTACCGGAACAATATAAACGAAATTGACGCAAAAAGGGAAATTTCAATTTTGCAACAATTCACCTTCGCCTCATCTAATGGTAGTAAATTTTATTCAACACGAGGGTAAAATACGAGCGCCGGCACGATCTCGCGACTTTTAAGTAGTAAAATTTAACTACCCTCAGCGGAAGCCGGTGGCATCAAAAGAGAAATAACCACTACTGTTAGCGATTTTCGCTAAATCACACCTTTTAGCGATTGGAAGGGTCGAAAGGTGCCATTTAGTGCATCGTAACAATAACGATAATGGCCGTAGCCATTACAAATTTGTGCCATAATTAAATAGTTTAGAGGATAATGAAATTAAGTCGAGATCGTTAGGGAAATCCTTTAAATATGTGGCATTAAACAATATGTGCGGTTAATACTGAAATAGGACCGTACGTATTTGCACAACGCGAAATGTAATGGTCAATGTTTGGCCAAGAACCGTATACTAAGAGTGCAAATAGGACTAAGCGGAAACGCCCAGATTAACTTATCGAATTTGTCTCTCTTTGCCTAAAGCTTACCTCGAACTTGCTGCAATTGATTACTTTTTGCAGTAACAGTGGGTGGTAAACCCCACTCACGTGAGTCTGCTGGGTGAATATTGTTTTTGTTTTTATGATTGGTTGAATTTAGACCGAGTTCAAGTCGAGCTTTATGTGTAAGGAAAAACACAAAACTACTGGTCACATGAAAATAGAAGTCTGTTTTTAATTTATATTACTAATTAGAGGTTGAATTTCAGTAAACGCTCAAAATTTTACTTGTGCACGTTTTGACTGGGATAAAGGATCGTTAAACTGACATATTAAAGTGGCAAAACGACAGCACATCACCGTATGCTGAGCCCTAAGCGTCAAAATCAAATTACCAACCCCTGTTCAAATATGCCTTGTGTGCTTATACACACACAACACACACACACACACACACTATCTGAATACGAGATCAAGTTCCGCAAAATACTAGTAGTACGTAATGAGACTAACCTCCAGAGGAATTATGGTGATCTCAAGTGAGAGTTCCGGCGATAACGGAACAGATAAGTACACAAATTAGAGCTTTAGTACCCCAAGTTAAAACAACCTCACAATTATGAAATTCCATTTCTCTTTGAAGGGGCGCTATTATGTGTAGAGTGAACGGAAAGTTTTAATGAACAAGCAATGCTAATTTGATACTACTATCTTGTACTATACACGTCGTTAGAACAAAATAACCTACTTAGATAATTAAATATTGATTATGTTAGCAGAATACGAATGTATGTACACGCTACGTTTCTGCAGTATGAAATTTCTTCCAATAATTGTGCACGAGAGTAATATCACTTGGAAAGGTATTATAAGGACGATGCTCGAATAATTCATCATCCAAGCTTTACCGGTTGCGGTTTATATCAAAGATGGGATTTAATAATTCACATTCATGTATCGATCAGTGGCAAGCAAACATTTAGAACAAAAAACAGAATGCGAAATCTGTGAATATGAAACCTATAAATGTGATAGTAGGTTTATTTTATACAATCAATACTATCATTAGATCATGAAGAAATAGCCAATAGAAACAAAGAGATGGTTTCGTTGTTTAGCGACGCACAATAAACCTTTGATTCTATTGGCTATTTCTTAATGATCTAATGATAGCAATGATTGCATAAGGCCCTCCATTATTCACCAAAATACAATTTCGACTTGATGATGATCCAGGAAAGTTATTGGAAACACTTTCGAACTTTGCCATAACAAAAATTAACATCTCAGGCTTTGTAATTAGATAAACGCCTATACACTAAAAACACAAGGAGAAATGTCACCTCTTCAGAGGGAAATTTTTTTATAGAAACGCATGTTTTGTTAGAATTTTTGAACGATTTCGCGGGCCTCTCCGCTGCACTATTACACCCTTTCCCTTTTCTCTCCACAAACGCTGAAATCTCTGGTAAAAGAAGGTCTTCTTCGAGACTCTAAAGAATCATCTTAGAAAAATCTTTCAAAAAGTCATACACATTTAAGAACATTCGTCCTTTTAGAAGAGTTTCTTCGAAATCTTGTAAATTTTACCCTTATTTCCTGTTATGAAATTGTTTTCAAGAATCTTCATAGAGCTTCGACACATACTTCGTAGGTAAAGATCATTTCGCAGGTCATGTCTACCTAAAAAATTATTATTGAGAACCCTAAACTACTTTTGAAATTTTGCTAGAACTCTTAAAAACCGCTTAGAATGTCCTTAGCGTCCTTAAACGTTTTTGGAAACAGTATAGTTTGCTTAGAAATATTTCGTGGAAGAATCTTTTTGGACGTTTGAATTCATAGGAATGGTCATTTCTTATTGGAAGTAGGAAAACTTGGTAAATGTCGTTTTAAAACGTCAGTAATAGATTTTAACCTCGAAATGATGTTTGAAACCTTCAAAATTTAACGATGTCTTCAAACTCCCGTATTTGCAGAACCCTTTTAAACTATCGTAAACTTGTACAGATGTGATGGAACGTAACAAAAATTGATACCATTTTAAAATATCACAAAACTCTTTGGTTAAACCCCTGTCAAATATAATAAAAGTTTCATGATAATGTGAATGGGAGGGCACGTCTCGATTTGGCCATGAGAAACGACTTGTTTCGTTGAGGGACTGTAATAAAAAGTATTTAATTATAATTAGCAGGGGTGTCCACCTATTTTTTGGGTTATTATGTTTTAAAACCAAAATCGAATGTGAAAAGATTGGAACAAAAACCAATACCCAAAACGAAACTTTATGTTTACAAGTTGCTTAATGAGTATTGAATTCTTAGTATAATTATGATCGACGTGGATAGCTCATTCCATACAGGGTGGAAATTTGGTCTAGAACACTGAATGTACGCTCAACACAAAGTTTTTAAGGTCTTGGCTCCAACATTATAAAAAGTTTGCTACTTCTGCATGGTCAAGGCATTTTTTTAATGGTAACACTACTAATTTTCATTACACATTATTAAAGAGTACACTTTTTTGCATATAGCAGCATAAAACATGTGCACTTTAAGAATATATAGTAAACAATACTGGTTACTAGAGGGGTTGCTATTTAAAAAAATATGCTCCTTTGACCATGCAGAAGTACGCCACTGATCACAATTTAAGTAGATTCGTAGCAAACTTTTTCTAATTTTGGATACCATAAAAAAGCTTCTTGAATAATTTAATTAATCATTACGTTAATATTTGGTTAAATATGCGATATGTTTGCCTTTACTCTCGCCTTTACTAGATGAATCTTTGGTTAAAATTTCAAAAAATCTCTATAAATAAGTTGACATTGCGCAATGCGCAAAAAATTGAGAACGAACATTTTCGAAAAAGTTCTAAATGTCGCTTTGAAGTTCGTAATTGTATTTCCAACTTCAATGACCTGTGATTAAGGTCAATACGCAACACTTTCCTTAGTCTATACTGAACTTTTGGACTAGACGTTAGGAGGTAGTTCAATCACTACATGAAATGATATCTATATCATGCCAAAGGGCGCTTTCACTCTGGGTGGCGGTTGCCACCCTATCTCGGGGGTGGTAATTTTTTATTGTAATTTTAACACAGGAATAGATAGAAAAATTAATTCTAAGCAAAAAGTGTTCTATATATTTTTTTGAAAAGCTAATACTTCTCAAGTTTATTCGCGACCGAAAGTATGAGTTTTTCATAGAAAAGATCAATAATTGGTTATTCGCGAAAAACTCGAATAGTATGCATTTTATAAAAAATCTATGGAGAACAAAAACGTAGCTTTTAAAAAACAAAGAAAACGGTTTTTTAATACTTGCTGTATGACCAATACGAACCGAGTTATGGTTTATTAGAGGGTAGCTCTTGTTCGTCAAACGCTAAATTAGAGAGTTTCACAGTCAGATAACGGCAAAACTATGCATTTTTCGAGAAATAGAATATTCTTTAAAATATTTAAACAAACCGTTCTTCTTTTTTTAAAAAACAAACTTTAGAATAAAAATTAAGTGAGTTACGATGAAAATAATGTAGATCCGTACTTTTTTCACCTTTGGACAAATCAGTGCAAGCTAGCCCCTAATTACCACCCTAATTAAAATTAATCCTTCCTCTTTTCCAGTTTTTTCTAATTACGTATTATTGGTACATTCTAAAAGTGTGACCAGTTTAAGAAGACTTCATTTCGAAATACCTAATTCAAGCTAAAAGTGAAAAACGAATTTCTGCAATTTTGTGAAAAACGTCCTTCTGTTCAAAATAACTACAAAACAACTGGAGATATGTAAAAATTGCTACAGCATCCAATTGTAGCATTTTTAATTCTTAAAATTTTCCTCGCCGGGAATTTTGTGTACGACGAGAATTAAGTGAGATATGCACGTTTTGTATGGGAGCACTACTTTATTTTAGCCGTTTAGACTCACCCCATTTTAAAACTCTTAAAGGGATTTGATATAAAGAGCCTTGTAGCAAAAATCTACAAAATGATTTTTTTTAACAATTTCTATCATCAAAAATAAAGGAGTTATTATTAACTTTTTGAGAGTAAATACTTTTTTTCTCATTAAACACAATAAGGATTGATTTTGAAGGGCTGAAATATTGTGAAATAATGTTTCAAAGCTTCTAAAGTTCGTTCACCCAACAGAAATAGTTAAGCCCCTCCTCAACAATTACCGCCACATTTGAATACGACATTGTTATTGGTGTAATTTTTGAAGCCACAATCACACTTGTAAAGCGAATTGGCCGAATTGGGTAATCTGTCATCTTGCCTATTGCGTTTCTGCCGGTTTTTACGTTTTTACATCTTTACTTGCGTCAATTTGCCATTAATCTCCTTTATTCACACAAAATAGTCTTTATAAAGACTCGTCGGTGTATTCTAAAGATAGTCAGGTGAGTAATTATAAAATTTTAAGTATACACGATTTTTACATGCCTGTTTTTAGGGTTATATTATTCGCGATCAAGAAAAGTTGTACGCAAACATGAATGTCGCCGGTGCTGCTTTCTCTCCACCGAAAAAACGTTCTGCCAAGCACTTTTCAGTTGAAGACAAAACTGGCATTTTAAATATCTTCAAGGCATATTCGGAAGACAACCCGGAGGTATCTAAAACGGATAAAGTTGAGTTTACGGCTAAAGCAGCAGGTAATTTTCATCTTAGGCACATTCATTTTTACTTATTATTGTGTAATTTAGGTGTAAGCATTCCGAGTGTCTACAAGATTCTTCGGGAGTATACAGAGGTACACGAACTTCATTCACCTAAAAAATATTATCGACCACGAGCAATTTTGGACAATATTGATTCCGGAACTAAAAGTATTCTTCGACGTTTGCTTCATTCTTTCTTTGAAAGAAATGAACCACCTACCCTGAGTAAAGTTTTGGCAGTGTTACACGAAGACGAAGACTTACCCCATTTGAAACGAACTACTTTATGGAAATTAATAAAAGAAATAGGTTTTCGGTCAGTAAACCTTTTTTCTTTACGTGTATGTATATTATGTACTTGTCATTGTAGATTCGAAAAGAGGTCACGCAATAGTGTTCTTAGGGAAAAGGACGAAATAATTACTTGGAGGCGTCGGTTCTCGCGTGAAATTAGAAAATATCGTGAAGAAGGTAGGAAGTTGTATTTCCTAGATGAAACTTGGGTGAGTGCTGGGCATACTGTAAGCAAAGTATGGAAGGACACCACAATTCTCACTCCAGGACAGGCATTTATCAACGGGCTATCAACTGGATTGAAAGATCCATCGGGCAAAGGAAATCGCCTTATTGTTCTCCATATAGGGTCCGAGGATGGCTTCGTCGAGGAAGGTTTGCTGTGTTTTGAATCGAAGAAAACAGGGGATTATCACGAAGAAATAACCAGTGAAGTTTTTGAAAAGTGGTTTATGGAAATCGTTACACATCTTGATGAACAATCTGTGATTATAATGGACAACGCTTCATATCATAGCAGGAAAAGTGAAAAAAATACCAAACACCAGTACGAAAAAAGCTGATATACAAACTTGGTTAACAAGCAAATCGATACCTTACGAAGAAGATATGGTAAGAGCTGAACTTCTACAGCTTGTGAAACGGGCAGCTGTTACACCAAAATATGTAGTTGATGAAATTGCAAAGGAACACAATCGTACCGTGCTGCGATTGCCTCCATATCACTGCGAATTGAATCCAATTGAACTGATATGGGCGCAAATAAAAGGTGAAGTGGCCAGAAACAACACCACATTTAAAATGAAAGACCTTCATCCACTATTTCAACAAGCAGTGGAACATGTTACTGCTGAAAATTGGAAGAACGCAATTCGCCATGCTCAAAGTGAAGAGGAAAAAATGTGGCAAATTGACATTTTAATGGACATCGTAGTGGAGCCATTAGTAATTCATGTGGGAGATGACTCGACATCAACGGAGTCCGAATCCGAGTGAAGCGATACAGGATTTAAATTGTTATGTACCTTTGTTTATATTCACGTGCACTTGTAATTTCAAAACTTTGTGCTGCTGTAATAATACTTTTTTGTACTTTTCTCAATATAAACAGTGTTTTTATGTTGCATATTTACATGTATTTAACAGTTTGCAGAGGTTTTACTATTTTTGCCACGAGTTATGTTCAGAGAGATAGCGCCATAATTAGTCTTGAGCAAGTGACATTTCAATTTGATTTCTCAAATTTTCCGCTTTTTATAATTTTGTGGTTGTAAAACTGGTTGCTGCTTACATTGGCCCAAATTTTGTAGGAGTGGCTTAACTATTTCTGTTGGGTGAACGAACTTTAACACTATTACTCAACTCATCTGAACCAAATTTTACTCACATTAAGTGAGAAATGTAGTAGTAATAGTTTTACATGGGTTTTAGCAGAGGGAGAGGGGTCGTTTTCACCCCTAAAAAATGAAGAGCGCCCATCGGTATAATATTTTGAAGTGGAGGGTAAGTTAAACTTAATCCCAAATTTTCATGCAAATCGATGCATTTTGAAAAAATTGCCAGATTTTATACTATTTTCAGTTACGTTTCCTGGACTAAGTATATCACCTATAACCTTTCTATACTCTGTTTTTTAACTAGGAAGACGGATTTAAAAACCTGATTTACACTGAAAATGTCACTAGAATCTAGTAACAAAAATAATAGACTCATTTTATACAGACATGTATTGTGTGTTGCGTGATGTGTTTTTCTTTCACATTTGGATAGATTTCATTATTTACGTTTTTGGGTTATTATTTGATAGGAACTACTTTATATTATGCATACATCACACTTTTAAAAGCGAATTATAATACATAGGTAATACATTGATAATAGGTAATAATGCTGCATACATTTTTTGACCTTTGAAACATTGTTTTGAATTGTAGTTTTAAATGTTTTATCAGTTGTAATACTACACAATCCACATTACAATTTACAACAAATATTAAGTTATTGAACAAATTCAGAATAATGGAATTATATTCATATTATTAAACAGGGCAGTTCACTGTTTTGTGTATAAGCGATTTAGACACTGTCTTCCGAAAGTTCACTAAAACTGTCACTGTCCTCCGATCCGAGTGAAATAATTAATGGTTCTATAAGTGTATCCATTAGGCCATCCAATCTACACATCTTACTTTCTTCCTTAATAACGTGTTGCACACAATTCCGCCAATCGTCAGAGCACACATTTGCAACAGCTTTATGACCATCGGGACGTTTCGAAGGGGTATCAATCCCAGTACTTCGATCTTCTTTAATTATCCGGTATACTGTAGATCGTGCAATTCCTAATATGTGTCAAACTTTAATAACCAAATATATACCTACATCATTATTTACGTTACCTGTGGTAGATGCAATCTTCAACACAAGCATATCAAAATTCATATTCCGAGTATCAGATAACATTTGTTTATAAGTGTTTATAATAAACTGCTTCTCGGAGACTGATAAATTGACCCAAGTTTAAGCGACTACGTTTTTTCAAAGGAGACAAGCTTGCTTTACTGGTACTTGGAGTTGAACCCATCACCAATGCCAGTACACTTAGGACGCGAAATATCAACTTTAGTTCTTAAAAGAACTGTTTTATTTTGTTAAAATTTATGCAAAAGGACTCAGAACACACGAAAACTCAAAAATAAGTACAACAGTTAAGGACGAGAATCGCGATTAAATTTGACAGTTAAATTATGTCAATAGCAATTTTACCTGGGTGTAAAATGGGCGCAGCGTGAGCCAATAGAAACTAAGATTTTTGCGGGAACTTTTAAATCCGTCTTCCTAGTTAAAAAACAGAGTATAGAAAAATGATTCTACGTAAATAAGTGGACCATGCAATAAGAAATGTACAACAGACGTGGTCAAGATCAATATTTCGCTTTTTATAATTATAACCCAGATGCATGCCCGCCTGTAATTAAAAGCTCTTAAGCTCCGCATACCATTTAAGCGGATTATTCAGACACTTTTTAATGTAAATTTGTGAACGTCCATTAAACCTGATATATTTGCAAATTTGCAAAATATTATTCTACGCACCTGTATTGAGAGAAACAGCAACCTTCTATCACAAGAATTTAAGCTTACACGATGCTATCAAACTGCCCATAATAGGTAATTACGCAAAACATTTACATATGGAAATCCAGAGTTTATGTAAACCAAACCAAAACGTTTAATGCATTTATTATTCACCGCTCAGTTGCTTTCCCGTAGATATATGAAAGGAGATGTTTCGGTTTCTGCAGTTAATGTCATTCAAAGTTCAGTAATGATTGAGAATGTTATGCAGGTTCCCGAAATGGAAATTGAGTAATATTTAATACCCATATCCTGAAACGGGTCCATTAGATTCTATTTAAGGGTAGAGTGTTTTACATAGTGTGTACAAATGTTCCAAATCCCATAAAGGCTCTAAATGAGGAATTATTTAAACGAGTGCCTTGGTAGGTAGTAATAAATTTACGTGGTCTGGGACTGTCTATTTATACAGTTCGCGAAACTCGAACGTCCGCTCCATTAATAATCTATTGCGAAGGACTGTGTAGCTGACGCCTGTAAGGGTAAAAGGTGAAAAATATTTTAAGTTTATGTGGGGAAACGTTATCGGTATTAAACAGTCGCAACTTTGTAGTCCTAAAATCCAGTTCCGTGTTTTAAGATTTAAACGTTTTCGCACTTGGAAGAACAAAACTTTTCCCTTCTGTCTCAACTAACCGTTACGGGACGAATTCGTTTTATTCAAATTTTTTGTATTTAAATAGAACGACGCGAGCAGGCTAGGTACGTCTTGTCTTGGAATTTATTTAACTAGCGGTAGCTGTGTCTGGAATACAAAATGTGCGACGTACAGACGTACTTCAATATTCCAAATATATACTCAGCGGGTCCCGACTAAAAATTAAGAATTTACGACATCTGGGTATAGCTTACACAATCACTGTGTATACTCTCACAAGCCGGATGTATTGTCTTGTGTGTGGATGGCTCTATTTTCAGCAATCCTGTTAAGCATTATATGATACCTTGCTAAAATTTGAAGTAAAACAATGAACAATTTCAATGCCACTTCCTATAAGAGATCAAAGCTCTTAAATTCGCTGTAATTTAAGTTATTTACAAGACAAAAGACGAGAGTACCAAATACAAAACCGCATTTTAATTATTCTGCTGCCTGCTCGGTTTCTCAAAAATCAATTTCGGTGTAATCCGGTACCAATGTCATCAAACGCAACGACCCGTGGCGACGTAAGCAAATGGACAAAGAGTAAATCAAAGATATTTATGTTGCAACTTTTTCATGTTCAAATAAAATGCGAAAAACGTCAAATCCAGATGCGAAAGACGAGAAATTGTAACTTTAACTTAAGGGCGCTGTAGGCTTGTCGCAAATGGGCGAAACGAATTCGCGATTGGATGTCATTTTTTTTCCTTCCCCGAAGCAAAACGAAATTACCATAAGCTATGTTTGTCTTCATCAGCACAAAAAATTTATTTTACGGGAATGACGCGAGATCGTTACGAAAAAAATCCTCACGTACGGTACGCGCGAAAAGTTTCTTCGTTCATTTTTTAATGTGATCATATTCGGGAGAGACTTTTCTTATAAATCATACCAAAAAAATATTGTAATCAATCTAACAGAGCATTAACGTCGCGTCGCTCCAGTCCCCGGTAGGACAGATGAGCGGTAATTCATCATCAGTAAGTCACCCTTTCAGTTATATTCTAGAATTAAATTTGTAAGTTACTTACAATTCGATGGTATATACACGTATTTGCATTACAGCAAACCGAAGGTGCAATCTGTACCTCTGCTTGTTGCTTCCAGTCAAAATACAGTGCGTCAAAATTTGCACTGGCTGAGTGAAATAGGTATTTCCAAGGTTCTCGGATACCATAAACGATACGACGATGGTTAAATTAGGGAAAAATTGCGCAATTAAATGTATCTGCCCACTACAACGTATCTGACCATGACCGTAATAAGAACGTGTCAGGAAAAAAAATTGTTTGCATTGAAAAGTATGAGACTATGCCCATTAGACCGTTTTCCGTGGAGTGTTACTTTCGGTGCCTGATACGATGTGGTAGGTACCTTAAACTATTTTCATGCCGTGAAGAAAACCAGAAAATTCCGATTACATCCGAGAAAAACCGAAATTTGCCGATTTTGTTTCTATTTTCTTTTAATGTTATTTGAGCTGATACAAGAAATTAATTTTTTAAGATTTTCAATACAACGTTTCGTGTCGGAAAAATCATCATCAATGTACGACACACAAAAAAAACAAAAGTTTCCAAAAACGTACACCCGCATACAGCGCCAATAGCTACTGGACGAATCCATGTTCCACGAAGTTTGATAGACATGTATATTGACATAAACCAAACTTTTCAATGTAGAAAAAAAGGAAACAATATTACTTAATGTAAAAACATTCAAGAAAAAAATTCGGTAAAGTAAAACAAAATTTAGAGAGTTGGTGTACGAAAAATAAGTACATAAAAATAGAAATAGTACTATTAAAAGGAAGCAAACAGCTGAGCATTTGGCAACAGTCACTAAAAACACTAAAAACTCACAAGCCTAAAAAATGAATGGGGTGGGTAACAGTAAGATTGGGTTGTAAAAATACTGCCAAAACCAGAAGTGGAGAGTCGAAGCATAGAATCTCATTTAATAGCTATAGCGCCCCTGTAAGCGACCCCGCCTGTCTCCTGCACAAAGCGAGTCAAAGGGGTGCTATTTGCTAACGCACAAAAATGTGTGGTAGGAAAATCTGCATAAGCTGCCGGAGAGCGATGAATATGGCTCTGGAAGGAGGAATAAGCAATATTAACATCGTGCGCGTGTACGCTCCCCGGATTGGCTATGAAGACGAAGAAAAGGAAGAATTTTGGAAGAATTTAAACCAGGAAATGTCAGGGATAGGGGATGAAAAAAAGGTGAAGGAAACTGAAATGGTACAAATAGACAAGAGTAGACAGAGTGGTTAGCGATTGGGGAAAAACTGGTGAACTGTCGGGTAGGTCTGCTCTGGAAACGGTAAGTGGGAGGTGGTCCAAATTTAAATACTAGACGGTTCTCATCCTTCCTTTGTCCAACAAAAAACTTCGCGTCAAAATATCAACAACTAAAGGAGTTGCGAATGTTTTATTTGGGGTCATGTCGAGTTTTTGGCCCTTAGGGGCACAAAATGGTCCCGCAGTTCAAAACCGACTTCAGTTTTGGAATGTACACCTACACACTTGCGTTAGTACAAAACAAGACTTTGTCATTATCGAAAAATTTACGAGAATTTTCATTTTCCACATATGTGGTGTAAGTATATAATAATAATAATAATAGGCATTTATTGAGCTAAACATGATATTACATATTCTAATGAATAAAAAAAAAAAAAATAAATAAAAAAAAAGCATGTTAGCTCAAAGGGGCGAAAGTTCAGACTGGTGGGCACCCAAGAGGGTACCACACTGTCTGTTCTACCACTTAACCCCATTCTATCGAGCTTTTAATACTCGACCACAAATGGCAGAATTGCATAATTTGGGTTTGTGCCAAACTTTAAGTGACTCAACAGTTTCAAGTACTCCGCTGTCTATCCATAAGTAAGGTATACATTGCTTTTTTAAAAGATTTTAGAGAAGAAAACTTTGAATCAGTGAAAACGTTGTAATAGGAATTATAAATTTTTGAAGCATTGTAAGTGAAACATCTTTGAAAAATACTGGTATTATGACTTGGTAAAGAAGTGAAGTTTTTGTTTCTAATATTGACATTATGCCTAAATTTAATTTTGCTGTATAGGTAATCTGGTGTTTTCGTGGAAATGATGTTGTATAAGAGGCATGCTGCGTGTAACACTCTACGATTTGACATGTTAAGCCATTTAACCTCACTTAACTTATTACTAACATGCTCATATCTTTTTAGACCAAAGATGAGCCTAAGACAAGAGTTTTGCATGCGTTGCACTCGTTTGACGTCACTTGCGTCCAGGCATGGGCCGTATATATATTAAAATGTGATAGAACTAAGGATTCGCAAAGCATTACCTTAATCTTACGATTGAGGCTATGCCTTAAATTAAAGATCATTTTTAGATTAAGATAGGCTTTTCGAAGGAGTCCTGACACGTGACTTTTAAAACGAAGTTGATTATCTACCACAACACCTAGATTTCTGACACTGTACACTACAGGAAGCAAACTGTCTTTAATTTGTATTGCAACTTGCGAGATGTTATTGTTTCGGATTTTGTTTCGACCAAATAACATGACACTGCACTTGTTAATATTAAGTTTTAGACCATGCATTTCAGAAGTGTTTACTAAACTTTGCAAATCAGAATTTATGAGGCTATTCGCATCCTCAATTTTATGAGCTGGAAATGTATAGAATAACTGCGTGTCATCCGCATAGAGGTGATACATACAATGTTTAAGACAATCTTGTATTTTGCTGGTATAGATGATGTACAACAATGGTCCTAAGACAGATCCCTGTGGTACACCCGCCATAACAGAGAGAGAGGTAGACACATTTCCATCAAGCCTAGTACACTGAGTGCGGTTGGATATATAACTTTCAATCAGGTGCACAGCCGAAGTGCTGAAACTATTGTAATTAAGGATGGATGTAAGCAATTTATGAGAAATTCTATCGAATGCTTTTGAATAATCTAATAATATCAGCATAGTTAAGTTATTTTTGTCAATCGCAGATAAGATTGTATCGGTTACAAATGCAAGTGCCGTATTACAGCTATGCCCCGGACGAAAACCTGACTGCATCGGAGGTAACATTTTCTCACTGTTTAAGAAGTGTTGTATTTGTGAAGCCATGATCTTTTCAAGAACTTTTGACAAGCAGGGAAGAATACTAATTGGCCGTAGGTCCTTAAAATCTTGAGCATTCTTTATCTTAGGTAGCGGTACCACAATGGCGTTCTTCCAAGCATTGGGAAAAGTCGATTCACTCAAACAGCAGTTAATGATGTGCGTTATGATCGAAGCCAAATAGGGTAAGCATAATTTCCACATTGTCAGACTGATTTGATCGCAGCCAATTGAATTTGATTTTAAAGATAAGAAAGTCTTCAGCGTCTCTGCTTCAGTTATCAAATTAAAATTAAATTTAACATCTAACAATTTATGCGTATTCAGATTGTAGAATTCAATCAAGTGGTCAATATTCACATGGGTAGTATTAGATAATTCATTAAATGCTTCATTGATTTTATTTACATCACAAAGATTAGGTGGTAGAAGGAAATTCTTCAGAATCTTACGAAAATTATACCCTATAGTAAATCGAGTGTATAGAATGCAAAAAAGGTCACAGATTCGTTCTCGAGCTTTTCTTTAAGGCCTCAAAAAGGCGTGAAAAAACGGACATGGCACATTCATAACGCATTTTTTTTTAATATCGACTTGCGACAGGGGAGGAATGAGAGCACGTGTAAAAATATCCACTATCTGCGACTTATGGTTCCTTAAATTTTGGAGTAGGGCTGTTCCGCGGGAGGTGTGAATTTTTTTCATATCAACCTTTTGACCATTTTTATGACCTTAAGGGCAACAAAGTAAACGTGAAAGAACAAAACCTTAAGGAGGGGAGTTTTTTTCTTGATTATTTATTGCGTTTGAGTTTCGAAATAAATTCTTTTGTCATTATCAAACAATAAATTGTGTGTTTATTTACGATCCATATAGTCTCACGTTCAGATTTTTTTTAATTATTTGTGCCCCAGATTTATCCAGGTGTTAGAAACATTTGTGTAATGGATTTCTTTGGAATTTACGGAAGTGGGGCGAGGCTGAATTTCCTAAATTATGAATATGAATATGAATAAAATTATGACGAGGTGTACGAGGAGAGATCATAAAAATTCTAAGTTTCAATTTTTGATTTATTTGAGCTAGTTGGACAAGTGCTTTATGGGTGGTGTAGTTGACGGAACGTCATTGCATATAGTATAGTAATCCAAAGTAGAACCTACTCTACTATATGCGGTGGCAGGGTGAAGTAAAAATGAGTAAACCACAAGAAAATGCGAATTAAAACACAGAAGAAAGAAGAAAGATAATTGTAAGTGCATACAAAACAAAAAATATAAAAATAATAAAGTCAATAAGTGAACATTATATAGCAACATTTGGGAGAGGAATTGAGACAAATCAAATAAAACCCTAAAGAGAATCTAAAAAAGCAACAGAGCACCTCGGTTTGACCCTACGTGGTCATTGGATTTGACCCATTTTGAATAGGCTTGTTACATGTGGCATATAGGTCAACTGTGTAAAGTTTTAACCGAATATGTTCAACCGTTTGGCAGTTTTCGTGTTCACGGACAGACAGACAGATGCACACCATCGACTCTCCTATAAAACTTGCACTGCCGTTTAATAAAGGAAGAATCATTTAAATACATTCCAGATATAACAGTTTTCAGAATACAATACAAATGTTACTCATTCAAAAATGAAAGGCAGAAGACTCAAATTGTAAATTTTTTTATTTTAATTAATTTATTTATTTTTAAATTTAATTTGATTTAATTTTAAATATAGAAATGGCATTGAAAAGGAGAATATTTGGTTTGAACCGTGAGAAATTTCAAATTATTTTCAAGATATTTGTCATAAAAAACAATCGTAAAATGGTCAATTGAATATCGAAGACACGTACGTTTTGACGTTTTGTGGAAAAATTCAACCATCAAGTATTTTAAAAAAGGAAAATTATAGGGATATGCGAGAGACTCCACGGGGCTAGAATCCGGCAATTAAATGATAAGAGAAATAAAATTTCTACACGACTAACGCCTATTTTTCAAAAAAAGGTAAGAAAATAGATCTTGTTGCAGTTGAGATTCGGCTATCCCGAAATAGTTAAGTATTTTTGTTGGTGATTTTGCCATAAATCATCCAACCAACGTAGGGTTAATTTTAAATAAACATTTCTATAAAGACCCCACAAATTCGTAATGTTGGTAGAGGGATGAAAATTATTACCTATTGTGTGCCAAATGTTACCGGTAAGTATGTTACATTAGTTTGCCCTAAAAAATAAGACGTGGATATGAAGTAAGTAATTAAGTAACCTTATGTAATTATATAATATGCCAGAACAAGCGAATTACCTAGCAAAACTTGGGTTCCATTAGCCGAAATAGGAAAGAGTGTACTCGAGAGTGTACTGCACAAACGACCTCATTAAACAATTCAAATCTCTCACGAACTTGAGTATTGCAATAGTGGAGGTACCATAATTTAATTTAACAAAGCAAGACGTCGTCGGCTGACGCAAGCGTCCATAAACACAAGCAAAACGACGAAATCTCGATCCGTTTCTATTGTTGATACCAAGTTCATTCAAGTTTAGAGTGCCATTCGACATTATCTCTTATCTTCAGAGACATTTGTTCACTAATGTCGCGCCTAAAAGGGAACCTTTATTTATACACTTCCTTGAGCCTTTCGACATTGGAGCAAAAGTGACAATTAAGTGTTTGAACGATTGTAGGCCGTTTAAGGAAGATGGGTTTCTCTTAATGGGAAGTCGACTGTTTCGGATTTTTAATTACAAAACGCGGGGTTAACGCGAGGGAAGGATTAAAGGTACGTCGAAAGGGCCCGAGGGCAGCAAAGCGGGAGAGACTTATTAATAAATAAAAAGTGTATCAGATAACGTCACGTTACATTTCATCTCCCTGTCTTCTGCATCACCAATTCCGTTTGTAAAGCGCGTCGCAGATGGAACTTCCGTTATACGACATTAAAGCGAAAAATAGCAACTGCACTTCCGTCTCCATCTCTAACACGTTCATAACGGTTCGTTAGCTATTTTGTTTCAAATTCTATTCGCTCACCTCACTCCATTACTCTATACCTAATGAAACCACAAAGCTCTGCTGCTCTAGATTTGCAATGTAATTGTAGTTGGCACGCTAAATGCTTTTGTGGCGAGATATGCGGATTCCGCATTGAAATTCGTCAAGATTGGAAGGATGCCACGTTGGAGGTTGGATCTCAAGCATTTAATTAATTTGTGGTAAATATTTTCGGGCATAGTTGCGCTAATTTGTTTATGAAAGTAACATAGTCCTTAACGTTATTTTAAACTCCTCTGAACCACCACCCGAATGCAACGTAGGTTCAATATTTACTCAAAATTGAACTACCGCGTTATTAAATTTTGAACAGTTAATAACGTTTATGAATAAACATTTATACAACACAAGCTCATACTGTAGTGATTTAACATTAAAATTAAGTTCCCATTCGCCAAGTAAGCGGGAGGCAGGGAATCTTTGGGATGCAGAAAAATCAAATTGACTATACACTGATACATTGTGTAGAATCACAATTTAAACAACGCTGCACTCAATGTCCTTTCCTGTAATTTATAATCAACGCTTCATTTTCAAATTTTTATTAAATTTAATACCGAATGCATCCTCTACTATGTTAAGTTATAAAATAAGTTATAATTAACAATTTGCACGAGACAAAAAAATACTATAGTTATTTAATATTAAAATAGCATCCTTATTATAGAATGCATATACGTGAGGCAGGGAATCTTCGGTATATACAAATTGAAGTGGGTAACCAAATACCGCAGAAGTACAAATTTAATTAACGTTACTGTATTGGACACCCTCTTTCCTTTACAATAAACGTCTCATTTTCCATTTGAATTAAATCCGCATTCACACTCTTCCCTGAGGTTAACACAAAAGAAACAAGTGGTCACTCGCGACGGACGAAAGCGCATTTTCGCCGCACAGAACCAGGAATAACTCGGGAAGGAAGTGACCAATACAAATAATCCTTTGCCGTTCTGGTCTCGGGGTTGCACTACACCGTAAAAGAAAGAAACGAAAAAGCTTAAAGGACTAGTAGTGGCACAGAAGGACAGAGGGACAGACGGACAATAGCGCTAAAAACTAATGGGAATGAAATATTTTCAATTTTTAAAGATCGATTGTAGTAGTATCGGAATAGATTAACCTAACCGTGTTTGCCAAGCCTATTTAAAATGAAAAAAGATCAATGGAAATAATAGTGATAGATCGATTGAACGGATTATTGAAGTTTGACTGTTTGACCTACGGTTCTTGAATTCAATAGCTTCCTTGGGCCACGTTTCAAACTTCTAGGACCTTCTGTTCAAAGCGAGAAAGGTACGATTCCAAAAAGGATTTATCGAGTTTTTAATAAATTGAATTTTACTTCCACACGTGCTGATAAACATAACAAACACAAATAAATGCGTCCATACTACAAAAAAATACAAAACTACTTTTAAATTAAATAAAGAATTGGTAACAAATATAGCAACGAGCTCTTGGGTCATTTAATCAGTTCTTCCTTGGGTGATGATAAACATAATACTGAAATCATAATCGGAAAATTTGAAACCGTTCGCGAGTTATCATGTACACAAGTCAACGGAGTTAACATGTACACAGGCAGACGGGCAGACAGTCCAAATTACAATGAATTTTCAGGCGGTCACCTTGAAGGGTGGTTTATGATTTTTAGCTAATAAATAAATGTTAAGTGAAATAATTTTTTCACGAACTGTGTTCTTTCAGTAGAAATACTTTGGAATCTTGTGATTTCTGAACTTAGTAGATAAAAGTGTAAAAATCAAGGTAACAATAAATATTTAAAAGTTTAAATGTTAAATTGTCAAACGATTTCCATAAATCGCACCAT
The DNA here is from genome assembly GCF_008802855.1 of Photinus pyralis. Lineage (NCBI taxonomy): Eukaryota > Metazoa > Arthropoda > Insecta > Coleoptera > Lampyridae > Photinus > Photinus pyralis. The sequence goes on from NW_022170249.1 coordinate 42,169,345, forward strand.
TCTTTAGTCGTGATTGCAATAATGACGTCAAAGAAAAGTTCAGAACGTCCACAGTTCCAGTTAGTTTGCAATGAAAAATCTCAATGCACTCACAAAGGTTCAATATTTGCACGAAATCAATTATATTTTGAACAGTGAATATACCATACCACACATTGCACTGATTTAATATTAAAATTACATTCCTATTGGCATGTAGGTATACGCGAGGTAGGGAATTCTTCGGGACATAAAAGTCGAATTGAGCAAATACAATACAAATACTAATCAGTTAACGTTACTGTATTGGATACCCAATTTCATTTCGTGTAATTTGTAACGAAAGCATCATTTTCTGTTTGGAATAAATTTAATAGCAAATTCGCCCTCTACCGTGAGGTCAATGAAATAAACCAACCAACGTATTGGTCAACGAAAAGGGAATATAGAGAGGATTTTATTACTTTTATCTTTTAGTCAAGTTTCAATTTTGGAGATTGTTTGAGTATTCAAAAAGTTTATATACTAAGTTCGTTGATGAAAAGGTAATGGCCTTATACTTAGATGATGTCATGTTTCGCAATCAGTTACATAGTATAACTAAGGAAATAGTATTTTAATCCCGAGGGCGCAGTTCCCTTTGTTTCGGGCAACAAGCACTCCGCTGTTTAGTATGCGCGCCGTCTTCAAAGATAGACAATGGTAGACTCTGTACGCATTACACTTTAACTTAGGGCCATAAGTTATTAACCGTATATTTCACGTTTCGCGATATTATTGCTTTTGAAGGCATTTTTTCTGTCCGTCCGTCCGTCTGCGTACACGATAACGCACGAACGATTTCGAATTTCCAATTCTGTTTTTAGCAATAGCTGACCATGGCCAAGTAATACAGGCCATTTGTGCTCAAACGGGCATCTAGCGGGAAAGTTGTGGGGTAGTTTTGATTTCTTTGATTCTATATGTTTTTTGGGGTGCTGAATCCGAATCTGAGGTTTGCCAACAAAATTTCTTGACGCAACAATGAAAAAAACACAAAAGAAGTTGAAAAAGATATTTTTTTGGCAGTTTGGTGCTTACAACTTGAAAACTATCAACTATTCGAAAATAACCTTCCTATTCAAAATGAAAGTACATAAAATTTCCTACAGACCCCACTATTTAGTTTTTTTCCTCGATGAACCGTTCGGGCTCGAGCGCCAGTTGAAAATTGGGGTATTTCAGCTGTATCCGCAAATACTCATCTTTTATTATTATTCTATTATTATTCTGTGCAAATATAAATCCGTACTTTTCATTGTCTACCGGTCTCCTCAAAAGATTTTATAACTGTTCCGTCTGGTATAAAACTCTCCCACTCCTTCACAGATGAGCCAAGGCCCATTACGTCACCGTGTACCTGCGTTTGCAGTCTGGAGACCCTCCTCCCATTCACATACATACACACCCTCACAAAGTTACACAGATGGACGGACGGACAGTCCAAAATCATGAACTCGCTTTTTGTCGCTGGTTAACATGTAAACAGAAAAGAAATAAATCGGGTTCAGTTGTTAGCAGACAAATTTAAGCTGGGGTAATTGCGTTACCCCACTCCGAGGAGTACGTGATTCTTCAGAACACCGGAGCAAGAGGGATAATGCCGTTGAATAGGAAATCAATATATCCCCTTTTGCCATTTGAATTTTTTGAATTAATAATGACCACAGCGCCAATTTCCCAAATTCAACAATAATTATCCAAACATGCTAAGGTAGGGTTTTGTGATTTCTTTATCTGGTTCGGAAGAGAGTGGGAATAGTTTTAGATGGCACAGTATAAGTATTATATATTATAAATAATATAATAATATGATATAGTGTTGTTCGTTAGAAATTAACTTTTCATACAATTCTGGACTACAATAAACACCTTGAATGTTATAAAAATGAGAAAATACCACCCTTACATATGAAATTCAAATAATAGTCGGTAAATGCAAGGAATTCACTTATTGACAACGCTTAATATTTATTTAGGGTTTTAGTGCGAAAAAACTATGTTTTGTGGAGATAGCCGAAATACGCTAATTTTCAACTGGCGCTTGAGCCCGAACGGTTTATCGAGGAAAAAAACTAAATAGTGGGGTCTGTAGGAAATTTTATGTACTTTAATCAAAACTACCCCACAACTTTCCTGGTAAAAATGCAATTTAACTGGATTAAAGAGACTAATTGATTGAATTTTGGTCAATATTCGTCAACCGGAAGTGACCTTGTCACTCGTCTATATTAGTGGGTTTATTGAAGATATATCGGCAGTATCTGAGCATTATATTCAGTTCGCAAATGAACCGAACTACATAGGTACTTATCATTTGCACAATCGAACCGGACGTACCTACCCCTAAACTGTGCAAATCTAACTAAAACGAACACAGTAAAAATATTGTATTCGACTATACTCTGTTTTTTAACTAGGAAGACGGATTTAAAAACCTGATTTACACTGAAAATGTCACTAGAATCTAGTAACAAAAATAATAGACTCATTTTATACAGACATGTATTGTGTGTTGCGTGATGTGCTTTTCTTTCCTATTTGAATAGATTTCATTAATTATGCTTTTGGGTTATAATTTGGTAGGAACTCCTTTATATTATGCATACATCATACTTTTAAAAGCGAATTATAATAAATAGGTAATCATCCTGCATACATTTTTTGGCCTTTGAAACATTATTTTGAATTGTAGTTCTAGTTTTTTATCAATTGTAATACTACACAATCCACATTACAATTATACTCATATTATTAAACACTTGTTCACTGCTTTATGTATAAGCGATTTAGTCACTGTCTTCCGAAAGTTCACTAAAACTGTCACTGTCCTCCGATCCGAGTGAAATAATTAATGGTTCTATAAGGCGCGGTTCCCACTGGAGCGATGCGATAAGCGATGCAACATGAGCAATCTTTTATCGCCCGATGCAACTTTTATCCTCGCAACACTCCAGTGCACACTGGAGCGATAATATAGCCTCTAGGATAAGCAAAAGAGCAGTTGTTTTGATCAGTCGTCATGAGTTCCTCAGAGCGCTACTGCGAACTATGGAATCTGCCCAATTGTATTGGCCCCATCGATGGGAAGCATATTCGCGTAAGGTGCTTTAAGCTTTTCAGCTATTTGTTTCCACGTAAGACCTGTCAAATCAGTCCTGCTATAACTTTTCAATGCATAGTTCCATAAACACGCTTTCTGCTCCACCAATTTCACGAAGGAAATAGAGGATTGCACGTCTTCTTGCTGACCCGGCATGATTAATCGGACGTGTCGAACGATATGCGCTCAAAGCGACCCGGCAGTTATGTCTCTCGCCCCGACGCGACTCCGATAATTATCGGTGTAGTATCGCGATCGCTCCAGTGTGTACCAGATAAGTTGCTTTCATTACGTTTGCACGATTATGAGTGATCGGTGTCGAATCAGGATCGGGTTGCTTATCGAATCGCATGTTGCATCGCTTATCGTATCGCTCCAGTGGGAACCGCGCCTAAGTGTGTCCATTAGGCCATCCAATCTACACATCTTATTTTCTTCCTTAATAACGTGTTGCACACAATTCCGCCAATCGTCGGAGCTCACATTTGCAACAGCGTTATGACCACCGGAACATTTCGAAGGGGTAACAATCTCAGTACTTCGATATTCTTCAGTTATCCGGTATACTGTAGATCGTGCAATTCCTAATTTGTGTCATACTTTAATAACCAAATATATACCTAGATCATTATTTACGTTACCTGTGGTAGATGCGAGCTTTAAATTGCTTCTCAGAGACTGATAAAATGACCCAAGTTTAAGCGACTAAGTTTTTTCAAAGGAGACAAGCTTGCTTTACTGGTAGGTACTTGGAGTTGAATTTATCACTAATGCCAGTACACTTAGGACGCGTAATATCAACTTTTGTTCTTAAAAGAACTGTTTTTTTTTGTTAAAATTTATGCAAATGGACTCGGAACACAGAAAAACTCAAAAATAAGTACAACAGTTACGGACGAGAATCGCGATTAAATTTGACAGTTAAATCATGTCAATAGCAATTTTACCTGGGTGTAAAACGGGCGCAGGGCGAGCCAATAGAAGCTAAGATTTTTTGCGGGAACTTTTAAATCCGTCTTCCTAGTTAAAAAACAGAGTATAGGTTCGAATTCATCCCTATAATTACCGTAGTTTCTTAGTATATTCATTTTACCACCCGCACGTTAGTAGGGGAGGTATTCATTGGGGGTAAGAAATGACTAATGACTCCCCTCTTTGACGGAAATAGTGTTTTGTAGCACCAGGAATCCGACTCCAACAAAATCTCGATGATGTCGGACTGTCTGGCTATACTGCCATTTCCGGCTAAATGGCTGAACCGATTGGAACCAAACTATAATTAAATATATAGGGGCATAGTGTTCGTGTAACGTAAGGATTTCGCGACCCATCACATAACAGTATTCAAATATAAATAAAGGTCTAAGAAAAAACCATTCTAGACACATACTGAGCCGCTGATACAGCTGAAGGAAAATGATTCTCATTTATTTCTATTTTATTTTTCTTTATTTTGCCTTTATTTTTGAGTGGGAGGGGTTTCAGCCAAGGCCACTCTACCAACCCAACCCACTATACCATTCGCTTACCCTGTCCGTTTTGTTGAATCGCATGCGCAGCAGACACACCAGGAATGCCAGAGAATGCTAATTTTAAAATAAACGTAAATTTCAAACTATGCAATTACAAATTGTCGACAAATCTTTAGCAAAAATGCTGCAATGCTCATTGTACTGACACTACCGCTTGAAAACAACAAGTGTGGGGACAATTCTCTCGCAAACTACTATTCTTTCTGTATGAATTAAATTTAAAAAAATAGCATAATTCATTTAATCATAGACAAACTAAAGATGACGAGAATACAGAAATTGGTATCTCAATCATGGAAGTGTTGAATTTCAAGTGTAGTTGATAACCATTATTTCCAATGGTACTACTGTGTTCATTATGCATTAATAAATAAATAAACAACAACCAAAAAGAAATCTATAAACGCACAATTTACTAATTGCTACTAGAAGCTATCTTGAAAAAGGCGTTAATTAATCAGTCATTATTTAAAAGTAGGGGTTACTCCGAAAGATTTTGCATGGATTTACGTTTGAGCCTCCGATGCGACTAGTGCGTGGTCTATAGTCATTTGAGTTGCTTGAGTTACTAGAGCAAGCAGTGGGTAATAAAAACCTAACTTTGAGAGATTTACCGGTAGTTAATCCGGTGAAGTTTTAGAAGAGATTCGGTCGGGAATCACGTCGGTTCGACGCGAAATAATTTCGTTCGAGCTTTGCTAGAGTGAAAATTGCCGTTTGTTTTCGGGCACCAGAAAACCAAGCTATGAATGCGGATATTCTCCTTGAAAAAAATTTTTTTAACGCAAGCTTCGTACGATTACAGTTAAATGAATTAACATCCAGTGATTTAATTCGAACGTGTCAGTTTTTTTATCATGCTAAAGACAATGTTTATTGTGAAAAGACGATAAAATACTTGAGCAAATTACCGTCGCGAAAAAACTTTTATCTACCGTATCCAGTGAAGGGCCAACTAATTAAACGTGTCAGTGCCATATTGCTCTCCGTTATGTAAGGATTATTGTTTACGTTCAGTGCCAAGCATTGAACTAGATACTCGTAACTGGAATGGCATCGCTCATAAACAAATGTTGCAAGGGCGCCGTTAGGAGGCACGCGATTTGGTGCCGTTCCAGTTACAGCGTATACAGTTCAATTGTGCCAAGCTATTCTGGCGCGTGTGCAACAATAACAAACAAAAATGAACTTTGTCAGTGGAATTCGTAATCATAAAATTGTTGACAAGGAAGTTCCGATCTAGAGCTGTTTCATGTCAACATTGTCATCTACAGAAGAATCTGTGTTTTTTTAAGGATATCAAGCTTTAGGTAAATTTAAAGCCGTTTGTATTGCATGTATTTTTACCATTTATGAACCCATTAGGATTGCGTCTGACAGAAAAAATCAGTTTGTCATTTATGCATCTCATTCATCCATTATGATTATTAATAAGGTGTGTATAAAAAATTGTGCCATATATATTGTTGTTAGGTTAGCCATTAAGGGGAAATTCGTAGTAACGAAATACGAAAATTGATGATCTAGTTAGGTTCAGGAACAGGAAAACGTATAATTGGAACTATTTCATTCTATGAATTTTATATCAATATATTCGAAGTTTTACGGTAATTTTGTGTATAATTTTGCAAGCAATCAAATTTGAAAAATAGCCTTTGCAGTAAATTTTCTGAAAGAAAACAGAGAAATCTTTAGTACGTCACCGTAAAATGTATGTCCAGATCCAGACCCAGTTAAAAAATTTTCAAAAATTTTAGTCCAAAGAAGAGAAAGTCAACCCCCTTTAAATATGCCATTGCACAATGACACGCAACCCTGGGGAATGATCTCGGCCCCTGGGCCACCTAGAGACTTCGGGTTTTCGCTAATTGATAGCTGTTATGGTCTATATTTGCCCAATTCGATCAGTTTCATTTAACTCCATATTTTGCGCAGACTGCGCAATGCCAACTTTCATATTTATGGAGATATTTCTTTCAAATTTTAACCACAGACGCTTCTAGTAAAGATAAATATTTCGCGCATAGTAAAAATTATGTGGGCATGCGCAGTGACTGCGCAATGCCAACTTTCATATTTATGGAGATATTGCTTTGAAATTTTAACCACAGACGCTTCTAGTAAAGGCAAACATTTCGCACATAGTAAAAATTATGTGGGCATGCGCAGTGACTGCGCAATGCTAACTTTCTTATTTATGGAGATACTTCTTTGAAATTTTAGCCACAGGCGCTTCTAGTAAAGGCAAACATTTCGCACATAGTAAAAATTATGTGGGCATACGCAGTGACTGCACAGGTTGCTCATAGCCAACTTTCTTATGTATGGTAATATTTCTTTGAGACTTTATAACTTATAACTCCTCTCTTTCTCTGGACGTGGATGTGCTTCAATATGCAGATTCGACATTTTGTGTGCTTTTGGTGACGATGCGTCGTTTCAATACTTTGTGTTACACGGCAATACCCACGAGTGGGTTTTGGAACATTTTTTTATAATTTCTGCGTAATTAGTGTTTTGTGGTTGTAGGTTGTATAAAACATCCCACAATGGCCGAAGGGGAAAAATGTGCAGAGATTCCGATTGGTCAATAGTTCGCGTATAAAAAAATCCATATAGGTATGTCACAAGCACAACTAACACAACATGAAAATTAGTACTCAATTAACGCGAAAGTTGGGACTTTGCTAACTTGAACGTCACTTGTTAACAGTAATTATCGTGTGGGCTCCATTTTGAACGGGAGAAAATATTATGATATTGCATGTACAAAGTTCCGAGTTTAATTATACTATAATCATTTTAGTAATTTGCTCAATATGACCGCAGCTTATAAATTAAGGTATATGCAGAATTTAATAAGCGGCCACTACAAAATAGCGACGCAACTTATTGAAAAGTGTAATTATACTAAATACAAGCCTTATTATCTATGATTATAGAATACGCGTACGCCAATATGAAAATTTCATAATATCGTCAATATTCAATAAATTAATAAGCATATCATGTATAATGCGGAATTAAATTTCCAACATAATACACCATTTTAGCATTTCAATATCGAGCTAGCGCTCTAGGTATACAATTTAATACACTTACGTAATCCACAGCAAAATCCGATACTTGGCGGTATATGTTCGCTTACCTGAAAAAAAAATTGAGATTAGAATTCTAAAGTTAGGCGTTGTCATCTTTTTTTCGATAAACCACTCTCCATGCTCGAAGATAATCAATTAAGGTGAGGGTTAGAGAGTAAGATAATGCACGAATCCCTCAAAGGTGAAGCATCACTGCAAGGGGGAAGAAGGTAACATGCAAAGTGATTTATCGTGTCTGCTTTCTCATTTCGTGTTTTAAGCTGCCGTCAAGCATCGGAAAGGTTGACCTTTTGAAGCAAAGTTTTACATTTTGTCGCTCCCAAAGGGATAATGCAACTGGTGAATTGTTGATCGATGTGTTTCCAATTTATACAGATTGTGTGCTTAAAATTGAACAACCTTCTATTACGGAGTTGCTATAATCTAATTTTTTTACCACTCGTGGACTAAATTAATACGAGCGCTTTATCGAAACGGAATTAATCACTTATCGGGGTCGCTGACATCTCAGAATCGGACCAATATGGCTTATGGAATCTCGGATCCTTTGGCGACACATAACGACCGCTTTGTAGTTCACTTTCCGCTTCAAATCGAGAAACTGACAAACACTAACGATGAAACTAAGTACCGAATTTCAAAGGGCAATGAGCCTAAACCCAAAGCGGCGTATTTTGAAGCAGTTCAGATTAACTGAACACAAAGAGGTGCCGATTAATCATAAAGACGAGCTTCGACACGCGATTTTCATTTGCAACAAAAATGGCTTGCTGCAGAAGAGCTGTACACCAGCCTAAACATGACTGTATCGACATTGACAAATCGCTTCTCATTTCAATTTCACGTCACGCGTCGAAATGTCTGAAACTTCACTACGAAATCAGCTCCACACGGAAACATTTCACTTTTCCAAACGAATGAGCTTTTCAATTTTACATTCACCCAATGAATATTAACGATTATATTATAATTCAGAAATGAGCGATACAGATTGACGTGTAAACAACGTGTCCTCTCGGGAATGTGGGCGGACAATTCAATTAAGGGTATTTTTCATATTCAACGTTTATCTGCCGTAGTAACCGAGACGCGGCCGCGTTAAAGTTTAGAAACACGATACATCACAATTTTCTATACATCAAAATTAATGTACCGAAAACACATACAAGTTTTACTGCGATGGAGGCGGGATAATATTTCAGCAGTGGAACAAATTTTAAAATATTATTACTTCACGAGCGCCGGCCTTTCAGCAAAAAATTGAAAATCAATAATTACGCTTACGAAATTAGAGATTCCGACATAAAGGCAAGGTCCAAAAATAATTTTCCTGAAATATGGCAGATTCTTTGTTGGAATTGTTACACATTCCTCTTCTAGCTGAAGGAGGAACGAAGTTAATTAACAAATACTCGCCCTTTTTTGTAGCTAATTATTGCTCTTGCTCGAAACATAAAAGCCCAACAGAATTATTTCGCTGATAGATGGTGGTTTGTGAGGATTCTCAATATGCAAATACTTTCCCAACTATAAATTTCTTGCTCACTATTTAGCATGATACCTGCCTATCGACTGAAGTGCGGTCACACCACACAGGGTATAAGTTTGCTAATTGAAATACCTCACATTTTGTGGATGTGTGTTACGTGGAACTGTAAGGAAACGTAAATAGTTGATATTAGTTTCGTAATTAAACTATGTCGCAAGATACGTTCGTTCGCTTTAACAGAATGTACCTATTGAATTTTACCCCCATACACACAAACGATTTCATTCGACTAATGCCGCAACTATGCTATAGGAATATACTAAATTAAACTCTCAACAATTACTAAACATATTTTGTTATGAGCAAATAGTACGCAAAGAACTCACTAATTCGATACAAACGCACCAATAATTCTGTGACATTCTTGGTATACACCGGTGAATCCAAGGCTCCAAGAATGAATATAGAGTTCCTACTCTTGAAAGTCGAAAGGCAAAGTGCATTGTAAAATTGGGAAAGGGGTATCTGCGTTAATTTTTTTGCAATTTTTCCCGTTAAAGTACCTATGCGGATGAAAAATTTTAAAAAGAGTCAGTTTCGAGAACGTTCCACCAAACAAATATTACTCTTTATTTTGTCGATTGCAATAGATGCGAGCTTTCCCACGTTTGTCAATGAATTATTTGTTCTAAAGTGTGTTTTGAATTACACGCTGGAAATAGGTCGTGATAACTTACTTCTGCAACTCTGTAAATTAAGCACAACTTGATAAGAATAAGCTGACATCGAGAATTATGCTAAAGTACAGTTTTCGTAAAAAATCATAAGGTCTAGCCCCGGCTGTAACTTTTGATCTAGTAGCCCAATCTTGGAACTGTTTGAAATTATGGAATCTACAGGCCATATTCTATAAGAAAATGTTTTTTTTTCGGTCGATCTGAGACAATTTTTTTTGGGGATTCAAAAAAAGGCAGTGTATAACCTTCCTTTTTTACCAAAAATCGACTACACCAAAAATTTCTCGGGAAAACACTTTTTCTTATTAATTTTGGTGCGTAGAATCCAAAACGATTCGTACTTTTTCGTTTAGACTTCTCAATCAAAAGTTATGGACTAAAAACCAATTTCGAAAGAAAATTCAAAGGGCTGTAACTTTTGATCTAGTAGCCCAATCTTGGAACTGTTTGAAATTATGGAATCTACAAGCCATATTCTATAAGAAAATGTTTTTTTCGGTCGATCTGAGACAATTTTTTTTGGGGCCTCAAAAAAAGGCAGTGTATAACCTTCCTTTTTTACCAAAAATCGACTACACCACAATTTCTCGGGAGAACACTTTTTCTTATTAATTTTGGTGTGTAGAATCCAAAACGATTCATACTTTTTCGATTAGACTTCTCAATCAAAAGTTATGGACTAAAAACCAATTTCGAAAGAAAATTCAAAGGGCTGTAATCCTGAGTCTAGCCGACCGCATTTGAATAATTTTTAAATAATACAGATTTCTTGTTGGAAATTCCCGTTATTTAAAAAATCAAAGGAAATTTTCAACCGCTGCAAAATGGCGCCCAATAGTGGGGCTTTTGCGTAGGCGCCGCTGCAGTGTATCTAATACTTCTCTGGATCGTATGTGACAATGCAAACTTGCACCCCCCTAGATTTTCTGTAAGCTGCTGATTTTAGATAAAATCGTACAAATTAACACTTATTTTCTAGCAAACTACACTTGGACAACTTAGGTATTCATGTTACATTCAAGAGCATTCGATTTGGATTTTATCGAGTTTTCTCGCAAAAATAAGCAAAGTGGAAATTTTAAAGTGGTAAAAAATGTCCAGGAGTGACCAATTGCAAGCCTATTGGAAAGCCGCAACCGTTCTCAACCCTCGTACCTACTGACATCTGGTAATCGTAAACAGTTTGCCATTGTTCATTAAAGACGAACTTTAGTTATGGGTCCGATGGCAAACATCCATTTCAAGAAACATTAACAAAAAAGGTATCGTGGCCATTTTGTCCAATATAACTTCTATAAATCTAAACTGATCTTTTATTAGTTCAGTAAAGCAAATTACTAGAGGAACATTTTGGTCCACGGAGTACAAAAAAGAATTTTTTAAGTACAGAAATACGCCATTTTAACAGTTTATTTAATTAACTTCTTAAAATACATTTTCATCTACTGTTAAGCACACTCGGATTTCAAGAGCCAATTCCTCGCGAGCTGCAGCTGAACCGTATAATGTCGGTAATTTTCTCGTCAATTGAAAGTTCATAAAAACTGGAAAATTTGAATATATTGCATTGGAGGAAAGCCAAACTCGTTTTGTTGCCTTACTTCAAGCAAGGTGCATTTCGCAAAATGGATACTGCTCATGACTTAAACTTATAAAATTAAAGCACCGGAAAAATGTGTTTCACTTTATTACTTTATTTTCTAGAGAGAATTTTATTTTTCACTTCGAAATGGATACACAACTCTTTCTTTCAAAGACGACGCGACGGTTGCTTTTCCATTAAATGATTAAATGGAGACATTTGTTACGGTATTTTTCTAAGGCGCCATGATTTAGAAGCTAGCCAGATGTTATGTACTGACATTTAAGTGGATGAATATAGCGCGAGAATGATAGACGATTCCCTCGTGTCGTAAGAAATAAATTCGAGTTTTTTTCGGGGACTTAAATACTGATTAAAGTAAATGTAGTTTCAGTTCCACAAACCTAGCCATTGTACAATGTTTGTTTTTGTTAGCTTTGGTTTAGTTTGTGCAGCTCTCCTCCGCAGCTCAGTGGAAAATGAACACGCTGGGCGAAAATGCCAGCCACACCCTTACACGTTTTTGTTAGAAAAATGATTGAAACCTTTGTGTTCGTTTGCGCTACGCTCCTACCCTTAACATGAAGGGTTTCACTGTCTGGTTACCGGCTTCTCGAGTGCAGCTTCTATTTTACCTAAGGGTTTAAGTCTGAAAATATTAGCGGCGATTTTTGTGATATATTAGAGACTGTTAATGCTACAAGGACAAGAAGAGAGTGGGCACATAATTCCAATTCGCGAATCCCCAAACTAATGAAAAAGTGAACTTCCTAAAAATTCAAACTAGATGAAAAATCACATTTTTTATTGAACCATATTCATGGAAAGCAGAACTAAGTTAGATGTTCTTGTAGAATTGAATTTAAATGACGTACTACACTACCCAATGAGAAATTGCAATTTAATAAGGAAGTCACCCCAATCCTAAGAGAACACAAAACTATTATAGTCTCCTTTCAATACAAATTTGACGAATTCAGAGGTTCCGGTAAATAGAACAAAACCAGCAACATAAGTACGCCTGGTTCACTGAAATAAAATCGGTATTTTATCATCAGTACCCAAAAACCTTAATCCAAAACATTGGCCAGACTTATCAGATAATCCATCAGTTTTTCATAATAGTTATCCAGTTTACTTATGAGTCTAAATTTTTCAGGGTTATTAGGAGGTTTTATTATGTTGATTTTTCATGGTTTAGGTTCTTAAGGATTGTTGTGTGTATAGCTAGTATTTCTTATGAACGTGTTCATTCACGTAAAAGCTTAAATATCCATTTGTAATTTGACACCCTGTATCCTATAAACGACTCCCTCATATTTGAAAAATAAACCATAGGCGTGTAGGAGATTAAGAGCCCGTTCCAATGATGTGTCACTCGACCCAACGTTCAATTTCAAATTATTGAAGAGGTGGCAACCCTGCTTAGGGGGTTGACAGCAGGGGTGTAAATTTTGAAGTAAAGGATATCCCCCTTCCACCCCAAATCGACGTGTTTTTGCCTTTGCTTCAAGAACTATTTCCTTACGAGTTATTAAGTCTGTTTCGTTGGACAACCCTGTATACAGAAAATCACAGGAGCCTGCTTTAAAAATTTGGGGTTCATCCTAAGACAAGGTATCAATTCTTCAAAAATAAGAACGTTCAAATTTTTATTTTATCGATTGTAATAATAGTGAGTTTTCGAAATCTTAAATAATCTCTTTCACATTTGAAATAAGAATGACAGATGTCATTTGAATACACAATCATTTGTTTCACTTTATCTACCATTACGGTTAAGGTGATCACTTTATCCTTACGGTTAAAGAACGGCTTAAGCTACTCATTCAAACCTATGTCAATTTAACATGCGCTATAAAATAAATAAATAAACTTCATTTTCAAGTGGAATTACTATCTCCTTACTAAATTTAAACCATATATCGGATCGTCTGAAATGTCATTTGGAATTGTTAGAAAAATTGATTTCTTTTTTCACTATAACATTGTTTTCTCGATTGTTTTATTGAAATAAAGTAGTATATAAAGTAGATTCAAAAAGTTGCCAATACACAAAACAAAACTATTTCTGCCACAGAAAAGCGAAAAATAGTTGACAGCATGCAAGAAAAAGCGAACATAATGTCAATTCAGCTTAAAATTTTGAATGGATTTGATTCAATTCTCGATAAATTTATGCAAAGTAGCCCTTCTTCGTGATCGCCTACTGTCGTTTGCTCCAATCGTGACAGTTTTGTGTTTTGCAATTAACCAATATCTTGATGCTATTTACTATCCAAGAGCCCAAGACAAATTTCACAAGCGAAATATAATTTGTTTGTGGTAACGCCCCCACCAAAAATCTATAAACTCCACCACATCGACATATTTCACAGAACCATTACGATAACTTCCACAAAAAGTGTAGCCATCAATAACCCCCTTTCAAGAGCTTTAATTTGTGACCAGCCAAGTGCACTGCAAGCTTGTGTACAAAAGATTATCATCCGAGTGTAGTTTCGTGCATCAATATTTTCTGTTCGAAAAAGAAAACTCTTAAATTGCAATTTCAGTGATCCGAAAAAGTCTGCGTTGTACATATAAAACGGGAAAAAAATCGTCTTTGAATCACGGGCTGAATACATGTAAATTAAGATACGATCTAGGAATAGTATTATAATCTACTTTTTACAAATACACCAGTTGTCTCTCCTGCATACATATAATACAAAATCATCACAAATTTGACAACGTGTAATTTTTTCCTCTTGCATGAAAGCCATACAAAGAATGGCGAAAAAAAGGTATATAACGCACCTGCCTTTTTTCTTTATGCTTTACGATATTTAATTATTTCCCTCTTCCCGCTAGAAATGAAACTGCTAAATTAAATTTTACGGAGAAGCGGTCTGTACATTTTCTAGTTATTTACATCGTAGCTTAATAAGCTACTAAATTGGTGTTTTTCTAATCAGGTGCTGAGATACCGAGATTGCAAAAGGGTGAAAGTTATACGAGGGAGTTATTTTTTAACTTTCTATGAAGGAAACCGCTGTTAAAGTTATCAACTAAGGCAAATCAGCGGCCTATGTTTTTAATTTTGCCTTGTATGGAGGTGAAGACTGGAGAGCTCTTATGGATCTATTGCATTGCATTGCATTAAAGTGCCAAAAACTGTGATAGGCGTTGTAAAACTAGTATTTAGGCATTGCATTTATGTACAGGGTTGTCTAAATAGTGACGTGCAAACTTTAATAGCGAATATCTCGAAAACAGTTTGTCGGAGAGTACAATATGAATCGTCTGGACAAGACATATCTATTGGCGAAGTCGAAACGAATATCTTGCTGGCGATATGAAAACTTAATTATGAATATCTCGAAAATGTTAAAGAAAAGGACCTACAAGGGGAAAAAAAGTGTTTTGGAGAAATTCTCTAAGAGCTTGATTCTTCTTGCATTATATATACTATAGATTTCGAATGCGTATGCCAGACAGCCTTTAAATGTTTATGAGTAAAGATCCCACTCCCCAATAATCATCTAGCAAGAAGGTGCCCATCAATAAATATAGCATGCACCCAACAATTTAACTAAGCTATTTCGGTTAAAAAAAAGAGCTTTTTAAAGAAGTTGTAAAGATTTTTTATTCTAGCGTCGCTTTTTAAGTCCCACAGAGGAAGTAACAAGATTTTGCTTTTAGTCACATTTATGAAAGGTACAAAATTTTGAGTACTTTTTCTCAAACTTTAGTGAAGAATTTCTAATGATTATTGAGATTTCAATGTAAAGGAAGGAAACTACATTTTTTCCTATTCTTAAACAATTTTTACCTGAGATAGTTAGCAAGTAAAAGTACTAAAAAATATGCCTCCGTCAAAGTTCCATTACAGATCTGAAGGGGAGATGAAACACAAAACGAATCACAGCTTTGCCTCGGAGAATAAATTTGTGTAATATTCCAATTTTGAAATATTTAAAACATCCCGCAGATATATCTGAAGTTGTCTTAATTAGTAAAATTCATTTTCGTTACTTACCTCATTTCATGTTACATTTAAACTTACCAGAATCAACGTTTTGCGTATTGTATCAGAAACAAACGGAAAAGCAAACAAGCTTTCAAATGGAAAGCAACGAACGTACACATTTCTTTGTTAACGTTAGCAGTGTATCCTGTAATTATTTTTTGATAAAGAGATATTACAGAAGTAGATTTTGTAATTTTCTCCGCGATCTGCTCGAAAACCCGCAATCCGAACAAATATTAACTCAAAGGGAGAACGAAAAGAAAATTTCTAATAAAGTTTATATTTGGCAACGAAATAGAAAAGTACTTTTTCCTTGTCCTTCTAATAAGAACCGTGAAAGATTGATTAGCCGCCTTTATTCCAATCTAAATGAGTAAGAAAGAGATGAAATCGCAAATAATACATTAAGCTCTGTTACTTTTGCTCCGCAATTAATTAACAAACAGGTTTTGTTCCTAATGGCCTTGGTAATTACTTTTGATGTTTAAAGATCTTAATTAAAATCCCTTTTAACTTTCATTAAATCGTTTTTTAAAGGGTTGTAAGAAGACATAATATCGCAGTTGTACGAATTATTACAAACTTTTGATAAAAGGAATCTTCTCGTATTTTTACGATTTATATACATGCAGCTAACGTGACTTAATTTTTAGAAATTGAAGCAGAACGAACCATTGGGGTACGGTGGCAGTTAATTTTGTCAGTAAGATCGCAAGCGTAGTTATTATTTAAAATGGGAAAAGCTACAACAAAATTCCACGTAATTGTCCTGTATTGATAAGGGTCACAGCCCATATCTATGGAACGGTTAATTGCCCAGCTTGGGGAAACAGATTTTGTGATTTTGTTAACAAAAGAAGCCAACATAAGTCGCTGGAAATTATTTTCAAGCTTCTAAGTTTGCCGCTAAAGGGCGTACAAAATGATTTTTTTTCCTAAAATACACCCAAACATTTCCACAATTTCGTTGCCTCTTTGATTAGCAAAACTTGTAAAATTAACGGTTCCAAAGACATGGGCCCGTATGAATAAAAGTAAGCAAATGCTTATACTTGCAAAATTCAAAGTAAATATTCGTAACTGCCTCTTCATACTGGTCTGTTTAGCATGGTTTAGCAGCGCTGCACTGCGTCCTGTCCTTCTGCTTAGAAACGCTGCTAAGTCGCACAGTGCGAAGGAGCACTAGCACTTACGAGTATTTACTTTGAATTTTGCAAGTATAAGCATTTGCTTACTTTTATTTCTACGGGCCATGGCCTGTATTAATAGGACACCCTGTACACAAGAGTATCTAAACTGTGCAAGTAAGCCAAAGTTATGAACAGACGAATTACCTATGTATCATTTTAATTTGAATATAAATTAGTAAGAAAAAAGTAGGTAAATAAATAATAATCTAAAACGCAAAGACCCTAAAAGCTATGGTTGTGACTTCGTTCAAACAAATGAGTTAAAAGGAAACCTTCATAAATCACCAAGTTCATACAGCGCGATAGAAAAAATCTCCATTTGAAATGAAGGCAAAAAATCCATAAGCTATTACGTTTAATAAATTTTTTACAAGTAGCTTCATCTTGAATAATAAATCAGCGTACAAATCGTGTGTTGAAAGTTAACATCATTTTATAACTCATGTCCTTTCGGGTGTAACAAACACTGATTTATACGCATTTTCGCGCGTATCGACGTACTTTCAAAAAAATCAAATTGAACCGGTTACTTTATTGCCGTTTGGTAATATATAATAACATCATATATTTAAAAAACACACAAAAAGAGAGGGGAAAGGAACGTTTACATCGTTGGCTTCCATATAAGAAGACATTTTTCATATTCGGAAATTCTTTTTCAATATTTCAAAATTATCTTGCCGATTCCATACAGAAGATATATATGTATGCTTTCTATTTTCGCTTTTATTGAAAAATTTTATACTTATGTATAGATGAAGAAACGTATCAGAAAATTCTTCCGTTTTATGATTGCCAAAAATGTAATTGTCTACATCACGGTCGCATATTTGCCTTACAATAATTAGAACCAAATTCATTCTTGGGAGAGGTTTTGAGGTTAGTTGCGTAAAATGTGTATTAATCGTGATCGTAATACATCGCTTTTCCAATATTTTCTGAAGCTCTACGTGAAATACTAAATCCAATATAAACTAACCAATGGTGAGTCAAATAAGCAAAATTCGTTTGCAAAAATATGAACAATGTAATTACCACAAAAGTTAACCATATCGTGGTAGAGAATAGTCGCTTTCCGAAAGATAGCAAATACAGAGCGACAGCGTAATAAAAGTTTCGCGAATGAAATTCGTGAAGTGAATATCAATAAGGGCGCGAATAAAAAGAAAATAATTGAGAAACACGACAAACTTTTGTTTGCAAATATCAAAGTTTGCAGGGGACAATGGGAAATTCATTAAATAACTGGAAAGGTTTAAATCAGTTTTCAAATTTTAAACACAACGCGTCGGAGTTAGACGAATACTTTGTTAATTTAAGTTGAGAAGTGCGTTTATTACTGAATCAAAGTGGAAAGGCTAAATATAAACAGAACAGTAGCATTACGACTTTACGGAAATTGTTGATGCGGTTGTTATTGTGGGGGAGCTGTTTCGTAACTGGATCATCATATTTTAAGACTTAACGTACTTAACCCCGAACAATAATTTATGAATAGAGCTAATAAATAACATATAGTCTATTTTTCGCTTATGTTATTCGATATTTGTTGTCTGTCGAGGGTTGATTTTCCATGGGTGTTACGTGTAGTGGAACTGTTTTATATGAAAACGGTGGCAACTTAAGAAATTCAAGATGGCCGCCGTTTTCCAAGATGGCGGCCGTTTTCCAAGATGGCGGCACAGATTATGCAAATACTAACTAAGAAGTAAAAACGGCAGCCATTTTAAAGTTTTTAAAGGGCGAGCGTTTTTATATAAAATAATACCCTTAGGTATAGGTAGAAGCGTTCATGACTAATTTCATTGTAGTATCATCATATGAAAGATACTAACCACTAATAATAGTTAATACGTGCCGCCATCTTGGAAAACGGCATTCCTATCTGACGGCGTTTTTATATAAAACAGTACCTACCCCTATATGCGCATTCGTACAAAGGCTTGTATCATCATCTAAAAGATACTTGCCATTATCTGATAACAGATTCAACCTCCGCAAAAAAGGTGCCCATGCAAGATGCTAACGTTTGGGAAAATGAAAACGAAATTTGACACTTTCAGTTTTTCTGTGATCTAAGTTTTTCAAAAAAATTTTTAAATATTTCTCATGCGTTTTTTACTCACAAAAAAGCAACTTTGTCCCCATTTAATCTACACTGTATCTCTCGCCATTACAGAGATCTCAATGGTGAGTCACCACTCTGTACAAAGGCTGAATCACGTTCATTTATTTGTTTTCATTTTCGAATGTGTAATGTAATGTATAAATAAATCTGTCTGCCCATGGAAATTTAGAAAGTGACCTAATTATCCTTATTGCCAAATATGCCTTGCTGTAAAGCTGTAATTGATGTCGATCATGATGACTATATCGTATAAAATAAATTTTAAACATAATATACTACAAGCAAATTATGAAAAACAGAAAAATGGTTGTACATAAATAAGATGTGCACTAAAATTGATCCCCTAAATGCAAATTATTAATGTAATATGGAACGGAAGTCTATTTAAATTAACGTAATTTGATATACAGCAATATTATTCGAAAAACTAAGCGCCAAGCCTAAGGGAATATAACAAAAGAACATTTACATAAATTTCAATTAACTTTGGAGTACCTACCAAGCTTGTCTTGACTAGAAAATTTCATCATCTCGAATTATTCACAACTTAATTATACGGTGCCAAGAGTTCGCTCATAACCCAAAATTCAATTTCAAACAGGGTGTTGTTAAGCGAGTCGCAAATCTGAAATAGCGACCACAAAAATTGTGCAAATCGAAAAAACAAAAATCGCAGCATTTATTTTAATATAGACGGTATGAGATATTCTTTTTGTGACAACAGCAAGGTATTTTAAAGAAAAGGAGATACTTAAGTAGTCGTTGTGGAGATGGAAAACTCTCGCAGGAACATTTCCCTCCATTGGGAAATTCTGCCTTTCAACATAATACTGTATTTACCTTTCATATATTTTTCGTTTCGAAACGAACTTTCATACTTTTACGGAAATTCGCTTCGATCTGTAACTTTTTCGCGATTCACTTGCCAGGATACAGTTAATAGGAGCTTTATGTGGAAATACAAAGCAAAAAAACACTAATTTTCGTATTTAAAATATTTCACCGCCTGTGCAAATCCGCACGTTTTAAAAAGGACACCGAGACAAAAAACTGAAAAGCTTATCGCCAGAAGGAAAAAATAAGGGGTGATGAAATTGTGCTTTAATAATAATTAGAGTGCGCAAAATTTCGCGCTAGGTATACGTATGCATTCCCCTAGGCAATTATGCGAAACTTGTCGTCTCTAAATCAAATTACTATTACCTTACCTATTCCTTGCTGAGTTAGTGAAAAATGTACTTAATTAAATATTTAAGCAGTCAGGCATAAAGTCAAGAGTAGCAGTTCGAAATTCTGTTAAATGTAGAAACGCCGAGATGGCGAGATGATAAATAATAAATTCGAATCTGCCGCAGAAGCCCGCACTTTTATATTTTTTAAAATTACTTTAAAATGTAGAGAGATTTTCCCCGTTTAACATAATAATTATTCAAATGTAAATCGCTAAAATTTATGCAAATTTTTTTTGAATTTCAAATTGAAACGAGAGAATCTAAAATACACATAAAATGTTACAAAGTGGAATATCTAGTACCTTGTTAGCAAATCATTAAAATAAAGGAGGGTTTTATTTGAATTTCGCCCAGACTTGCTCTCCCTTAACACAGAAAGAGAAAACTCATCATAAACCAACATAGAATTCGAACACTAATCTATTTAAAGTGTTTGGCATTACATTTAGGCTTACTGTGTTTCGATTACATTTTCTATACGTAAATATACAAAATGCGTAAGCTTAATCCAGAATAATTACAATGATGTGGTGGATGGTGGATATTCATTTTTAAATTTCACACGTCGCACCCTCTTCAAACTGATATAATAAAGATAACTCAAATCATAATCCTTTGATTAAGCTTTAATCAACATACAAGGATTCTAATGTCTGTGCGTGGAAACATAATGAAAATGTGCTTTGGCTTTCCGTATATTCTACGTGCTTCGTTATTGTTTTTCAAAACAGTTCCATGGAATTGCTTTCAAATATTTTATTTTTATAACCTTCTACAGTAGGGGGCTAATGGATAATTGCTTAATAATCTATCGGACATACCTATAGAATACCAATGATGAAATTCGATTAAACTTTGCTATTTATTTTGTTTTTAATGGCAATTCCCCATTAATGCTCGGAGTACTCTCGGCCGGTGGTCTGCCAATTTATCCTGCATAAAGCTGAAAATTCCTTACCAACCTAAAACATTTAATTAGAGAAACCGCAGTTCTAATGGATGCAAGTATACATAGACATACTTTAGAAAGGAGATACTTTTTCAAAACCTTCCCGGAAATTTGTGTTTGGAATTGTCATAAAGACTGGGTGATGATTGTATGTTAAACACTGTTTTTAGATACCTATATGATGATCTATGCGTATAGAGCGCCGAAGAGGGTGAATCTCTTTACACTATTCTCACAAAAATTATGCGATTTAGTCCAGTTAGACACATTTTATTACAGGGTTGGTTGGTGAAAAAAGTTTTCTCCAAAAACGAATTCCAGATACAGTAATTTTCTTCACACTAGTATAAGTAGTTTTTTGGGATATTTGAGAATAACCAATTAAATTGTTAAAAATTTCCTTTATTTTAGGAGTTTTATTAAGGATAACATGATCGTTCTGCTATAAACAAATGTACATTTAATTTTTTAATGACTTTCGCCTATATTAAATATTCCAATTACGAACATTAAAATTATAAATACAGTGATATTTATTGACAAGAAGACATGGGGATTTATGAGTATTGTTTTTCCCTGTATCTACTTTTAAATGACAAAATCCCTTCTGAAGGGCGCATAGTTTTATGCAAAGCGGCTTTTTAAAATAAATAAACATCTGGCTGTCATATTAATTAGTTTGAATATACAGTGAGTTTTTTTTAAATGCGAACATAGGAGTTTGCATACAATGTAATTTCCCTATGTTCGATTTTTAAAAAAACACTATCTATTGAGTAGTTCAAATGAATAGTAGACACAATTGGCAGCTGTCACATTTTAAAAATACCGCCGTCCAAGTTAATTACGAAATCGGTTAGGTTATTGCTTAGAATGTCGAGGAGGACACTTCGAACATTTATTGTAATTGTTTCCGGTATTTATTTTCTTATTTTCTTCATTTATGTATTGAATAGATCAAATTAGTAGAATACCAGGTGCACATGACCTACAAATAATTGAAGGTTGGTTCACAATGAGTTGTGGTGTCAGTGCGTGGCCTGTGAGTCAAGTTATCGTAAGTTTAAGAAAAATGTATCCTAAAGTTGCTATGGCCTCACATGGCTTCTTTAAAAAAATCTTACCGAGTGCTCTTCATCATAAAGACTATAGAGTTGCTGTTCATAGTCACACAAATTGCGCGATTTGGGATGTGAACCGCGCACATCTCATAGATTGATGTGTTTTTTTTAAAATCGAACATAGGGAAATTACATTGCATGCAAACTCCTATGTTCGCATTTAAAAAAACTCACTGTAGTTGCTTTGGCTTAACAGAAAATAAACTTTTACGCTCCTTGAACTCTTACTCTATTTTTGTAGGCCCATCTGGGAAAGTTTTTGCTGGATTTGTACCAGCGACCTATGGATTTCAATCATCAGTTCACCATCTACAGTCCACCGCTGTACCATCTGAGCTATCGAAGGTATTTATTCAAAAACAACGCCAATGTTAATGACAATATGTGTAAAATAGTGAATGGCAAACCAGTAAATCATTTCTATAATGTTAATTAAAGCAAAACTGACTAATTTGTTACTCTAATGAGGGCTGTCTCTAAGCACACAAGTGAAACAATTTCAATTAATTATTAAATAATAGAATGCGATATAATAACGCGAAATTAAATTTCCCGGCAATTAATCTCAATTACAGTTAATTTTCGAACAATGTAATACGTTACGAAATTAAGATTAAATGGGTTATCTCGACAAGAAATTTGCGAGAAACAAGTTTATAGCTTTCGGCTTGTTGCTAATTATGCAATCGATCAACTCTACAAAATGTAAACAGTCTTCAGTCTTTGCAAATTAATTTGAACTACTGCCCTACAAGAGACCCTCCTGTGAATTAATCGAAAAATAACCAGTCTCCAAGTTTCCTAATTATACTTCGCCAAAGCAACATGAGGCTTAAAGTTAGTCATATGAAAGGCATGTTTTAAACATACAGAGAAATATAAATTTTATTGTAAAATAATTTGCCGAATTTATGATCTCTAATCGCTCCATAGAAAAAATCTTACAATTAATTTCGTTGTATTAGGTGTATTTTGTATATATACGGTGTATTTTGAATAAAAATAAATCTTGGATAAAAATAGACATTCCTTCGAACCGGATTTGAACCAGCGACCTATGGATATCGGCTTCGGAAATCAACTACAGTCCACCGCTCTACCAACTGAGCTATCGAAGGTTGGTGGATGATCGGATTTGAGTGAATCAAGAGCGATTTCAAGACAATTTCATTTAAATAAAAATAGATAATCCTTCGAGCCGGATTTGAACCAGCGACCTATGGATATCGGCTTGGGAAATCAACTACAGTCCACCGCTCTACCAACTGAGCTATCGAAGGTTGGTGGATGATCGGATTTGAGTGAATCAAGAGCGATTTCAAGACAATTTCATTTAAATAAAAATAGATAATCCTTCGAGCCGGATTTGAACCAGCGACCTATGGATATCGGCTTAGGAAATCAACTACAGTCCACCGCTCTACCAACTGAGCTATCGAAGGTTGGTGAATAATGGGATTTGAGTGAGTCAAGAGGGATTTCAAGGCAATTTCATTTAAATGACAAAAGATAATCCTTCGAGCCGGATTTGAACCAGCGACCTATGGATATCGGCATGGGAAATCAACTACAGTCCACCGCTCTACCAACTGAGCTATCGAAGGTTGGTGAATAATGGGATTTGAGTGAGTCAAGAGGGATTTCAAGACAATTTCATTTAAATGACAAAAGATAATCCTTCGAGCCGCGACCTATTGAACCAGCGACCTAGCTATCGAAGATATCGGCAAGACAATGGAAAATCAACTACAGTCCACCGCTCTACCAACTGAGATAATCCTTCGATTTGAACCAGCGACCTATGGATATCGGCATGGGAAATCAACTACAGTCCACCGCTCTACCAACTGAGCTATCGAAGGTTGGTGAATAATGGGATTTGAGTGAGTCAAGAGGGATTTCAAGACAATTTCATTTAAATGACAAAAGATAATCCTTCGAGCCGGATTTGAACCAGCGACCTATGGATATCGGCTTGGGAAATCAACTACAGTCCACCGCTCTACCAACTGAGCTATCGAAGGTTGGTAGATAGTGGGATGTGAATGGGTAAAGAGCGATTTTAAGATAATTTCATTAAAAAAAATAGACAAATCCTTCGAACCGGATTTGAACCAGCGACCTATGAATATTGGTTTCGGATATCAACTATAAGTCCACAGCTCTACCAACTCAGCTATCAGCAACTGATAAACTTTGATTTTACACTACAGTAGACACAATGCAATATTTTCAACGTTAAGGTTAAATGTTATCATACCAAATGAAACAAATTATCTACTTGATTTACGATGCACTTATTGTTTAAATAATCGTAGATCATTTTTTCCAGTACCTAATCACGCTATATAATTGTTTAAACTTACCTAGGAACAAACTTAGGGTAGGGTAGGAATTGAGCGAATCACTCACCTGTAACAAAATTAAAACTATTAGTTTTCAGGACTAATTGCTAATTATAACAGCTAATATTACTAACATTTTGCAATACGACTGGATATGTCAATCAATAGTCAATAGGAAAAAGTTGGGGGGACAAACTTAATCAAAAATTTAATATTCTTTTAACTTGGTTTTTAATTTGGTTGTTCATACAAACGTATCAAAGGATAAAGCGTGGTATTCAAGTCTCTCGCTATTGATTTGGTGTACGCATTCTATTCTCCCCAAAAAAGGGAATGCATATACAATCGGAATATTTAAATTCACTCGAATCCAAGGATAAACTTGAAGGATGGCAAAATTGGAGAATAGCACAAAAATACGTAGATCAAAACACACCCTAATCTGACTTACTTGTATAAATGAAGTAGCTGTAGAACGTAGAAAGAAACATATAAATTAAAATAGAGGCTGAGAAGCAGTGTGTTATTTGGCGAAAGTAATGAAACGAATAATGTTAATGCTGTGACTGGCTGGTTTTCAAGGTAGAATATAAAAGAACTACGACGAGTTTCAATATACATCTTCAGAAAATACAACTAGACTAAACAGTAGTTTACAAGGGAAGGATCGTGAGCTTGTTCAATTGTTGTTAATTTACGACGTCATTGTTCCCAATGAATGTGAGAATTTCATGGGCCTCTTCCTGACCGGTGTACCATCTATATTGGATTTTAGCAACTGGATTGAAGTTAAAGCCTACCACATAGCGAGAGTTCCTGTGCATAATTCTTTGATTTCTCAGACACAGAAAAAGCCGACGTCAAAGAAATATCAAATTCTTCACACTTCCAACTTTACAAGTAAGAAAGAACTGTGTCTTATGCGAAAAGCATTTCGTCAATTCCGTGCTAATATTTTGACAGTTATACACGTTATTTTAGTTTACACTTTGCTGCTTGTTTTTTTTTTATTGTAAGTTTTCCGTCTCCAGTTGTATACAAACTCGTCTTTTTCAACACGCACATAGCTTGGATTTACGATATAAGGTATGTAATTCGCTTAGTGATTTTAGATGTAAAACTGTACCTCACCTCACCTTGTTTCAGAAGCCATAAATCATGAGTTTGGAGAGAAAATTTGTTCACTCTGAAGCTCGTAATATAATTAGTAGAGTAGTCGAATCCTTTAATTGCCAAAAAGAAGCAAGTCGCTGATGTTTCTCTGTGGAAAAGTTAACCGAGTTAGCAGCCGTGGGCGATGAAGTATTGGGAGTTTACAAATCCTTTAGGTTCATTACGCTTGAGTGTGGTTGCTGGCTTCATTTTTTTAATGGATTTCAATCAATCAACTGGTATGTTGCAAGTGTACTTGGAGTGCAATAAAAACCGTGGGCAAGCAGGGAATGATTCCCTCATCAAGATCCTCCAGAACCAGTTTGCTAGGCTGGAAGAAGAGCTACTAAACAGTGGCTCCTGACACCAATCAGAAAGATGAGCAATTTTCACAAATGTTTTTCAAAGAAGATATAATTCTGGGATAATGATAATAATGCCACAACAAAGTTCATTAAACAAAACTAAACTTAAGATCAAGAACGAGTTATTTACACCCTCCCTCGGTTTATGATCATCCCCTAAGCATAACAATCTAATCTTTTAAGAGGTCAGAAGCTATTTGATCCAAAACAAATTGGTTCCTGGGTGAAAGGACTACATATATGCTTCCCAAAAAAATGTAGCACACAGCTATACTCATTTTTATACAGCAGTTTTGGTGAAAAAATGCTCTACACCCACACACCAGTTCAAATCAGATATGTTAACCATTGCTATAATTTGTCCCAGCATTTCATATGAATGCATCGTTTTTATATGATAAATTTACAAAACGGTAAAACAATCGGCCCTAATTGCATAATACAGTGCGGAAGGATAATTAGAATAAAACAACGAAACTCACAACTTTAAATCCGTAATTTAAATTCAACACCACTACATACCACTGTTTATTAGCTTCTTAAAGATGTAACAAAGACAGCTACAAATTACCGTAGAATGTTGCAGGAAAAGGAAATACGGCTTACGGCAGCGCCGGAAAAAAAGGTAGTTTATTTTGAGAGTGCGGCTTTTCGTCAAACCTGGACTAAACAACGCAACGCGGAAAGGAATTGTGCAAACTCATCAATCTTTATCAGTCAAAAAACCCCTTATACACGTAAGCAACGAACTTTGATGGATGTTCGTGGTCAACATTTAGTAGAGGTCCGCTTTTAGCGTAACCTTATTTTCGTCTTTGTACATCGGGTTACCTTTATTGCGTTATTCCTTAGTCAGTTTTCAATTCCCGATGGAAATCGTCGTCCGTTTTTCTCTCGTATAAATAGACTAAAAACCGATAACGGGCCAGAATCCCTTGCTACGATGAGATTTTATGTGAAGTATAACGCTATTGTTGTTAAACGAATATCTTTTGGGTTTATTAACGATTTCCACTCAAAGCACTCGAGAAAATAATGTAATGAGTGAATATAAAAATAAGGGCATGGTCCATTTAACGCTTTTAAGGAAGAAGAGACTTCACAAAGTCCACGAATTTCGGACATACACGACGGGCTTACCCTGAAAAATTTCTTTTTCGGATTATTCCAGACATTTGTAATGAGGGAACGGAAGCAGGTGAGGAAAAGCGAAAACTGAGACATTTCAATCCAAATGCACAAACTATTACTGAAACTGGATCGATTTCTGCATTTCTAGACTTGCAGAATTAATTAAGAATATCTCTTATTTTGATACTAGAACATTACATCATATAGTTCAAGAAACGTTTAAATAAAGATTACCAGTCACTGAGCAAACTACAGGGTGCGGCAGGGAAACTTGCTGATCTGAATGTGGCGCCAATGAGCGACGCGTGGTCAGAAAAGGATAGGGAGAGCCCCATTCGAAAGAGGGCGCCCTGAATTTTTGTGACAGCTTAAGTCAGTAGTCATCATGCGTTGGACAAAGGTGGAGCGTGCGTTCGCCATCGAGGCCTACTTTTCCAACGGCCTTTCGGTGATCGCCACCCAACGTGCCTTCCGAACTCAATTTAATATTCATCCCGCGGGTCCCCTTCCTGGCCGGCAATCAATCGTTTCGTGGGTGCGTGAATTCAGGCAAAGTGGCAGTGTGGTAAAAAAAGGGCCTGGAGGTCGACGGACTGCCAGAACCCCAGAAAATGTTGAGATTTTTTTCTATGGGGATATCTCAAATTCAGTGTTTACAATGACAAACCACGGACCCTGCAACACCTGAAGGACAACATTCGCCAAGCCATCGCCAATATTCCCGTCGATATGCTCGAAAGAGTGGAGCGAAACTTCCATACGCGGGTCGATCAGTGTATCGCTAATGAGGGCCGCCATTTTCCTGATGTCATTTTTAAAACGAATTAAAAGAAAAATTCAGGATTTGTACAATACGTTAAAAAAGAATTAAATCAATATGTGAAATACTTTTTCTTTTATTGACCTTTCAAATCAGCAAGTTTCCTTGCCGCACCCTGTACTAGGAACGTAATTAAAAGATATCATTGTCAACAATTATGCCCAACTATAATCCGAGTTTCGCCTTGAATTCAGTTCATAAAGGACAACTTTTATAATCATCCGAAGTTCTTTTGAAATTAACTCTTGCAAGCTTTAATTTCTAGGAACTTGTTTCTTCACTTTAATTTAAATTGAAAGAGACGCATCGCCACCACATTCAACGTACAGTTTATAGCAAAGTAATTATCTGACCAAAAATCGCATAGGCGAAGTACCCAAACCCATCAAATCAATAACTTCGTTTTGCATTCTACTGGGGTTTGTTGTTATACTAAGTGATTACGTTTAGATCCGATCCGTAAAACCCCATTAAAAAATTTAAATGACAACATTTTCATGAGTGGCACATCATTGAAAAGCTCTTTCAAATTATTTTAGTATTGAAATTTATTTCTACTGTTTTTTTGTAAATTTTTTTCAGGAAAATCCACTAAAATAGAACGAATTCCAATTGTTTGCATAAACCGTCCCTGACCTTACTGATTTAATAACTAATAACTGTAATTTTTTTTAATCCAGGAAGCCTTCGACAGCTTTATTTTATTTTATTGGCGTACAATTGATTATTAAACCTATATCTTCATCAATAGTAAATTTTTCAATGTATGGAGTCCCAAAAATGAAGTATTTATTTTAAAAAAACTAGTGCGAGAGCTTGACATTACGATATTTACGAACCCACAACTCGTCAATAAGCAGGAATTTTGTTATTACATTATTTTGCATGCCACTAGAGAAAATTCTTCGAGAAATTCGAGATAAAGTTGGCTTATAAAAAATGCTATACGAAAAATAGGCTTTATTGAATCAGCAACAAGTTTACGTTTTTATTATTTACATCGAGCAACCACAAAAACAAGGGTAGATCGTAAAATACGCGCAACTAAGCAGTTTTATGTCTTAAAACCGACAACAAAATATCAAATCGACCGTTTTCGTGAATGGATATTAAAAAGAAAATAAGATTCTTCGGTCTCTAGCCGGCCCTAGCGTATACTTTTTAGGGCTTCGTTTTATTCAACGACCTTCATTCAAAATCAGAAAATATATAGGAGATATTTGTCAATTATTTGTACCTAAATCCCATATAAACAGTGATTGAATTGGTCAGGGCAAAAAAGAGATGTGTCCAAGAATTGTAATTAGTTAAAAATGTGAAACAAGTAAAATAGTATAGCGTACACTGCACGGAGAAAAATGGATTGTTAAAATCATATAGTAAAAATTATATTGTAATCAGTACGAGAAGCTATTATTAAATCAAACAAACCTTGACACACACTGTACAATATAAATATGTCTAATCAAAATTATTCTCACTATAATAATGATATTGTATTAAATATGATCTTAGATATTTAAATATATCCAAGAGCAAATAGATAATAAACATTAAAATATAGTTTATTATATGGGTTTATTATTTGTGTATAATACAGTCTAGTATATAACGCATTCTTAAATGAAAACCTTGCGGTTGAAAGATTGTTAGTTTAACAACCCATATAATAATTTTTAACATATGTAATTGTAATGCGTATGTGTATGTGGCTCGCAATTTTGGTGAAGTTTATAGATGAATTCTATACCACTTATAATCATGAGTGATGTTCCAGAGATTTTGAGGGTTGAGCCAATACAATATGGCAGTATAAGTACAACAAAACTGTATTATATTGATTATTATACCTTATTGTTGCAAATATATCATGATTTTTGAACTTATAATTTTATATATTCGAAACCAATATGTGTGTATCCTGATTTTTGGTAAACTGCCTTTTTTTGAGCCTCGAAAAAAAATTGTCTCAGATCGACCCGGAAAAAAATTTTCTTATAGAATGTGGCCTGTAGAATCCATAATTTCAAACAGTTCCAAGATTGGGCTACTAGTTCAAAAGTTACACCCCTTTGAATTTTCTTTCGAAATTGGTTTCTAGTCTATAACTTTTGATTGAGAAGTCTGATCGAAAAAGTACGAATTGTTTTGGATTCTACGCACCAAAATTAATAAGAATTCCCGAGAAATTTTGGTGCAGTCGATTTTTGGCAGGGTGTGTATATTAGTTCCAATAATCTAAGTTACTTATTAATACAAAGCGGAGATGTTAATTCAACTACTGCCGTATTACAAAAGCATGAGATGGTTGCCGTTACATACAGTTTTTTTTTGTATGAGTTAAAACAATATACAGTAAAACTAGCTACACACTTGCAACAATATGTATATGATAAATTTTATTATAATTCTTCACGTATTACGTATTATATTTTTTGATAGCTATTATTATATTTTCAATTACCTTTAACATACATTTTTCTCCGTGTGTACAGTAAGCTATAGAAAGCACACAACATTTTCTATGACTAAAACGAAAAACTGTTCTTCAATTAATTGAACTGATCCAAGTAGTGTTAGAAATCGTACACCTTGGAAACTAAATCTTGCTATTCCATTAGACAGAAAAAATGGATAGCTGTCAAAAAAACCAGACCAGCGACCAATATTGTAGCTCAATATATCCTTCTGCAAATGCGTATTATGTATTATTAAAGAAGGCCTTAGAAGAAACCCCGCCCATTCAAAAATAAAAGCCAATAAATAAATAAATTTTTTTAAATAAGTATAAGAACAGAAAGAACATAATGAAACTAGTAAAATTATCAATTTACAAACTATTTTCCTTAATTTGACTTTTTATCTTAAACTTGAGTATGTAATATAATAAGTTTTTAATGCTACTATATCCAAAAATTGTTCGGTTTAAGAATATGTAATAAAAACTAGTGATTGCTATTTAAAAATTAAAAAATGCCCCCTTGAATCATGCAGAAGTACGTAGATTGGTGGCAAAATTTTTATAGTTTTGGATACCATAAAAAGCTTCTTTAAAAATTGTTGTTATATATTCAGTGTTAAAAAAAAGCATTTTCTCCCTTGTACATCCCCAGCATCAAAGGTTTTCAAGTTATTCAAGATTTTTCAAAATTTTTGACGTTTGACTGGATGCTACAAGAGAATGATTTAAAATTTGATCGCCCTTCTAGGTACATGTTTTGTTTGAAAAATTACCTTTATAAGGTTTGAAGTTTTAAAATTGGACCATTAGTAGAAAGTTAAACGCGCGTAGTCACAGAGGTTCGCTAATTTAATTCGTACCTTCGTCTGCAAATGAAACACGCGGTTTTCTTGAGTGAAACCGACGTGCTAAATTAGTTTGCACGAGTAAACGAAAGGGATTAAACGACTCTTGGTGTGATCGCAAACTGATGAGGTTGGTTTAAATGTGAAGTTAGGATGACGAGGGTGAGAACGAAATATGGGCACATCTATAAATCTGTAATTACGTTTATGATTAAATGGGATAAATGGGTATAGGCGTCTTTTCGAGCAGAAATATTTTAAGGAGCCACATTATACGCCGCAAATGCAGGTTTGGAAAATGCACTCTCATATAGATTACAGCGGATTAAGTTAATACATGCTCTACAATAAACATATTTTTTCCAATGCCTACATTGTTTTATTGAATTAAATCCCTAATTTTTGTGCATTAACAGGTATTTTAATCCCTAGGATTTTAATCCCTCATTTTTATTTTTTTTGTGAACAAGTCATGGAAAAATGGATTTAAATCGGTCGATATTGGAAAAAATAGTATAAGCAACACTGCATTAAACTAGTTTTTGTTCCCTTAAGAATATTAAAGCCATTCTGTCAGGAACAAAAACTCTTTTTAATCCCTTGTTAATATACTATTAAGATACGTGTGTATAATTGGTCGTTGCTCGTGCTTTAAAGACTTGATTATACACTTGTTTCTTAATATACTATTTCACAATACGTTCAACCTCGCGTTCAACTTATTTTTTGCCTACACTAATTAAAAAATGAGTGATAAATGTAACAACTTTATTTGTCAGTCAAGTTGGATTTTAGTCTGACACATCTGTTCGTGTGATAAAATATCGGGAAAAAACTTTTCAATCAAAATACAAACAACTCCCATTCCCCAATCCACCGTGTTGCGTTGTAGATATTCCACGTCCCGTTTAAATTGCACGAGATTCGAATATTGCAACTGATTTCAGACGTAAATGTGTAAACATGAAACTGACAGGAAATTTAGTTTCCCCATTTTTTAAAAAGCCTTTCGCTCAGCTTATTTTATTACGGCAGATGTGCAAATCTATTGTAATTTTTTTTTATTCGAATTCGTGCGAAATGGAGGAGGAAATAAAAAGTGTTTTGTAGAAAATTAATAACGCCTCAGGCAAAAGTTGCGAAATGAAAGTTTCGGGAAAGTAATATTTGTATGAAAGCGAACTTCAAAATCGTTCAAGAAAAATAATTTTTTGACAGCAGATCGACAATTGCCACTGATTCGCCAAAGTAGGAAGCTACCAAGAAATGAGAGAGCTTTTAGTTTCATAGAGGTGCAAATTTCATCGTAATTGAACTTGCAAAGTAAATGGATATTGAATGAAATTAACGTGGTAATTGCCATAAACTTTTTGTCGCCCCCTTTCCCTATGTCGTCAATTTAGACATCCTTTCCATCAGTTCGATTACAACACACGGCGTTTGAACTTCCTAAAGAGTTTAATATCCCTCGCGCGAACACTTTAAGCGAGGGTTTCGGGTTGGTAATTAAATATTGGAACATGTCAAAGAGTGGATTAAAATTGGACGGAAAAACGGATCTCGCGCCCAAACCTGTACTGAAATAAAATTTTATTCAGAATGTGGAAACCATTTCGATGTATGTAGAATATTGGTCTGTGCGTTAGCGGAATAGAAATTTGGCGCGGATGCAATCTAGTTTCCCCCGAAAATGGGAACGATGAATTCAAATCAAGAAAAATAATGCAGGCAAGACCAATTGAATGTGATTAGGCAGTAGTTCACAACAGGTGCGTCGCGACCCCCCTTACGTCCGCGGGGATCGCGAAATACACGGGAAAAATTAAAAACATTTAGTAACTATTGTAAACGTTTTTATTATGTATTTAAAAAAATTATCGTTTATAGGGGGGTGGGTATACAATACTCAAAAATAAAGGCAAAATAAAATAAATAAATAAATAAATA
The DNA here is from genome assembly GCF_008802855.1 of Photinus pyralis. Lineage (NCBI taxonomy): Eukaryota > Metazoa > Arthropoda > Insecta > Coleoptera > Lampyridae > Photinus > Photinus pyralis. Next base: position 42,202,605 of record NW_022170249.1, read on the forward strand.
GACCTAAAAAGGGGTCGCACTGTCTAAAAGGTTGAGAACCACTGCGATACGGTGTAAAGACATTGCAATGAATGTTGGATCCGTCTACAACGAAAGAACCGTCGAAGAAGCAGTTGTATGTTGAGAGTGAATATTAGGAAAATATGGGGACCAAATGAGAAAGAATTTTTAAGTAACTTTTCAAAAGTTTACATAAAGCATTTAAAATTTGCACCACTTTTTTAAGGGAGGGGTGGGGGGCACCCGATGATTTTTATTCTAATTTAAAGTATATGTTTAAAGCAAACAAGATGTACCGATGGCATTTTTATTCAAATAATTTCTACCGATTGTTGAATGAACTGAATTCTTTCCTTCTTTTATACCACTTTTTACCTGAGCTAGCTGGCACCAAACGTGCCAGGTAAGTTACAAAGGTAAGCCAACATAACCAGACGAAGGGATCGCCAGCAGAATTTACACCACGATCCGGAGAAAGAATTTAACGCTTTAGAAGATACCAATAAGCATTAGTGGGGTAGAATTACCGAACCACCTTTTTATTTGTAACCATCCGTTACCAAATGTTACCCAAGAGTGGGGCTGTAGAGTGAGGATCATTACAAAATGGCACCCAATCGGTGGGCTCGGAAGTCTTAATGCAAATAAATCTCTACCAGTGGCGTACCGAAGAAAATTTTTAAGAAACAAGATGCGTGATTCTCTCTCTCTAACTTTGAATTTGTTATTTTTTTACCAGCTTGCAAAAAAATAAAGCATATTATTATTATTATAAAAATCAAAAACCAACATTTTTAGAACCATCGCATCGTATGGAATTAAAATTCCGTTTTAAGAAAGCAACTCGAATAATTGAGAAGAATAAAATGGAGCGAACACAATGTCTTCAGTCAAGAAATTATAGCTCCGGCACCACAAACACAAAAAAAGGACTTGACAATGTTAGTGAAAATACTGCAAGAAATGATAACAGGACAAGAAAAAATGGAAGAAAAAATAGAGACAAGACTAGAAAAATAGAAGCAGGACAACAAGAAATGAAAGCAGGACAAGATTAAATTATCAAAAGTCAAGAAAGTCACAAAGAAGAATTCGAAAAACGATCCGTCGTGCAAGAAAAGAATGTTGAAAGCTTGCATCAGCAGCATGTAGGATTTACCCAACAAGGATGACTACGAATTTAAACAAAATAGAACAGAAAATCACCAGAAATGAAAAAAATCACCGATTAAAAAATAACTAACCTGAACAACAAAGTAGGAAGAGATATGGAAGAAATTGAAGAGGTAAATGAAAAAAATAAAAAAAGACAACACGATTACCAATCTGAATACGAGCATTGTAATTTACAAGTCTGAAGGATTAGGAATGCAGAAACCTAAGAAGTTTGATGGCAGCTATAGAAGCGTACACCCTCTGAAATTTTTGAAATCCCTAGAGAATTACTGAATGAATATGCACCTACAGGGTGCGCTAAAGCGGTGGGCAGACCTACACCAAAAGCAGTAGAGAATTTTTAGAGAATTCAAGAAAGAATTTTTGGAACAATTCTGCTCACCTGAAAAACAAAATCAACTCAATACTCCAAGACTTTATGGTGCAATAAATGGAGGTTACACCGTCCATGTGTGGTACTGAGTGTCGAAAATTGCACATTTGGAACCTCGAATAAATGAAGATCAAAATTACTTGAATGACTAGTGGGTCATTTCCCCAGGAACGTCCAAATGATAATATTATATGCATCGCACGAAAATATCATAATAATCAAACAACCCAAATGAAGAAATAACTGGAGTGCTGGAAGTTAAACATGATTCTTTGGAGGAGTCAAATTAAAAGAGTACTTGGAGGATCAGTTAGTTATGAAAAAGTAGAACAAGCAGGAAATTTAAGCAGATTAATTCAAGACCGACAACAAGTAAAGAAAGAAATTGAAGAAGATGAAGAAGAAGCTATGGAAAGCCACCGTTTATATACTACTTGAACTCAGAAACAGTCCAATATCTCAAATATTCATGTTGTTTAAAAGAGAACCATTCAATTTATCAAGTAATTTTTTTAGGTATTTATTAGACTTTTTGGTTTGCCTCCTTTTACAAAGGATTTTTATATGAAAAGGTTTTGTTGCAGAAATGGTGAAATTGGTTCTAAATTGTCGTGATAACCAATAAAGCTGCGGTCTCTCATTCTGTAGTCTTGATTTAATAATGAAAATACGGAAGCAACTGATTAATTTTCCTTTTTTAATTTCAATACTTTAACAATATAACAGTTCATAAACCATTCTCCATCAAACTCGGGAATAATAAAAGAGCATAATCCAATAAGGAACGGAAATTGAGGGTGGTATAAAATACCTTTGACAGAAATGCCATTGTCGGCATTTAAAGAGATTCTGTTTCAATGGTACAAAAGTAGAGAAATTAAGTCAGAAGTAATTGAGAGATTTCTTTGAAGTACGTACGGCAAAGTACGAATATTAGTCAAGGTAAAAAATTCACTTTCTTAGTAACTCCTTCACCCTTCACAATTAAAAATTAGGAAAACCTTTTGAATAGAAAACCAAACAAGATAATTTAGTTAAACTGTGGACATTACATGCGTGATTCTTGGTCCCCCATCAGTTGAAAAAGTTTTAAATTTTTAATTGGACGTTTGGTGCTACGAGCAGAAATTTGAATGCTAATTTTATCTCGACATTTCTACATTGCGATGTGTCAATTTAAGTTCCAAGTTGAGTCTGAAAACGTAGTAGTCGCGTAATTGTGAAATATTCCACAAATGAGGTCTTTTCAAATCAATACTAAGCATTTGCAATAAATTCACGAACCGTATTACGGTTGTTTTAAAGCCTCAATCCGCTTGTAAAAAGATCGTAGAAGAGTATCATTTGCAGGCAAGCAATAAATAAGGAACCCCCGAACAGAATAAAAGGAAAAACCAGCACTTTGTCGTACACAATATGCGCCATTATTGTTTTTCTTCTGACTGAATAATTTATAAAAAAAACTTGAAAAACAAACTTTTTTTAAAGCAATGCCACTTACCGACATGCTAGGAGTCATCTAAGCATACATTAGCTTCCGGATATTGCGGGCTTCTTTTGAAAACGCGTACAATAGACGAATTTCTCGCGAAAGAAAGTAATACAAGCAGAGAAAAAATAGTGACAGTTCACCCAAATATATTGAAAATAAAAATCTGAACCGTTTCGCGAAATAAGCATAAATCGTGACCTACATCGAAAATCGAAAGAGTCTATAAAGAGAAATCAATGATAAATATTCAAACCAACGCTGAATACTTTAGTCCATGTGTCGCAGAAAAAAAACGTGACTAGCTTGAAAATATTGGAAAAGGGCATTATTCTTACAATGCGCTTTTGAACGCATGACGGACGAATGCCCTCAAACATGCGGGATGTTTGGGATGTAAAAGAGGTTTACGACGCCGAAGACTTTTAACGACCCGCATTGAATTTTATTTCGCGTATTTCCTACTTCAAAGATGAACTGTGGAAGAACGGCAATTGTATTTTATTCATCTTCCAGAGATATATGGGATGATTAAGTGCCAACGCCGAGCAGAGTTTTACACGCGACGAGAAAATTAAATGGCGATGTTTATGAGGTCGTAATAAAAAAATAAGGAAAAATAACATAAAAAGTGCTGGAACAAATTCTATTCAGCTTTCTGAAAATTAAAGTTTGATTTGTATTATTATTAAATTAGAGCGCTGTCAGCGTTACGTTTTCCATATTCATTAAGTTTGCGACCGACTTCTTATTCCGATTAAAAAAGTTTTTTAGAAGGCATCTTTCTCAGTTACAAAACATAATCTGGACCAGTCGAGATTATTTGGCGAAAGACAACATCCTGAATGGGATTGTCTGTTTATTTATCCTCAATCCTTGAGATTCGTTTCCTGCGTTCGTTAGCGATTGCTAGTTGAAAATCCTTTTTTCGCATTGGGAGAAGTTTTAATGCCGTTTCGGATGCTGACATAATATTTCTCTATCCCTACAGAAACGCCATGTAAATAAAAAATTAATTAAAGTAGATTTAAGACGATTCTTATGATCACCATCGGGGGTTAAAGTATGCTTGTTAAAAAAGCACAAAGTAAAATTGATGAATTGAAATATCAAACATTTATTTTTCTAAAGTTGAAAAATTTTATACATTATGAAACTACCTTTTATTATCGTTCTTGGTGGATAAGCTACGATAGTTAGTGTTAAAAAAAAACACTATATTGGCTGCTAAGTCGAAGTTGTGTGTAACGGAAATATGAAACGCTCAAATGTTAGAAGACGGAACGTGCTAGGGTGGGGGCTAAATTTGAAATGCGACAGCAACAAGTTCGTGAAAGTAAATTACTAGTGGTTTGAGATCGGCAGTGGTTAGATAAATGCACCATTAGTAGGGTGTAATTCATAAGTAAAACTCGCAAGCAAACGTCTAAAAAGTTATGACCATATTTCGTAAACTAAACATCAGCCACATTATTTTCCGATATAGGTATCATGTTTCAAAAATAGGATCCAAAGCATAAAATGCGGTAGAAGAGTCAGATTGACTTTCTTATGCCCGTTTGCACCGACAAATTTAAGCGGTTAAAATCCATGGCAACGATTATTGAGACAATGGTTGCCATGGATTTTAAGCTACCCATAAGCTAAGCTCCGCTTAAATTTGTTGGTGCAAACGGACATTACTGATGTAAAGTCTTATGACTGACGCTTTGCAACAGCAAAGAACTCCATTCACAGAGTTTGGAAGCGAACTAATTAACCTCGAAGGTGAAGCGAAGATAAGCAATCCGTATAGCATTTAAGAAGAAAGGATGATTCAATACAAAAGTTACGTAAAGGAGATCTATAAGACTACTATTCTCATAAAGGAAAATAACTTCCCCCTTTTCTAAGCACCAGAGCCACAGCCACAATCATAAAAAAACGAAATTTTGAGAGAACACGCATCTGTTTTAAGACAGATGTACGTGTATAGCCACACGGTCAAAAGAAGGAAGAATCGATAAGTTTTTCGCACATGAAGCGTAAGTCTTTGCCCTTTCATAGCAGGAAATTTTGAAAAAAATTACCAATCAAATAGGTTCGATGTTCTAGCCTGCCTTGATAAAGAGGCTGCTGCTGTACAGCCTCCCGGTAACATGGCAGAAATTCCGCCGTTCTACGATTGTGGATGGAGGTGCTCCGATTCAGTAATTTTGGGGGCGGTTAAGGCTGATGAATTTTTGAAATGAATGACATTTACGTAATATTGAGATTTTCGGCGTGGCGGGGGCTGGACGTGCCCTAGGAAAATTTCAAACTTTCCATTTTACTTTGGGAAACGTAATGGCGATAAATAAATACAACCTAGGAATGTTTGGACACGAATTCTATACATTATTTCCACTGATATTAAATCTAAAAATATCAACTTCTAAATATGTCTAGGGAAGATACGGTAATTGATCAGTTTAATGATACTTGATACTTAGACATATGCCTGGCGTCGCCGCCTCTCCCAGAATTTAGTCATCAACTATACAAAAATTAAAAAATTAAATTTGGTTTTTAAACATTTGATTTCTGTTCCAAAGTCCAAATTGCAAATTTAGGGACTAATTGCTGGTAGAATTGTACTTGACCTGATTAAAATTGAAGGTTACAAAGTTAATATGGATGATTTTTTAAATAGGAATATTCAAAAATATTGTGGTGGGGAGAGTAAAGAGTCTAGTTTTTGATTCAGGTTGTGCTTGTGTGTCATTATGTAAATAAATACTCAAAATAAGAATACAAAAACACATACATCGACTTACCGAAAAAGCCTTCAGGAAAACGAGGCACTGTATTATGCCCTCCATCGTATCGCCAGTAAGACAAAAAGTTCCTGTTAAATGTCTACCTCTTCGGCTGACTGCCGCAGTCGTAGCTAAACTGGCATGGACCAGCGCTCTTCGTGGAAGAGAGTTGTTGCCTGCCAAAGCCGGTGGCAATGGCTTAGCGGCTCTCATTAATCGTTCTATGGAGTCCATAGCAGCGATTTATACAAGTCTTTTTTTTCAAAATACCACACTTAGTCAACACAGATATAGTTACATTTTAAACTAAAAGAATAAATTACTTAATGATAGGAAGCTTTTACAAAAACGAAATTTACTGGCGAATTTTCATTTCGTCACCTACAAGTCACGCTGGTTACTAAGCATAAAAATATCGTTCCATTGAATTCGCTTTAAAATTTATTTATCTAAACAAAAATTGAGTTACTTATATGAATTCCATTACAAAGCAAAGTGGAAGCTTTTAAAGCACCTTTGCTCTTTGCTGAAAAATTATGTAAATGCAAGCCTTTTATATCCCTACATGAAATAAAAGCCGAGCCTCCGTTTTTTTTTCAATTTTTTCCAAAAAAACTCGATTCGATTAACGATCAAAATTGTTTATGTGCCTTTTTTGGTTTTAGATCAGCGATCCTAATCAAAACGCAAATTTCGCTTTATTTCGCAGATGTAAATTTGGTGAACTGAGGCCTAATGCGGGAAGACATGGAAAAATTGCTAAATCACTCGACCTAAAAAACAGAACGCCGGATTAGCAGTGAGGGGGCAATTTGAATTTTAAATCAAATGGAAGAATCGCAATTTATCGGTTTACGCGTCGTTCGTAATCTAAAGATTCCTGCCGTAATTGCCGCGCGAAATCTTGACGTGGAATTTCGCCATTATCGTTAACATATTCCCAATCATATTCTTATGTCATTGGAGCGTGGAGTGCCTTCCTCAGGCGAAATTAATTTTCCTGATCAGAAAATGTTAAATCGGATGCAGTAAAGTGGAAAAGGGAAGGATTTCTGTATGTCGATCGATATTTGGGCTAATCCCTTTCGTCTGTCCCAGGGCAATTTATAAAAGATTAAAATGCAAAATGATGTATTAATCGAAATTGCGGGCTTACGTCTTCAGTTCAATCTCTCTTATTACGTTGTTTGCTTGCATCGGGTATTTACGAATCGATTGTGTATAAGCAGTAAACAGTCTAGGGCGCCTGGAAACAAAGAACTCAACGATGGAATGTGTCTCGTGAGATACATGAGAATACGAAACTCATTCACATGGCAAGTTGCAGCAATTTGAAAATTACGTTGTTCCCATTTACAAATATAGAACGCAATCAAAGGGACCCACTATTAAAATATAATTTGATCCAGTACTCGAGATCTGTTAGTAGGTATCGGATACAATGCAAATAGTTTAGGTATACAAAATAGTAGAGAGGGCGTTTCAAACCACCCATACCAAATAATTGGTAGCTATCCATCTTATAACGACTCAAAACGGGGTGAAATTGACTAAGTGGATTTATAAAGACACTAAACCTTCCCCATACTTCTTTTAATTGTTTCAGGTTTTAGATTCAAGGCATTAGGTGACAGCGACTATAGTTTCGACCCGAAGGTCATTATCAAGCTGAAATATTATAATTTGAAACAATGACTAACCTTAAGTGACCTACCATAAGTTTAAAGGAACATATAAAAGTGGTTGAAAATTACATATTAAAATGGTACATTTGGTTATCAATATGCTGTAAAACATGTGTTAAAAACGAGTCTAGAAAATAGTTATACTTACGGGAAAAAATTACTAATTAGAACATGGAAACAATTACAATATTAACAATTTAAAGACTTTTTTTGTCCTCACATATTATAAACAATTGTTTAAATTAAAATTAAAGGAGACGAGATGGACGCAGCCATCTTGACAAGCAAAGTGAAATGTGCTAACTAAATACGACAGGTTAAGTAACTAAAGGGAAGGGGCAAAAGCGGGAAACTTGAAAAATTTGAAAATTAAAAGAAAAAGGGGCCGGATTGGTTATGGGACGAAAAAAGAAGAAAGGTGAAAAGAATGTAACTTAGCTTACATTAGGCTATTGTTTTTAGAAAATATTTAAATTTAATGGGCCAAAATACCCTGTCTCTACTGAAGGTAGTCGTTGGGACTCACGGAGTCTAAAAACAATAGCCTAATGTAAGCTAAGTTATATTCTTTTCACCTTTCTTCTTTTTTCGTCCCATAACCAATCCGGCCCCTTTTTCCTTTTAATTTTCAAATTTTTCAAGTTTCCCGCTTTTGCCCCTTCCCTTTAGTTACTTAACCTGTCGTATTTAGTTAGCACATTTCACTTTGCTTGTCAAGATGGCTGCGTCCATCTCGTCTCCTTTAATTTTAATTTAAACAATTGTTTATAATATGTGAGGACAAAAAAAGTCTTTAAATTGTTAATATTGTAATTGTTTCCATGTTCTAATTAGTAATTTTTTCCCGTAAGTATAACTATTTTCTAGACTCGTTTTTAACACATGTTTTACAGCATATTGATAACCAAATGTACCATTTTAATATGTAATTTTCAACCACTTTTATATGTTCCTTTAAACTTAAGGTAGGTCACATAAGGTTAGTCATTGTTTCAAATTATAATATTTCAGCTTGATAATGACCTTCGGGTCGAAACTATAGTCGCTGTCACCTAATGCCTTGAATCTAAAACCTGAAACAATTAAAAGAAGTATGGGGAAGGTTTAGTGTCTTTATAAATCCACTTAGCCACCCATACCAGCCGTTTTTTCTCCGATATAGTACCTACATAGAAGGAAGTTGAAATGAAAATATTAATAACTAAAAGCTATATGGAGAACCAATTTTTATATTTTCGCAAGTTACCGGAAAATTTTTTTTCATTTGCCTTTATTTTTGAGGGGGCGGGGTTTCTGCCAAGGCAGCTCAACAACCCAACCCATACATTTACAAACATCCATGCCCGAATCCGGATTCGAACCAGGGACCCTTAGCACCACAGTCCAGCTTCAACTGAACTGCGCCGCACGGGACGAGAAATAGCCATTTCAGGAGTCAACCTTGTATTTTAAATGGAAAGGGGGGTCAAGTGGGTATCGTTAGAAATGTCTTTTTAAAAGAAACAACTTTTGATTGAACAGTTTTCCGAAAGCCAAAAATATCAAAACTGGTTTCACCATATATGTAGCTTTTAGTTATTAATATTTACATTTTTACTTCCTTCCGTGTACTATACGGAGAAAAACGGCTGACACGGGTAGTCTGAAACGTATTTCTTATATCTTATGGACGCCATATTGGATTTTTAAAGAAAGAGATAGAGGACAAAAAAAAATAACCAAATTGATTCAGCAAAATCTAATTACCTACCCGTAGATATTTAGTTGAGAAATCAATGTAAAACATGTGATTTTTAAATTTTTCTTGTAAATTTAAATATGAAAAAGTATAGAGTGGGACTCATCATTATTTTTCTTTTATTCTCATTCCGTAAAAATCCAATTTGGCGCCCACAAGAAATAAGATAGTAGTACCCTGTAGCTTCCACATCTAGCTTGTTATAGAAATACTGAACAAAATTGCCCATAGAAAGTACTAACGCAACTCTTTTTCCGACCGATTATTCGGTTAGGGAAAACGAAATTTGACATTTTCAGTTTTTCGATGATATCTCTAAGCATTTTCAAAAATTTCAAATGCGGTTTTTAGTAACAAAAAAGGGGCACATTTGCCCCTATTTAACCTACACTGTATTTGAATTTGAATTACCCTGTACAACAAATGGCAAATAAATGAAGTGTAAAAATCGTTGCACCCTTGTTTGCTGTCATTTACAAAAACAGAAATTCTTTTGGTGCAACAGAAACAGAACGAATTCGGAATCGCAAAATGGAAGATCAGAGTCCGAGTTGTTGTTTATTTTTGTTCAACAGACTCATAATCCATATATGAACAATCGCAAAAAAAGATAAATGAATCGTTAAGCGCATACTGCATTATTAAAACTATAGTAGGAACTAATATTAAAAATAGAAAACATAAAAATCAATATAAATATTGCAATAAGTAATTGTAACTAGTGGAATAAATAAATACCTTTGACAATTAAGTTCTAAACTAAAAATAGAATATTGATAAAAAGAGAATTAACAAAAAAAAAATAAATAAAGTAAATGAAGCAAAAAAAAAGGAGATGACAGGCTTTTAAGATAGAAAGCACAAACCAAAATTACAATTTTCAGTTAACCATAAACAAAGCTTAAAACATTGCATAATGAGTTGCAATGAATGTCACAGTTCTGGCCGTTGGTTGTCATTAGCTCTCTTATTTACTTTTATAATAATTTTCTCTACATTTTTTCCGCATATTTTTTTCGATATTTTAATAGTTTTTCTATTCGGATCGGATTTGGTAAGGTAATTTGTAACAAAAGAATTACAAAAAAAAGGTAACGTTCCTGAAATACATTCGGCATTGCCTTTTTGAATTTCTATACTTATTTGTTGGTAAATAAACTTATATGTAATTTGTTCCTGTTCTATTATTTTCATTAAACGTTTATTTAAGAAAAAAAAATTGTAACACAAATCATTACAATTTAAGTTAACTGTTAACTGTCAATACACAAATTTAATAAACACACTGAAAGGCATTAAGAGACGCCTTCAACCCTATACCCAATTTCTCTCAAGAGCTTTTGGACGCTTTTGGGCACTTTTCCTGTTTTAACGAATCACTCAGGTTTCATACTGGAATTCATGAACATGGTCGAGAACCTATGAGCCTAAATTTTTATAAGCGTATCATTTAATTGCCCCTATTCCATATGTATGGCTAATTGTCCCTTTAAAAGGAAGGCGCGGTATCGCATCAACTTGATACAAACTTCCACAGTTTAACGCCCTGCTTTCTTTTTGGTTACTAAAAAATTGACATAAAAATGAACGTTGCAAAGTGTTAAATTGAACAAAAAATGCTTAAATCTTAAATAAATATTACAAAGACACATTATAAAAAACACACCCTTCTTATGAAATATTCGTGAAAATGAGATCTGATGCATCTACCTTCATTTCCAACTAATTCCCATCCCTTTATAAACAGTTGTATAGGTATGTTATTAACTAAAGCCCTTTTAAATTAAAAATGTAATCCGCGTGTGCCTTTTCCAAGACAAGTAACACCGGAACATAATCTGAATAAGACTGTTGAAAACTCGAGCAAAAAGTATAAAAGACACCCTCCTTAACCGGCGAATTAACTGAAAAAAAAATTTCTCCTTATCAACAAGGCGATGTAATTCACTACAAGTGAACACGCGAGAAAAGCAATTACCTTGAATGTGAATACGATTGCTAATGGCACAATAACATACAGCGAGAAAAAAGTAAAATGCGATTACGGAAAGCCTTTCGGAAATAAAAATATTTGCCTTGCACTTTTAACTCAAATAAATGGAAGTTATATGTACATCGCCAATCCAAATTTGGTTACCGAATCGATTTGGGAAAAATTTTCTTAATCCAAAATATATTAAACGCGGAGTGGTAGTATCTAAATAAACAAATTTCGAAGCTCGAATGTAATAGAAATGAAATGACGATTTCGGAAGGAAAATTCAGACTTCCAGATTAATTTGGGGGAGTATATTTGTAAGTCAATCTGGCGAAATTTAAACGCTCAATTTCGCTACTGCTGCTACATTTTTAAAGAGGGAGATTTTCGCTTTCGTCCATTAGCATGCGTGCAGCTCTCTAGATGGTAGATTTCCCGTGGGCGAGAAGCAACGTGAGTAATCACGCGAACTATATGCGTTGACAGCTTGTCCGATTTACTACTATGTAAATATAGGGGTTGAGCGTCGGGTATATTTCAAGTTTTTCCGATTCTTCTTCCCCTTGCCATTATTAAAATTTATTAAAACCAGAAATTGAATTTTATTTATTGTGACGGCCTGAAATACAAATTAGCTTCCGTGCCTATGGTAACGAGAAACTCAATTTCAGATAAAACAAAATTGCTCTTCAATCTCACAAAGGACTAGCGCTGTTATGAGGTAGGTAACCCAAAACGTGCTTTGGCGTAAAACAAAAACACAACTATTCCATCCGTACATGAGATGAAGCCACCCGATAATACATTGATATATGAAACGGCTATCCCACATGACATCAAGTGATCGAAACAATCGGGAGGTAGGTATGATTTCAAGATTAGAACATATCAAAGCAACAGGATTTGAAGGGTATAAATCCGCTCTCGGATATCGCTGAATTATGAACTGAGCGGGCGAGTTACTCGAGCCTCTCAAATATCGTCCCTAAACCATTTCACAGCCCTACGTACTACATGAGAACTAAGTACGAAGGTGATTAGCGCAATGAGTAGATAATGAAATTTAATATTTTAGTGATTGCCCACCCTTGAAATTAGTAATGTATGCTGTAGCTTCGATTTCAAAGAGCAATTTTGAGAATGTTTCGTTATCAAACGTAGCTACTTTCATAACAAGTGGCAAAACAACATCGCATGGTTCAGATAATAACAAAAATGGACACCCTGTATATTATTATACCATATGACAGCTTGTTAAATTCTCTCGTAATGAAAATAATTGAAAAGTCTTGGTTAATTGACGTATTTTGGATATGGTGCATCAAGAATTTTTGTAGAGAATTTAATAGGCTGTCATATGATGTAATAATATACAGGGTGTTCCATATAAAATCTTTGTTATTATCTGAAACATGGAATGTTGTTTTGTTTTTAAATTACCAATTTGGATTCAGTAGAAATAAATACACAATTTTGGTATTTTAACCGTCTTTCTAACGCTGTAAGTAACAAAATTAGCAATAGAGCCAACTTAATTTGAAACAGACTGTATGCAATAGAACGCAATAACTGACGCAGAAATAAGGCCACAGTGTCTTGAACAAACCAAGATAAAATACTTCATTTTTTGACACTCAGCTCGCATTCGGAAACGCGACATTTAATCCGGCTCATATTCACTCACTCATATTCACTAGCATTGAAATCGATTGACGAAGTTTTGACGTAGCCGTCTCGGACGAGGAACTGACGGACGGAGAAAACAATCACATAAAGGGAATCTCTTTCCAAACATTTCTCTAAACACAATTAACACCACAATGCATGTGTTTTAAATAAAATTCAATACTGCAATACTAAATTCCATTTCTCGTTAATAATTATTTTCGAATTTATTTTTGACAATATGTGCATCATAAGTCGAGTGTAGGAAAAAAGTTCCAATCACACGCCACATTTTTAAAATTGAAGAAATACAAAATTGTGCATCAACAATTGAATCCTAATCCACTAGTTTATATTATTGTTCTTAGGTTGTGTCAGTTTGGTTTTGGTTTTGAATTACACGCTGACAATCAGTCGTATTAAGTTACTTCTGCAACGTTGCAAATTAAGCGCAGCTTGGTAAAAATAAGTTGAGTTTACAGAATTCCGAAACTCAATAGTCAGCCCTGAAAGTCAGTGAACCAATGAAAATTAATAAAATATAACCGGCATTGAGTAGGCGGTACAAAATTTGTTAGTCTTCAGAGAGGGGATGAGTTTCCACGAAAAATATAGGAATTGGGGTTTTCGCAGTCGAACTGAAAATATATAGATTCGATTAGCGATTAGTCGAAGTTAAGCGTTTGGGCCAGAACTAGGTCCAATTAGATTAGCGTTCAGATTTATGGAACTTATAAATTCAGGGCGACTTCGTGATCCAGTTAGCAAGTTTTGTAAAAAAAATCAGCATTCGTTGCCCAAGTGGAAAATAGTACAGAGCAAAAAACGCGTTTTAAGTGAACATGAAAAAATCCAAGTGTTATCTGGTCGTGATCACAAGTAGAAAGGGAGGGGAAATTAATTCAAGTGACTCAGGGAAATAAAGACAAAGAAAACGTTTCGTGAATTCAAATAATAAATGGAGGACATTATTAGTGCCGCTCATGCAAAAGGGCAGTTTGGTGTAAATTCCTCAAATTTGATTTTAAAACCAAGTTAATCTGAGAGTGTATGTAAAATGCATTTTTAGGACTAAATTATATTGATCAGCAAAAGATCAACATTGGGAGCAAACCGGTGTTATCCAGTTAATCTTTCAAAGTCTAATCTAAAGAGTAGTCTCCGAGAAGTTGTTATAGTCGGCGGGTTTAAGTGTGCAGCCCTTTCGAAACCATCAGATATCTATCCCAGATAAGTATAATAAGAGTATAAAAGAACTCCAGATCTTTCACGTCCAAGAACAATTGTAAATAAAAAGGTTAGTCGTATTTATGCATTTTGTCAAAATTACTCGATGACTTTAAGGTTCGTTGTCAAAGATAAATATTGATTTGTAGTAAAATTTTAAATAAGAGTCGTAAAAAAGGTGTATTATATTGTCTTTTTAATGACAATTTCAAAGTATATGCATTATTACTCCAAATTGCGAGAGATTGCATTTAAGTATAAAGGGTGGTACATTGACAACGTTTTTTCGATTAGCGTTTCAGCTACAACTCTAAAATTTTAAACTGCATGACTTCCTCAGTCGTGATCATTTCCAAAATACTCCTCAGTGAAGATACAAATTTACTCTTGGTCAAAAAGTGAAGGTGTACGGACAATTGCCAAAAATTCGTAAGAATCCGCTATCAAAATAACGTAAGAAAGTACCTCGATTTCGTTCGGGATTTCGTTTTAAATGCGCCACCCTGTATGTGAGGACTACTCCAAGGTAATTATAATGAAAAAAAAACAACATGAAACTCAAACATTTCCGTATTTATTTAATTTCCAATTTTACAATGTCTTAATACAAATCTTTATAATATTTAGCAGATTCTCGCATCTTTATATATGTTTTAATTTATTTTATTTTATTAAAACAACTTGAATCAAACAGATTATTGATTGATACAGTAAATCATTACGTTAAGAGCATTTGGTGTACTGTATAGCATCCCTTTAGGAGCTCTAGTAGGAATTTCATTGTCTATGGTTGAATTCTAAAAACGTTCAGTATACAGTGCTATTTATTAAGAAGTAGACATAGGGATTTATGTGTATTGTTTATTCCTGTCTCCGTTGAAGTGACAAAATCTCTTCTGAAGGGCGCCTAATTTTATGCAACCAAAATAATTTCTTAAAGTAAATAAAAATCTAGCCGTCATCTTAAGTAATTTGAATATTGTTGTATTAGCTATCTTTGTTTTCGTTCGTGTGCCATGTCTAAGAAAAAGTTGATATTGTCAATTGGTATAATACCGGTAATAGTTTAAAGAGCGTAAGAGATTTATTTCTGTAAAATGAAAGCAACAATATTCAAATTAATTAATATGACAGCCAGAGCTTTATTTGTTTTAATAAGTTATTTTGTTTGCAGCTCTTCAGAAAGATATTGTCATTTAAAAGTAGACACAGGGAAAAACAATACACATAAATCCCTAGGTCTACTTCTTAATAAATATCAATCTAGATACTTAAATAAAACAAATTTCATTGTACCCTGAATCACAGTAAAGTATGTAATGTTTTGGTGGCGTACCTTTGATGGGCCCAACTAAGGTCGGTTCCAAAATATGTTACTCAGAACAATTCGACAGTGTAAGAGGTCGATCGCCTTCACTATTGAAAAGGTATACCACAAAAACGACGTATGCAGGGTATAAACTATACACCAACCACGTTCTCCCCCAAAAATTAGTTATATACCGCCCACGAGAATTATATAGTTATGCGACAGGTCTCCAAGATAGCAATCTTAAATATTGGCAACACATTTTACATTCATCATTGCACTAAATCGAAAATTTAATAAATGGAATATACACAAAATTCACAAAGTTGCAAAGCGTCCAACATTTTAAATAGCCTCTGAATTTCGGGACATCCAAAATGCAATTGAATGAAAAATGCACGGCCGAATTAATTTTCCAAACCAATTCAATGTCGTTCTAGAGATTGACCCCATGCTATACAATCAATTTATATTTCAATTTGCAAAAGCTAATCACGTTAAACGTATCGATGCATTTAATCGTTAGGTCAATTATTCAAAAGTGGTCCATATTTTTTTCGACTAGAATTAATTAACGAAAGCGTAAACATTAGAGATTCACAAATCTACATAATCGCACTGAAAGAAGTATATCCAAGCAAAAAGACTCCCAAATTGGGGCTTATATTTTGCAGCAGTACGATTTGCAAGTCAAAATTACGTTTAAGTTACACAAATAATAAATACAGCGGCGAATAATAATCAACGGCATGGCAAGAGATTTTCGACGGAAACTGATGCAATTAAAATGAAATCGATATGCGATTCGTTCGAGGGTAATAAAGCTGCTCGGTTTTTTTGCAAAGGCTCCACGTGTCTTTGGATCGAACGCGAATTTTCATTGGTGCCCCGCGTACCCATACTATATTCAAATCACCTGAAATCTGTTCAATATGCAAATATGCAGAAAGAATCATAAACAGTAACAAAAACTTTAGCAAACTGGGATATCATTTTAAATTGCAAAATGGAAATTGTGCGGTAACGTGCTTAAAATTCGCCAGTATATTTTGCTCTAGTAAAAGCTTCAAACTTTTACCATTAGATACATAAGTATAAATTATTTGAATGTTTCACAATAAGGAAGTGTAGCTGTTTAATCTCGTTTAGCACTGAACTTAGCACTTTTATACAACAGTAAATGTAAGGATTAGGTAGGTCAAACGCCCGTAAGTGATTTACAAGTTGCGACAGTTGCGATTCTCCGATTCTTCAGTATTTTCCGAAATGGTGTAAATCACCTGACACTGCTCCGCCTTGCTGGAAGTGGACATGGTTTCCGTTGTCTTTGCATTGCTACACTTCACCAGCATTTCGCACAGCTCGTAACAGAGAATACAAACACTTAATAAAATGTAAGGCTCCATTCCAATGATATATTAGCTCGATCTCCCTTTAATCCCTGAATTTTCCATCATAATCCTGGCGCCAGATATCCTGCCTTTGGTATTGGCGCGAAGGAAAAGCGGAGAAATATGTAATTTAATTTCGAAAGCCCCCTTAACGAAACTACCGTTGGGAAGCAAATGTCAATTCAAAAATTCATTATCTCTCGCATTAAGCCTTAATTAAAATAAAATAAAAGGAACCTGTATATTCCAAAATTCGAAGTCACCCTGTAACATTTGCAAATAACACAATTAAGAGCACGCAACGTTTCTACAATAAAACTGTAACGAGGTATTAAAGGTCTGAAAATTTCGACGAATTTTACTTCGAAAATATCGGCCACGGATCGTTTCTAAATAGCGCACCCTCTAAAGGCGTCGGGATACTGCAGGAGTGGTCCAGGCGCCGTCATCGGGATCCCGCGCGAAAATTCACGATCACTTGCGAAAGGATAATGCGTTACACTTCGACAATTGTGATACCAGCGAGAAAGGGCTGACAAGTGGAAGCTATTAAAAATATATTTGAATTAATCCACCTTTAAACAGTTTTGTAAGGAGCACCGTCACAATAGAAAACTTCCCGAGAGCAATCCTATTCCTTTGATAACCACTTAAAAAATCTCCATCCCAATCTTGTACTCGCTTTCAAGTTGTTTTTATTCGTGAACTTGCAGAAGAATTTTTTACATGTTTTCCGAACTTTCTAAGAGCTTTTTTTTTATCATGCCGGCTTCGCATCTTTGTTTTACTCCCGACCGAGAACGTCGTTTTGTTGCACTTTTGACGTCGATGTTTTACAGATTACTTTGAACTTCTCACGCTCCAATTAAAAAACTTCCCGAAAATATTAAAAGGCTCGGCAAATATTGCTTTTTCGCAACAGTAATCCTCTTACAAAATAATGAAGAGGAAAAAGTTGCTACGAATTATTAATCATTAGGTACTCGGCTAAGTCGAAAAACAACATTTTGATGAAATCTTATTTTAGGCTTCGGAACTAATAAGGGGATGAAAAAATATACCTATACCTTTTGAAGCAAGTGGATTTAATAGTCCATTACAATTTCGATTTGCAATGCAGATTTATTTATTGCGTCAAAGAAATTAAATTCCAACGTGACCTGATGCGAAAGGGGTTGTCAGTTCGTAAAATGTCACATGACATCGGTAGGTATCTAAAAATTTCAATACCGAACGTTAATTAAACCAAAAAAGAGAATGTTTAGTTTTATGCAGCAAATACGAAGTTAACCCCTTGAACTGCATCATTTCTCCCTTATTTATTGTCAATTTAAGATCTTTTCAACTCCCTGTGAAATGAGTTTCTATACACCACATCCCTTCGGAGTAGGTACCAATTGGGAAAACTCATGGAGTGGTACACATAAACTCGTTGAAATTGACGCCATCCCGATACTTATCCTTCACTTCTCCAAGCTGATTGGTTCGTTTGAATTTCCTACACTAGTTTTCAGACGAGATGTTTGAGTGTGGGATTCAAACTTCCATCAACACTAATTTAGATCAAAAGGTCGAGCTACATACTGAATGTGCTTTTATTCTACATCACGTACCCAGAAAACTCACTCAAGGAGTCGCAACTGAAACTGGCACAGCACAGTGCACTCCTTATTAAACCAGAATGATCATTAATCTAGTCGCCCATTACCGTTTTATGCTCATCTAGATGAATCTAGAAACAAGTGAAGATATCCCCTCCTTTCTCCATATCTCAGCATAAATAAAATTTCCGTAAGCTGCTTTTCGGATAAGTGAGCCATTTCGGTTTATTTACATAAAAGTCAGGAAAAAGACACGTTACTGACGAGGAAATATTGAAGTACAAATGTCAAAAACTTTTAATGCCAAAAATGAATGTAGATTAAAATTTCAGGCCACCTATATATCCATTTCGATAAAAGCCGAAAATTTCATTTTCTCAAAGTTTACGACATCTGTTTATTTATTTCTTACTACACATCATTCATTTACACCAAAGAGAGAGCTGAAAAATAGTATTTTAGTTTTGTAGTCTCCCGGGAGCTTTATACTTGCTTTAAAAACATTAAATTTTCAGACCATAGACAAGCACAAAATACAAGCGCTGAACTCTTGTCACGAAACCGTGCGCTTGCCCGTTTTTGACGTATCGTTTGTTAAGACGTAGGGAAGTTGCAAGTTATACTTAGAAAATAATTTATAGCGCACAAAATAACATTATCAAGTGCCAGTCAGATCTGTGTATAATCCATCTTTCTCTTTATAAGCGAAACGAGACCCATATAAGTAAATATGGTTTTGGCAAGTATGAAGTGGACGATTACGAATTCTTCATCTAACTGTCTAATTTCGATGGTTAAGTGCTCGAAACGAAGTGAACAACAAGAAATCAATAACATTAATTTGAACGCAGTTGATGCATAAGAGCCCAATTACTCAATAAGCAGGAAAGCCGTCGCGTTAATTAACGCAATTGCTCCAAAGAATTTCGGAAGACTTTTGAAATAATCAACTATCTACCGATACCACTAAAATTCAGTGTTTTTTTTTTATTTGAAAAAGAAAGGTGCACCAACTCCCGAGGTTATACGGCACCTATACCAATTGACATTACAATATTTAGATCCTTGAGAGCAAATCAGTAACCTTCAAAAAACAAAACAGCTTGTTAATGTCACTTGAGTCACTTAATAGATCTGACAGAGAGTTTGGCAAGTTCAAAACACTTCGGTGATAAGTAAACTTTGCGCACTCCGTTAATATGTGTTTTACACTTAAGAGTTTTGTCGCACTGTTCACATCTTTTTATTTCAGTCCTCTCCATAAGGTGTCCGTGGGTTAAGTTTGTATGGCCTATTCTTAGTCTGGCAAGTGATTCTTCCTCTTTTCGATTCGGCCGGTAAGATGAAATCCATTCTGTGGCACTAGTTTTTATTTCTTTTAGTTTATTTGTATTGTTGTTGTCGTTCCATTTCCTATTCCATTCATTAACAATTTGAGATTTCGAGTGTGACATTAGATCGTATGTAGTGGCTTTGGTTATTGCGATGGCATGAGAGGTGGGACTATTTTTTGCAAGGTGGTCTGCTGTATCGTAACCAGCTATGCCACAATGACTAAGAATCCAGAGGAATTCGACATGTTTTTTGCGTTGTTTGATTTTTGGAAGGATAGATCTTGTTTTTTGTACCAAAGGGTTGGAGCTTTCTGTTTGCAGTAGAGACTTTAGTAGAGTCTGAGCATATTAGAAATTTGTCGGAAGGGTGTTTAAGGATCGACTGTAAGCATTCCGTTATGGCAGTTACTTCAGCTGTAAACACCGAGGACACATTGGGTAGTAGTATGCTTATTCCTCTTTTGTTTATAATGTAAGCACAGCCAGTGTCGTTTCCAATTTTGCTACCATCAGTGTAGCAATGAGTGAAATGTTTATAGGTGCTAAGAATTTCATGGAATTGCTGTTGATATTCTTGGGGCAGGGTGGCTTTCCTTGGGAGGTGAGTTAGGGTGAGATTTATTTTAGGTGTATCGATACTCCATGGTGGTAAATCGAATGCAGTTTTAATAATTTCAGCGCTCCTTATGTTCACTTGCAGTTTTTCCTGTATAGAGACAGCTGTTAGGCCGACGTGCCTTGGTTTGTTTGGGTGCTCGTAAAATTTTCTGAAAGATCTTTTATTTAGAAGTATGTCTTTGAGTGTGTTATCGTCTCGGTCATGAATTTTTAGTATGTAATTAAGTAGAAGTTTTTGTCTTCTGTATTCTAATGGTAGCTCAGCTGATTCAATATGTAGGCTTGAAATGGGACTGCTTCTGAAAGCTCCAGTAGCTATCCGTAAACAGTTGTTCTGTATGGGATTTAATTTGTTTATTTGGGTTACACTTGCGGAGTTATAAACAATGCTTCCGTAGTCCAGTTTCGATCTTATTAATGAACGATAAATTTGAAGAAGTGTTTTTCTATCTGCACCCCATGAGCTATTATTTATGCGTTTCATTATGTTCATTATCTTTAAGCATTCTGTTTTAAGTTTACAGATGTGATTTTTCCATGTCAGTCGGCTGTCGAGTGTCATTCCTAGGTACCTCGTTGTTTCGGAGAATTTTAATTGTCGTTTGTTAAAAATAAGTCGTGGATTATGGACGTTGCGCAATCTATTAAAGTTTATGCATATGGTTTTTTCCGCTGAAAATGTAAAGCCAGTTTCACTTGACCATTTCTCCAAGTGATCAAGTCCTTTTTGTAAGATGTTTTCGGCCATGTTTAAGTTGTTGGTTCTGATAAACATTGTGAAATCGTCTACATATATTGATGAGAGAATGGGAAGTGGTAGGTTATCTGAAATATCATTGATTGCGATTAAGAATATGGTGCAGCTTAAGGTAGACCCTTGAGGTATTCCTGTCGGTTGTATGTGGGCAGTTGATAAATAGTTTCCAACTTTAACTCTAATCTCTCTATCTCTTAAAAAAGATTGGATGAAATTCGGTAAATTGCCACGAAAACCCCATTTTTTTAAAATGCTAAAAACTCGGTGCCTCCATATCGAATCGTAGGCTTTCTGTAAATCAAAAAAGGTCGCTATAAGGTATTGTTTGGCAGCAAAGGCGTTTAGAATTTCAGCTTGTAATATGACAAGGTTGTCCAGTGTTGACATTCGCCTGCGAAAACCCGTCTGTGACATATTCAATAGTTTTTTATTCTCTAAAGTCCACATAAGTCTTTTGTTTATCATTTTTTCTAAGAGTTTACCGACATTGCTGGTAAGGGAAATTGGTCTGTAATTATGTAACAGGTACTTGTCTTTGTTTGGTTTTACTATTGGAACTATTATTGCGGTTTTCCAGATAGCGGGAATATTTCCAGATTAAGTTTAGTAGATGTAGAAGACATTTTTTTGATTCAGATGGTAGGTTCTTTATCATTTGACTGTGAATTTTATCGGGTCCTGGCGCGCAGTCTTTTAGTTCTGTTAAGGCTTCATTAAATTCTGATAGTGTAAATTCAGTATTGTAACTTTCGCCTATTCCTGTGCCAAAAACGACTTCCGTCTTTTCCGTTTCGTGTTTATTTTGGGAGAACGAAGGGTTTAAGGTATTCGAAGAGGTAGAAAAGTATTTTACAAATAGTTCGCTTATTTCTTGTTGGTCACTGACAATCTTATCGTTAGTTTTTATAGCAGAAATGTGGTTAAAGGTTCGCTTTCCCTTGATTTTATGTATATTATTCCATAATACATTACTTGGAGTTTGTGAGTTCAGTTTAGACACGAAATCTGCCCACGACTTTTTCCGGCTTTCTCTTATTAGATTCCTGGCTTTAGCTCTAGCTTTCTTAAAGTTAATTAAGTTTTCGATATTGTTATGTTGGTTAAGTTTTTTAAGTGCCTTTTTTCGGCCTTTTATTGCTTCTCTAATGTTTTGGTTCCACCAAGGCATATTAATTCGATTTCGAGGGCTCGACGTTTTTGGGATGGATTGTTGAGAAGCTTTTAGTATAATGTCGTTGAATTCCCCTATTACCGTATTTTTTCCAAATTGTTTCTTTCAGTTGGTTGAAATACTGCCAATTTTTGATATTTATTCCAATCTGCATTCTTAAAATTCCAATGGTCGATTTTGAAAATATGATCCTTTGTCGTAGGTCGTTGTGGGAATTTTATTATTATAGGGTAGTGGTCTGAAAAACATAAATCCTGATAGGGTTTCCATTCCAGGACACCTAATAATGATGGGTTTACTAAGGTAATATCAATAGCTGATGTTTTTCCGTTAGATAAGTTGATATGGGTAGGACTGCCGTTATTTATCATTGTTACATTAGGGTTTTTACAGAGGATTTCTTCTATTACTACTCCCTTTTTATTCTAATTACTTGAGCCCCACAGGGGATTATGGACATTGAAATCTCCCATGATAATAAAAGGTTTTGGAAGTTGTTTGATCAGGTCGTCTATTTCGCAGTATTTGAGATCATGGTTGGGCGGTATGTAGATGTTGCAAATTGTTATTAACTGACCTGGAGTTATTTTAGTTTTATTTACTACTACTTGTAGTTGAGTTTTGGTGGGGACTTGTTCTGAGTAAAAATTGTTCTGGATAAGTGAGATGACGCCCCCACACGATTGTTGTCCATCAAGATAGTCTTTTCTGTAACACGTGTAGTGTTTAACTTCGGCAGTTTTTATTGGAGATAGGTGACTTTCCTGAATGCATATTACAGTCGGTTTATGTAAGGCTATTAGTTGTTTAATTTCTTCATATTTTGAGAAAAATCCATTGCTGTTCCACTGCAGCAGTATTGTACTTATTGATGGATTGAATTTTATTGAGGGAGTTGGAGGTCCGATGTGGAAGCAGAGTTGGATATCTGGCTAGTGGTACTTTGGTCGCTGGCATAATCGTTTGCAGTTACTTCATTTAGTAATTTTATAAGTTTTGTAAATCTGGTTTTGATGGTTCTATTTTGTAAATTTAGGTATAGAGAGTACAACATATTTTTCAGTCCACAGTAGTTTTTAGTGAAGTTGTTTACAGTTTCCAGTGGTTCCTTTGTATGTTTCACCATTTCAAGTAGATTCGCAAAATCGTCGTATTTTAGTATGTACTTCTGCGAATTAGATTCAATTTGTTCCTTTATTGGTTCTAGGTGTTTGTGTATTGTCATTTGGCTGTTCGTGCGTTGTTTTTTGGTGGATTGGCTGGGTAGTTTCAGAGTTTTTTCTGGTGCTGTTTGTGTGTGTTTTTTTATAGCGTCTGGTTGGTTGAAGGATGGTTCACATTGAGTGGTAGATTGGTTTGGATGGGCGTCTGGGGTTGTTGGAGCAGGTCTTTTATTGGTTATTGTTTGTCTAGTAGGGGCAGCTTCTGTTTGACTGTAGAGCGGTTCGTTATGGACTTGTGCAATTGTTTGATTATGTGCTATTCCTGGTGAAGTGTCATTAGTAACTAGGATGTCACAGGAATGATTTGTATGCTCTGTTTGCTCGTTTGGAGCATTTTTTTTGCAGTTGTTGGCTGTATGTCCAATTTCTCTGCAATTAAAGCATCTGATTTCGTCTCCTGATATGAATATACGGTAGGTATCATTATCTGAGCTTATAGTTATGGACTCAGGGATTTCTGTATTATCATCTAGCATTACAAAAACTTGTCTACGGAAACGTGTGACGTGGTACAAGTCTGCGTCTTTTGCTCCAAATCTTAAAAAGGATACCGAGGAGGAAAGTCTAAGATTGCTTCTTCTTAAAGCGGTCTCGATAGTAATATGGGGTATATGAGGTGCTACATTGGAGAGGATGAGTCTTTTTGTTGGGGTGATAAGTTTACGGATTGGTATTTGTTGATTTTGTACTCGGATCTGATTTTGTGTACATAGGCTATTTGCCATTTCTTTTGTTTTCAAATATAAACACACTCGATTATTCGATATCTTTGAAGGAAATAGTATGTTCCTACCTCCCACAATTTGAGCCACGCTTGAAATGCATTCTATAGTTTTTATTTGGTCCGTTACATTTAGTATAACTGCTTGTTCTTTCGTAGGGGAGACATCTGTTTTTGTAATATTTGCAAAAGTTGGTTTATTGGGCTGCACTTGTGTTGTACGTTGTCTGATCTTGCGTCATTGGTTGTTTTTCAGACTGCCTGTAGTCAGAACAGTCTTCTACTACGTTTATATCGTCCATTGAGGTTAAACTGAATTGTATAGTGCGTTACGGTTTGAATATTCTTTTTCATACATGTTTTAATTAACGATATCGCCGATAGCGATATGGCTAATCTTGTCGCCTGACTCTCACAATTGACAGATAAGCGTACTCACAGTTTTGTAGTATAGTAGACAGTAAAAATAATTAAATAATCAGGATCTTTAGGCACAGGTAAAACTTAGCACGACCGTTCACTTCAATCGTCAAAGTTAGTGTTTGTGTTGACGACAGACGTGTAAAGTTAATATTAATAGAAATATGATCCGAAATCATACGATAGATTGGTAGACTAATATCAGGTGATATATGATATTTCCTAAGAGTAATATTGAGTGAGGTGGAAATGTTCCCACCCTAAAATGAAGGCAACTGGATACCGAGATGGATGTAATTTAATTATATCCCCCTCACAAGCCGGTAACGCAAAGTTACGTGCTATGCAATGTGAACTTGAAACAAAAAATGTCTATCTACTTAAGCAATGAAAGGAAATTACTGAAAATGCCACCTGAACCGCTTTCCAATTCACGAGTATTTGTATAAATCTGCAGACTCCCTCAGTCATCCCGAAGACGGCGCCGTACTGGAGAAATCAACGATATTTTATATTCTATGAAATTGTATCAGATAGGTATAATCTAAGCCTTCCCGTTTTTCCTATTTTAAATTGTGTTTTGTTGGTTCGCTGTTTTAGTTTTTCGGTCAAATTTACTATAATAGAAAACATACGAGGGGATGATGATCTCCGTCTAGGACGCCCTACTGACGTGATCACTTCAGATCTTGTTAAAAAAACCAAGTGTTTGGTACTAGAGGATGCAAAACTAAAGAAGCGACAAATAGCAGCTTCACTAGGAGTTTCAGAATTTTACACGAGTACCTTGGGATGACAAAGGTTAGTGCAAGATCGCTTTCGCAAACGATTTCGCCATTCCGGATAGACACCTGTGAACAATGCTTGGGGCACTGTGGAGATGAACCAGATTTAATTATCACCCGACTGAAGATGAAACCTGGATTCATCATTATGATCCTGAATCGTAACAAGAGTCGATGCAATGGCATGTTAAGGATTCCAGTCGTCTCAAGAAATTTAAAGTCACTCCCTTCTGCAGGAAAAATAATGGCAACCATTTTTTGGGACTCTCGGAGAATTTTGTTGATTGATTATATGAATAAAGGTAGTACGGTATAACAGGAGAGTATTATGCAAACGTGATGCATCGCCTTCGAGATGCTATTAACGTGAAGAGACGCGGAAAACTAACATAAGGTGTCTTGTTGCTCTACGACAATGCACCAGTGCACAAGTCCAGACTTTCAAAAGCTGCTTGTGGCTCAGTGATATACAGGGTGATTCAAAATTGAGTGCAAAGATTTTAAGGGCGTAGTTACCAGCCAAAAATAAGAAATTTTTTCATATAATCGTAAATCCTAACTCGCCTCGTTTTCTAGATACAGGGTGTAAAAGTTTTTTTAAAAGACTTTTCATTTATTTTATTCCCACCTTTATGACGACAAATAAGCTAGCCAAATTTGATTTAAATCGGCTGAAAGGTTTTTAAATAATTGATAACAAACAGATTTGTTAAAAAAAACTTTTACACCCTGTACCTAGAAAACGAAGTTAGGACATACGATTATAAGAAAAACGAAAATTAAGTCTATACAGGATGATAAATAATTGAAGACGTAATTTTGGAAAACAATACTTTCGAATTCCGGTAACAATAATGGTTGCCCTAGTTTAAATTAAAGCTGTTATGCAATTCTATATTGTTAATAACAAAAATTTCAAGATTAAACAGCGGAATGCAAAAAATGGGCAAGAAAATTTCAATATTATTTCTTAAGAGTGGCTATTTAAGTTGTCTAAACTCTGAGATGATTTTTGAAAGGAACAACGACCATAAAGGGAAACTAACTATTTTACTCGATGGTTAAAACATCCCCTTATCATCTTGTATAATAAAAAATGTGTAAACAACTATAGCAAACGTGCTCCTGGGTATGGCTATAGCTTGGCATTGCGAATTAGGTATGCGCAAAGACTATCGTCGTCTTTGGTATGCGTATGGCTAAATATGGCAATAATAAACTATTACTAAATAAGAATAAAACAAAGTGTGTTCTTTTCAAACTGGGTCAGTCATATGCGGACATGGTAATGCCGGACAGCATTATTGTCGGTAACGATTATCTACCACTTTCAAATCATACCAAGTTCTTAGGGATCACCTTCCAAGATAATCTGAAATGGACTAAGCATATCCAACAGTTAAGTTCAAAACTTAATTCGGTGGTGTACTCGATGAGGGTAATGAACCAGTACCTAAATGTCAGCACACTGAAGATGATATATTATGCTAACTTTGAAGGCAGGCTAAAATTCGGGATAACATTTTGGGGTCAGAGTCTGGAACATAGAAGAATCTTCAAAATACAGAAATGGGCGATCAGGTTACTTTACAATATGAGGCATAATGAATCGTGTAGGGGTGTGTTTAAAAGGCATCAAATATTTACATTAGTAGGATTATACATATACGAAGCGTGTACCTTTATGTACAAGAACAGAAGCATGTTTGCAAAATTCAAGATAGGTCACAATCACGAAACACGTTGTAACGGAGTTTTATATAATTATCCACCACACAGACTAACGGCAACAGAGAAAGGCTGTCAATACGTTTGTATTAAATTACATAACAAACTCCCTCTATCTTTTCATGGCATGAACTTGAATCAATTTAAGCGCGCACTGAAAGACTTAATACTAAACATAGAACCGTATACATTGGAAGAATTTTGCTTTTAACCTGCTTAAATTTTCTTTGACACCTTTTGCTATACAGTGTAATGTTTATTTATTATTGTTTGCAAAATAAAGAGCATTATTATTAAAGCTATGCCCATGCTCTTCACCACAGGACACCAAATTTGCCACAGGAATCTTTGGATGCTTACAATACAATATTTTTACACTACCCAAGACAAAGTTTGTCAGGCAAAAAAGAAGATATTTTAACAATATTTAAAAAAAATGGTGACGAAACGTCGGACTTAAAATTTAAAACTAGCATCTTGTAGAGAGAAAAAGGTGACCATAATAATGCGTGATTTATTTTGAAATATTTTAAATAATTTCGGTAAAAAATAAAATTTCGTTTTTTCGGAATATCTGCACTTTGTTAAGCATCAAAATATGCAACTTTGCCAAATTTAAGCTACGTACAGGTACAGATTCTGAGATCCGTATGGTGGCGCTCGAATTTGAATCAGCCTGTATAGTCCGGATTTAGCAGTCTGCGACTGTTATTCCAGATGGAAAAATCACTTGTGAGATCAAGCATTATTTTGAATGTGAATGCGCCGATTTCAAAAAGAATCGTCTGATATGCACGAATCTACGAAATAAGCGCACTTGTTTGGGAAAAAGTACCTATCTGTTCGAATTTGATCAGACTTCGCCGATTTGTAAATGAACTGTGGAATTTTATCCTCCTCGCAAAGACATATTTTAGCTTTCTTTTTCAAGAGACTACTAACATCGCATAAAACTTGGTATAGATCATTTAATTAATCGCGAAAGCGACTACCTAGAAAATAAAGCTATTGTATGACAAATACTAATTAACGCAAGAGTTCCATTCTAAAATAAACTACACACGTTGTATGTAGTTATCTCCCATTTTGGAAAATGACAAACGACGTTTACTTATTTCATGCTAGCGTCGTTTCCACTTGGTTTAAACGTAAATAGTAAATGTGCATGAATATGCAGTAGGTACTAGCAAATACTGAAATAACGAGGCAAACAACAAATAAGCTGTTTAAATTGCCATCAGCAAATGACCTGAGATACGAGTCGAAACAGAAAATAAACTCATTAGTACATAAAAATGATCCCCGTTGCTCAGTATTACAGCTAAAAATAAAAGTAATGATAACTGTAACTCGAATCCATTAATCATATTCAGAATCAAATATTTCTATTTACAAAACCCCATTAAAAGAGCTAGCAATGAAAGTTATGACGCACAACGGTCGGTAAACAATAGCCGGCGCAAATTAAAAAGGGATTCGATCATGAAATATGTTCGTGTTGTTGGGGAAAATTAAATACGTACAAGGTACCTACAAAACATTTTCCAAGTTACACACGCTTTTTGTCATCGCCATTACCATATGCGACGGAGGTTTTTCGGCGAGTTGGTTACGGACATTTTACTAACTTTACTAGACTTTCGATATGAAAGGTTGTCGCGCTTGAGAATTTAATACGTTAATTACTTACCCTCGTAAGTACTCTCGTGAAAAAGACGAATTAAGCTTTTACTCACCTGAAACAGAAATAAATTCGAGTTAATTTACAATCACATTAATTGCAACATATTTAATTTTATTATATAAATGCCTTTTTTACAAAAGAAATTGTGGACAAATCTCAAAAATATATTCACATCCGTTCAACTCCTATTCAAACAATTGACACTCAAGCAATTCGCACCTATACAACAATTTACACACTATGGTCCTCTAGCACCAGAATGCAGACCTTATTTTTTTACCTCATGCAGGGGCCAATAGTTATAATCAGTCAAAAGGGTTGGGTTTTAACACTTAATCTTGGATTGGACTATTTTTTTAAAAAATCTAACCGCCATTGAAAATTCGTCAAGCACGTGATCCAAAGACCAAGATAATAATTTCCCTCGTAATTTCTGTGATACAGAGTGAAAATAAAGTGTTGTGAAAACTTGCGCAATAAGCATTGTTTTACAAGTGTAAACCCTTGCGTTGTGTATTACTACTTCATACGCTGAAATAAAAATAGATCTTTACATCGCTTGAGTGCTGCATGAACTCAGTGACTAATTTTGTACCACCTGCTCTAATTTTTCCCCGCAAAAATATAAAATAGTGAATTATGCGACACCCCAAGGAACATTGGGTTTGTTCAATGAGAGGGGTTGGATGACCTCAAAGTCCTTCGTCTTATGGTTAAAACACTTCCAAGAATTTCTTGGAGCATCTAAAGACTCCAAAGTATTGTTGTTGTTAGACAGTCATTCAGATCACAAATCGCTGGATAGCCATGGTTAAAAAATCATCAAATAATGGGACATCTAAACAGGTAGGTCGCAAAGATCCCTACGCATCGGGAGACGATTTCGATGAGTGCACCTGCATACTCTAGGATTTATACACTGTATTCCAGATAAGGGTGTCGTGTGCCCCCCCCTGTGCCCATCGCGCGCTATGTCGGCATTCTAATGACATTGACTATGGCAAGAAAACAAATATGAACGTAGAATAGGCCACCGCCGTTTGAGACAAATGTACAAATGTGTTGTAGTAGTGTAATTAATACTCGAACCGTAGCGAATGAACAGGCCAACTACACACCAGCGCGCGATAAAACAATAAAATTGGAAACTATTTTGAAAATGGACCTTCTGTGTTTATTATACCCACTATATTTATACATGCACAATGCATATGCACATACACTCCAAATTTTTTGTAAAAAATTGGTTTTCTTTCTTTACGGCCCCCCTGTACCTATTTCGTAAATACGCCACTGATGGCACCATGTAATTTTGAAGTTTTATCAGCAGCCGTTACAATTGCATCGACGGACTAACAGGCGCAGATTTACAAAAAATTAAATGTCTTCATAATTATCAAACAATGAAAAATTTAAGGTGCTCAATTCGATAGGACTCAAAAATGATGTCCAAATGAAAAGCAAGATGGCGGTTAGTAACAAATGAAAATCAACTTTCTTTTGTTAAATGCATGCCATATAGGATTTTAATGAACAAAAGTGCAAAACTTTGCCTGGTTAATCGCTAGCCAATTCCCTAAGAAAAATAGTTTATTTTTCGATTCCATTTTAAATACTTACAATAATTATCAATGGCGTCCAATGTAATTGATATGCAATATAAATGACATATATACTTTTTTTGAAAATTAGTATTTCCGATATTTTTTCAAAGTTTCATGAAAATCACGTTAAATGGCATTACCTACTTACTCAATGCGAACATTTTCACAATCTACATTGTACAAAAACTGCATAATCTATACGTCCTTACTACTAAACCAACTGCAAATAATCGCTATAGTAAATATAAACGAACGCCAGATTTTGTCCAATTAAAAAAGGTAAAATCGAAAAGCGGTTTACAAAATTCGATAAATGGGCAAACATACGCGAAAAAAAGCTTCAAATGACTGTTATTACACGAATTGCACACACATTAAAATGTTGTTTTACTAAACGCTTTTGCTCATTTTAATGTAATCCATTCGGTTCACTAAATTTGAATCATAAAAAAATATTTCATCAGCAGCCTTGTACAAATTATGGAATATAATAAATTTCCTGCGCGAGGGTTATGACACACTAAACCATTTAAAAGTAATTCGCTCGTTGAAAATGTTAGTTCGATTTTTAAATTGCGAGAGAAATGATGAGGAGGATATGCGGTGTGATTTATTTGTGGGTAACGGTCTATTGTAATCGGGCCGATGCGGAGCCGGCGCGCAGGGGCTTGGAAAGTAATGGAT
Source organism: Photinus pyralis (assembly GCF_008802855.1). Taxonomy (NCBI): domain Eukaryota; kingdom Metazoa; phylum Arthropoda; class Insecta; order Coleoptera; family Lampyridae; genus Photinus; species Photinus pyralis. The sequence continues at coordinate 42,233,743 of NW_022170249.1, forward strand.
ACAATGGTTTGGAAACGATTCTAGGGAGCGATGATACCAAAACTGTCGCGTTTCCCTGGCCGACTGTTTCATCGAGTGCGGCCGCAGAAAACCTTCCAGGAGGATACGTTTGTGCGCCCATTGGATCTTGCACAACTGCGTCAAATAGTAATGAAATTGACATCAGGATTATAACACCGGTAAGAGACTAGATATTTTAATGTGATTACAAGGCATCGGTAACAACTACCTAGGTACTGTATAAAAAATTCGTTAATTAGAGAGCAACAACGCCTTCAAAACACAAATAACTTCAAAGGGACCAAACAACAAAGTAAAATTATAAAAGAGGATACCAAAAACGAACCTATACTCTCAACGAGCAACGAAATTAATTAAGAGAAATCTTTAATATGATATACCTGTACATTTTTAACTTTTCATTATCCGGGCTCTTAAATACACATTGGTCGTTTCATTTAATATTTACGCAATTAAAATTGCACGTTCTTAATACATTCTAGGGTAGTACGAATCCGTGTCCTCGAGGGCAGACTCTTTGTGCTACACCTACGGGAGCAAGCCAATGTGGGTTACGTTTCGCGACCAATCTTTCGAATGTGGATGGATTAGCCTCACCCGGAGCATTTCCCTGGCAGGTTTACTTGGTTAACCAAACAGGATACGCGGGAAGCGGGGTTTTAATCAACGAATATCACATTCTGACGGCAGCTCATAAAGTGTATTTGAACGGGTAAATAATTTCATTTTAGGGATCGAGTTTTACTTCCACTCTAATTCTAGAGCGTCTCCAGAAATGGTCGGAGTTTATTTGGGAGTACACAATCCGCAACAGTTGACTGTACGCCATGCCGTGCACAGAATTTTGCTCCATCCCAACTTTAACCCAACAACTCTGTTTAATGACATAGCGATTCTGAGATTGAGCGCTGCCATAACCCCTCTACCTCAAATGCTAGTAAATTCCGTCTGCCTTCCTTCGCAACATCAAGTATTTGAAGGACAAGCGTAAGGAGTACTTTCTTACAACAGTATGTACAAATTCGTCTACAGATGCTGGGTAGCTGGCTGGGGACAATCTGGTTACGTCATAACCAACACGCTCCAAGAGAAGAGACAAGTCCAAGTTCCCATCGTAAACTACAACATGTGCTATGCATCAATGAGCAGTGAATCTGTACTAGGAGCGAATGCAAAACGATATTTGGACCCCGTCGGAGAACTATGCGCTGGAGGTCAGGGCTCTAGAGACGCTTGCATGGTAATTGGACCAAAACAAGTACACCAGCTGCAATGTCTATTTTCAGAACGACGGTGGAGCGCCTTTAACTTGCGAGGTTAACGGAAGATTCTACGTTGCCGGATTGGTGCTCTGGGGGAAAGGCTGCGGTGTGCCCGGAATTTACGGAGTGTACGCCAACGTGACGAATTACGTTAACTGGATCTCGAGCGCAATGGCTCTGCTAACTGGATAAATGAACTAATACAGTTGGGATAAAGCGCGTTGCGCATAATGAATGCACGGTACAAAAAAATTCCATGAATCCGTAATAAAGGAAACTCAATTAAAAATTACACTGCGTAGAGAACTTTTTTAGCTCGTTTAATCTGGAACGCCAGACGTTGTAAAAATGATTTAATTAGTTTTTATGGGAACCTTATAATAGTTTTTGTATGCTCAGAATATAACGGATCTAAAAGTTTAATATGGGCGTTATTTTCGTCACAAGAGATTAAAAATTGACATGAAAGGAATTCCTGGTTTAAGGGAATGTTTTACGGAAATTCTATGTGAAAATAATAAAAGGTATTTTATGTTACAAGTACGAGGATTTGACCGAGGATTTGACAAATTCTAAACGCACGTCGTCCACTTCTGCTTTAGTTTGCAGAGTATTGAAAACTTAGCTAATTTCGTCCAACTGAGGGTTGAGATTGCATTACGAAAATATAATAAAAATAAGATTGTATAGGTACTTGCTCTAAAAGTCTAAATGGAAAACTGAATGGTTTTGTTAGTTTAAGCCAAACAACTGTACGCTTAATTAAAGACCCCGTACAAAATCCTTAGAGAAGCTTTCCTCCTATGAAAATTCATTGAAATGCTAGATCTAAGGATATGGATTGATTAAGTTAAAACAATAGCAATTAAAACTTTGGAATCTTCATTATATGGGGACAACCTTGACATATACAGTACGTTCGAGATAAGAGGGTCACCTCAATATCTCATTTACTTGGCGAGATATGAAACATTTTAAAAAGGCCCGCTTGTGCGGCGCATGTATAAAGACGAGGCGTGTACCTACCAGGCTCGTGTAATTAACAACTTTCGGGACGAGGTTATATGATGTGGTGTCGGTGACATCGGGCGCCATCCCCGAGCGTGTTATACTAATGTGGTAATTTTTCAGTTTTCCCCAATTTTACACGGTTTGGGCAGATTGTTTTCAAATTGGTGTCAAAGATCTTGTGAACGCGCACAACTCCTGAGGCGTGACGGAATTTTGTATTTTTTCCTAGGGGCAAAATTAACCACGTTTTGCAAGGCATGCGTGTTCGAATGGTAGTCGCCTTTGGGCCCTCAAACGTTTCTTAGAGCTCGAATCTTTCTTTCTCCTGTAGCCAATAGAAACTAGAACTCTCTTGACTTGCCACAAATAAAATTATATTTATTGTAAAGTGGTTTGAATAAATATTATTATTATTATTATGGTCGGTGTTTCTTGTGAGAACTCAGGTCTAGCCTGGTTAACTAATCGCACGGATTAAAATCAAGTAACGATTAGTGTCTGTGTCTGGTGAAGTTATGTAGGGTTCTAAAGAAAAAAAAAAAAAAAAATATTCACACACTCGCATTGGAAATCTACGGATAGTATGTAATTCATACTTACCAACATAGCTATTAATGGCCACAATAGTCAACGCTATCAGGAAAGAAGAAAACAAAACAAAAATATCATTATAATAATTTCTGTAATTTTATTAAATGGAGTTTATTGTGTAAGTGTTTCTTTGGCTTTGCGTTTGGGTTGAATACGAGTGGGTTGTGATAACGTGGTGTGTTTATGTGAAGAAGGAGTTTTGTGTTTTTTAATTGTATTTATGGTGTTTCTTTGTTCCTGAGGTCGTATTTGTGAGGTTGTTTTGGGTTTTTGGTGGAGATATTGCAGTATTTTGTGAGCCTGTGGTGCTGTTAAGGTTTTTGCGCTTCGGTTGTATACGAGTGGGTTGTGACAATGTGGTGTGTTTCTGTGAAGAAGGAGTTATGTGTTTTTTAAGTGTGCTAGGGCGTGTAACTTTATTGGTGGACCTGTTTTTGTAGTGCATGTTGCGTTACTTGTATTATGGTGTTTCTTTGTTCTTGACGTTGTATATTATTATTTATTATTATTATTATTATTATGAGAAGTGCCTCATAAATTAAATACTATTTTGTGGAGGGTTTTTAGCAAAATCCAAGTGCGAATTGCGGGTGAACGGGACGACGGAAGTGAGTACCGACAAAGGGAATGCGGTAGTCCTCGACAAAATCTGGAAATGATGGAGTCAAAACATCAAACTTACACCTTACATTCTACCCCAAATCCAATCGATCTCATACCGAGATTGATCTTGGTCCTTCGAGCCAACAACGAAGTCATCCAGTGAAGATTGTCGAGGCAGGCGAACCCGAGTACCAGTGAAAAGGTGCGTTGCGAAAGAGAAATGGAGTCACGCCCCTTATACCGCAGAAGAAATTGAACAAGAAAGTTAAATTAAAGGATTAAGAAGATACTGCGGCTACGAGCCAATGAAGCAGCTGCGACCCAAGTACGAATGGAAAGGTGCATCGCAAACTAAAAAATAAGAGTTATCAGAATTTAAGCCCCTTATATCCACAGAGATAACAGCAATAAAGAACAAGAATCGTGATGGAACGTCACCAGTTGCTGCGTTGGTGCTATATAAGCAAAGAAACAGACTCGACTCGAAAACGAGTCGAGTTTCAAGTTTGAAATTAATCAGATGTTTAGTAAAATACCATTGTCTTGTCTCACTTTATTATGATTTCCAAAAGTATTAGAGCTCTTAGCCTTAGACAACGAACATTGCTAAGCTCTAGTTTGGTAAAAACTCGAATCTCTACTTTGAATTGAAATTTGAAACTCCACTCAAGCCATATTTTAATAACGATCCGAAACATTAAATCATAATTTACATCGTAAGTTTAGCTTACGCTTCCTGGCTTATACGCTTTCCAATATTATACTACAATGGTTTTTGTTGAATCTAATTAACCATACAGACCGCAACTGTTAACACAGAGTATTGTCTGTGTTGTAATTACCCAATTGGAACATTATTTTACTAACGGATTCACTCAGTCAAGCTTTGTTTATAATAGACTACCTACAAGGTGATATTATTCCGAGTTTCCCACTTATAGACGTGCAGAAATTAAAGAGATGAGAGCGAGGGTTGAAATTTCATTAGAAACATTTGGATCGAAAGAAAAGGTGTAATGGAGTTGCAGCCATTGGATAAATTCCGATTCACTTACTAGTAGAGTAAAAAATTAATCAAATAAATGGTGAAAGTTATCTGGAAAAAGGTGAGCATAAATAATTGAGTAGTTTCAAAGGAGGCAGCACATATCGGCATTAAGCATTCGTAACTCAAGGAAACGCGCTTCCAATTTCATAAAAATATATCCCCTAACAACTTTAGGATACTTTACAATGTGAGCAAATTGACACGCATCAAACATATCCTAACATTATTAGAGACGACCGCTTTAAAATGGGAAACTTGTATCATTTTTTCAATTTTAGTCAACGGAGGTATATTTTTTCAATTTAAAATACATTATTATGAGAACTTTTTGTCTGCCATGTGAATGATGGTGACTGACAATGAAATAAATTATTTCCCTTTTGAGTTATACCAGTGCTTTCTGTGATATTTCTCCTGTCAGATGCAAACACCTTCAACGTAAAAAATTAAATCTACCGTGCGAAATACAAATAACGTCATAAATTCAATGCTAAACAACTTTGACTGCGAAACCAGAATATGATATTAGTACCAATCTCTTTGGAAAAAAGATTTAATGCACCAATTAACAGATCGTCATAAGTGAAATGCTTACTGGACATCTTTCAGAGTAGGATTGTAGGTTGAAATTCTTCTGCATAGGCGTATGGGAATAGGAAAAACAACTTGCAGAATGTGTTTCACGTGAGGTCGCGTGCATATTTAGAATTCCTTCTTTTCACCGCTCCGTTAACTTTAAAGGCCAGTATTTGTTATCTTTCTTCCGTTAATTATAAGGGAGGTTTTTCCCGCATTTGATTTCCCGCAGCTACCGCTAATTAATTTATGCTTTTGTTGCTAGCGTTCCGTTAGTCCGTGTGTCGTAATTCTGTTTTAGTTGCTTCCCTGGAGGTAACCTCCCGCCGAATTCGGAAGCTTCCGTTTTCTCTGAGTGAGTGTATCCGTGGCAACCGCTCCTAATGCCAACCTTAACGAGGAGCAGAGCCGTACCCCCTAGGTAATAACAGAAGGGCACTCAAAATTAAATATATAAGAATCATAGCAACGATTTCCTCAACGCAAACTTTTTTAGGAAGTAGAATTTTCCTGAACGTGATTAAGGCTGATCTTACAGTCGGCCGAAGTTTCTCAGGGGCATGAGGAGTGCATAATATGGTTTATATGTGGGTTGTCCTTATGCACTCGTAAGCAACACTACAAGCCGCGGTTCTGTTCGATCATGCATCTTGAGTTTAAATTTTCATGAGCAGAGACGGCTTCAGGACACGTATAAAGCGCACAATCCAATGCAACAAAATCCAGTATGTTTAACTGATAGGAGGAATGTTGTTTTGGTTTGTTTATTAACGCACATGTTTAAAATTCATTATCGGAGCATGTTGATAACCTAACAATATTTTCACCGAATTTCCAATTGTTATACAGTTTGATTTATATCAAAAGTTGCATTTTTTAAATTGCATTCGCTGTTAATACAGATATCAATTCCTTGGTCAATTTTAATATTATACATGATATCTAAAATTAGTCGTTTAACTGCAATTCGTCATTTTTTTAAAAGTAGATGTCCAGTAAAAATTGAATAGTTATCACAATTATCATAAAACTTTTAAGTCCGTGACTTTGCAGTGTTAGTAATCATGAAATGTACTAACGCTCAAAGTTACACTTTTTTGTGTTAAAAATCACTTTTCCAAATCTGAATCACAAGCTAAATTGATTTTGTTAAATAGAACTACCAAGTTTTTTTTCATTGCATCAAATGTAGGATTTGATTTGTCAGTTTGGTTGGTTCATTAGCATTGTTGATTAGTTAAGTTTATTAGAAAAATGGAATTTGAAAAAAGTGATTTAAACGGTGCTTTTTACTTGTTTACTATAAATATTTAAGTACTTTTTGATGGTCTTCAAAATGTTTCGGTGCACATAATAAAAGAAATGTGGTTTCACCACGATGGTGATTCACCTCATTTTCCCTCAACGTTAAAGAATGACTAAATCAATAAATATTCTGCTAGGTGGATACTTTGAGGAAGTGAAGTGGTTTCTGAGTCTCTTTTGTTTTATTTTGTTTGCAGGGAAATGTTTTATAATTTGAATTGGTGGTTACTGTTCATAATTTTTAACGGCCTACTAATTACTGAGAGCTTTTGAAAATCGAAAAACACAGGGAAAAACACTATGAATTATACCTATCAGAAATTGTTGAATTACAAAAAAATATGTAAAAGGTAGGTAAATACCGACATGCTTATATCGTTGGAAAGGTAATCAAATCCTACAATTGATGCAATAAAAAAATAGTAGTTCTATTAATAAAAATCAAGTTAACTGTGATTGAAATTTTGAACATTGACGCAGTGGTTTTATTTAACACAAAAAAATTTAACATTGACCGTATTCGGCGAATGGTAGTACATTTCATGCAGTCCTGGCCTTTTAATCGCATTGTTACTTCACATCTACTTTTTAAAAAATCACCATTGCGGCTAAACGATGGATTTTAGATATCATGCATAATACATACAAATTGACCAAGGAATCAAAATCTGCAACAACTATTTTAAAAAAATGCAACTTTGATATAAATCGTGTATAACAATAGCAAATTCGGCGAAAATATTTTTAGGCTGTAGCCGCGTTGATAAACCCACAATCTTCCACCTACGCACTAATGACCCACCCTGTATGCAAATTTCAAGCAACTTTTGTTTAAAATAATATACAACATCGTTGATATGTTTAAACGTCTTTGAATATTACCGAGGATATTACCTTGCAAACCTTTTCTCATGTTATCTTTCCGAATAAATTGACGAACATGTCTATTTCATCTCAAAATATTATACTGAAATTAATGCGCACCAACATCAATAACTTGACTTTTCGGAATAACTGATACAAGAATTTACGCCTCTTAGTCCCCTTTTGTTCAATATGTATTGTGTGGATCTCTACAGAATGTGGAGTCCTAATATCAACGCATGCCAATATGCGGACGATCTTTGCATTTATACCACAGATAAATCAACAAAACTCGTATTGCAGCAATTAAAAGCTAAATTCAAGATCATAAAAAGGTGGCTGTTTGATAATGGTTTCGATCTATCGGTGGATAAGCTCCAAACGATATTTTTTTCACGGCATCGAGATTTGCCCACAGGCTCGCTAAGATGGATGGGGGTTGAACTTAAAATAACTTCAGAAATCTCTTACCTTGGTATGATTCTCGATTCTAAATTAAGGTGGAGACCGCATATAGAGAAGTTGATAGGTAGATGTGAAAGGGGCATTAATCTGATTAGGATGATTTCCAGAGTTAATTGGGGTGCCGACATGCACTCTAACTTAAAGATCTACAAAGCGTATGTTAGAAGTCTGCTTGACTATGGATGTATCTTGTATGGCTGTGCCTCGAACTCAAATTTAAAACGTCTGGACGCGGTATCTAATAAGGCACTACGTCTTTGCATGGGGGCAATGTGCTCTTGTCCAGGAGACGTAGTACAGGTGGAAGCACGGGAACCTCCACTGTCCATCAGAAGAAACTTCCTGGCTTCTAAATTCGTGTTGAAGTGCAAATCTCAGAATTCTAAGATTTTACCAAAATTATCGGAGTTGGCTGTGCAAGATTTGGTTAACCTGTATTGGCGGTTAAAAAATGCTCCCCCTTTGGCAACAGCATCTAGAAATCTGTCTGACATCGCTATCCTCCGTGAAGGCGCTATCAGTAAAGACATTAATTACACCGACTATATTTCGGAGATTCAAGTCACCTTCCCACCATATCAAGGTATTTCGTCTTTGGATAATCTTCTACACCAGTCAATTATTAGAACACACCAACACGCTCTCTTTATTTACACGGACGGTTCAAAGGGTGAGAATGGCTGCGGTTGTGCTTACCTTATACAACCCTCAGGACAACAGAACGTATTTAAGTTGAATGGGAACGCATCTACTTTCACGGCGGAGGCAACAGCCATTGCCTATGCGTTAAGAGAAATTCATGTGGTAGTCACGAAAAAGCTTGTTGTGATGAGCGACTCCCTTAGTGTACTAAAAGCTTTGGACAACAAAACTAATTTTTACAGTACCAACCCGTATATCCTAGATATACTCACGAATGTGGCCCGCCTCCGTAAAGAAGGTATTGAAATTTATTTTTATTGGATTAAAGCTCACATTGGGATAAGCCACAACGAAACAGTGGACAAATTGGCGAAAGGAGCTGTGGAGTCGGGAATCATTTTAAACATCCCGCAGTCCAAACAGGATGAAACGGCATTCATGAAGCAGCAAATTCTTCGAACGCAATGGGAAGCCGAGTGGAGAGAGCGATGCCTTAGAAGACCCACGCAGTATACCTACCCGTATAATGCCCTCAATAACAATCAATCCGTGTTACTATAATTACAAATCCAATAGATTTTATCAATCAAGCATAGTCAGGCTAAAAACAGCGCACGGTAGATTTCCAACACATTTGCACAGAATAAATTTGATTCCCTCGGCACAGTGCACGTTTTGTAATTATGAGGTAGCAGATTTGAATCATTTAGTTCTCGCCTGTCCGCAGAATACAAATTACACGAATATCATGATGGAAGGCCTACTCAAGCTGGGGTTGACACACCCTCTCGATGTACCAACAATTCTAAGTACCAACGATAAGGGAGTTTATGACATTTTAGTCCGTTTTGTAGCTGCAAGTAAACTACCGTTGTAATTGTAACCCGTATTATGTCATCCTTATGTGCTACCAAGTACCAACCTTCCGTGGCCTACCTATGTGTTGTGTGAAGTCGCTTTGATCGGCCCCAAAGCGTGAAACGTATAAATCCTTGTTTAGTCCTCTGGTTTCCCTAATGTAGGCTAAAATGGGCAAGATCCCGAAAGCCTTAAAAAAAAAAAAAAAAAAAAAAAAAAAAAAAAGAATTTACGCGTTCTTCTACAGTAAGTGAAGGTTACAATATAAATGTGCCCCCTCCCCCCTGTTAGCTTTTCTGTCTACTGTGGTCCAATTGTGCTCTATTGGGTATTTATGTCGCCTTTTTTGGGTTTAAAAATAAATAGAAAATTAATGGGGGCGAGGTGAACGTCCCCAAAAATATACTAAACTTTATTATACTCAAAACTCGTTCGAGTGCCTTTCATAGACCTACCGATATCTACATGAAGCGAGATTAGATAAGACTAGATAAACAGCCTTCGGGAGTACTGCATTAGCTTCGTACTATCGAGTTATTCCTGCATCGCTTAGTTTGAAAACTAAAGGTCATGCCGAAGTTGATAATTCATCAATTTTATTTAAACGGCTTTTATTCTATCAAAAGTACCTATTTGAATACTTTAAAAAGTGTTTCATTACTTTGACAAGTGCTCAAATATAGTCAAAAGTATTCAAATACTTCACTCAAATACTTGAAAAATTAAAAAGATTATCCATCATCATCATGATCACTTGATGTTATTTTGGGTGATTACATTTAGTAGCCTATTACGGTGATTAAACAGTATGTATGCATCTATTAAAAATACTAGTTTTATCATATCGTGCTGCAGTGGCTTGAAACAATATCGTTATCATCACATCTCGAAATTCGATACAGTCGAATACCGAATGATCCTCGAGATGTTCACGCATCCACTATTTTTAGAACTTCGTAACTGAAACAATAGCGACCTTTCTTATACCCTTACGAACATGAGTACCAATTTTTAAAGCGATCTGACGTTTCTAAACAAAGTTATTATGCACACGGACAGATAGACACAGTAATACGAAATTATAAACTCATGGCGATCGTTAAACAACATATGAAGTATCGCGTACGATTCTTAATAGGGGAATTTTTTGACACTCGGCTCGGATTTGGAAATAACACTTTTAATTCAGCTCATATTCAATAGCATTGATCTTTAAAGTCATAGAAATAGATTGGTGAAGGTTTGACATCCCTGTCTCTTTCCATTCTCCAATTAGACGAGGAACAGACAGACAGACGGGCGCACAAAACCATCACATAAGGGGAATTTCTGTCGAATAATATTTAAATCCTTCTGACAGTATTTAATACTTTCCATTTAATATATATATTTAAATAGTTCTCAAAGTATTTCACTAACTTGAAAAGTATTGGATTGTTAGTGAAGTATTAGAATACTTTGCGAAATATGCGGATTGTTTGTAAAGTATTTGAACACTAAAAAATATATGTTAAAGTATTTTAGTTGAGAATACAAATACTGCTTCCATAAAAGTACCTATTTAATTATAAAGTATTTGAATATGTACTCGAAAGTAACTGAATACTACACAGTATTTACAACGTAGAATACTGCCCACTGCCCAGCTCTGATTGTATGTTACAATTTTATAATTTATAATTTTATTTATTTTACATTTAATACACTACACTAACTGCTAATTATTTTTATTTTTAATTCAATTTTATGAGCACTATCTAGACCAGGCGTGGGCAACCTACGGCCCGCGGGCCAGATTCGGCCCGCCGATAAGTTTTGTCCGGCCCGCTAACATAATTCAGAGTTAATACTTCATAGGGCCCACAAGTTACATTTTAATTAATTAATTAATATGATTATGTTACAAGTGCAGCATCTAGTGGACGCGATCCGAAGCTTCCAAGGCGTTTAAAAGCCTAGTTAAAGATGCATTTCTGGTTTCAGAAATATCGCCAGGTATTTTCCAGAATTTTCCTCGCGATATATACGGGGTGGGGCAATACAAGGACAGGTGTTTTGGGATTAAACAACATTTTTAAGCCATATATTGCAACAAATCTTAAAGAGCATAAATGAAAATTTGGATACAAGCTGAATATGGGGATTTATTATCCACGTCTGGTAAATTTTGTATGCAAAATCGTGTCAATTTTCAAGAGTGCTTATTGTTTTTTTAAAATGATTTTTACGAAAGCAAAAAATAGATATAGACCAAAAAGAAATAGATAAATATTGATTTCTGTAAACATACTTTTTATTTGGATTTTCAAGTGTGGCCCGTGGCGCATATGAAAAATTTTATTTTGGCCCCTTGGAAAAAAAGGTTGCCCACGCCTGATCTAGACTATCCTTGGCTGGAGTGAGGTGTTCTCGATTTGCACTTAAATCATTAAATGAAGACGCATTTTGAACTAAAATTGTTAATCCTTTTGCAAGTAGTCTCTGATTTAGAATTGACAAATGAAATATTCCTTCTCACAAAATGATCTTAATACGTCCAGTTTAGTTTTAAAACTCGGATTGCATGGCGCTACTCAACAGCAAGTAAAATTCATACAATCCATACACGGTAGACGTTTCGTGGAAAGATTGTCACGGCCGTATTTCTTTACAGATCTTTTCAATTTTTTTTTGTTCAAAAGACGAAGGATAATTCTATGTTTCTATAGTAACACTTTTTCCATTATTTATTTCCATAATGCAAAATTCTACGTATGAAAAGTGACACATTTTGGCTATATTTAACACGATATTTCACTTGATATTGCAATAAATTTGAAAAATGCGTTACTATAGAAACATCGCAAATTTCCTTGCGAAGAGATCGGTGTATCATTTAGCACTAAGTGATTGAAACTAAAGTCTGGGGAATTTTTCTATGAAACCTCTGCAAACGCTCATAACTGAACTGTGTGAGATCCCCCTTAATGATAGAGGGTAGTTTAAATTTAAAATTATTTCGTCAGTATGGGTTGTGCTTAAGGAGGTACTGGGGGGGGGGGGGGAGGGCTCACACAAAAGGTGAATTGAATGGCAAAAACTTGCTCAGTACCAAACATCATGTCAGAACAATTCCTCTTATAGGAGTCTGTCTGTCTGTACTCCTATTTCCCAATAAACGGCTGAACCGATTGGAAACAAATCTTGGGCAGAATCGTGATACGCAGCTTTAATTAGAAGAAAAACGAAATATGACAGATCTAAAGGATTTTCCTTCTAAGGCATTTCCGTTTGCTTCAACTTTTACGAAAGTTCGCCTTCGAAATGTTTGCCTCTATGAAATCTCGCTTTCAAAGAAAATTCGACTCACTGCGGAACTATATTTTTCCCACCCGTTCGTATTAATAAGCAGTGTTGAGTTATAATTAATGCGACGGAAATAGAAAGGAATATGGCAGTTGTTCTTTTATGCATGGCAAGTAGTTCAAGGGTTTTTCTGCTTGGGCATTTTCCTTTGCGGTCAGTTTTCTTGAACATGAATTCGCCCTCACGACAAACTCCCTAAGAAATACTCACCCCTCAAGAAGAATTCGTTCGGCGCTCAGAATACGCTGTTCCGCACAAATATTCGATTTGCAATTATTATATCCTGCCGAAGAAATAGAAGAAAATACAGATTTCAATACATGGCTCTTCAGGGCGATTTTATTTGGGGTGAAGTTGTACCTACTGAATTTTCCTAGGAACTGAGGGGGCATATTTTTTTTGAGAACGAATATTTTGAAGATATTAGTTTTCGTGAGCGAATTTTTTTGGAGGAAGCTTTTCTATTTTTTTTATTAGCTTATTAATCATGAGCAATATATTATATAGGAATATTTGCTGTTATAATGTACTTATTCTGTGCCAGAAAAATCGTCCCGGAAAAATCGAACCTAATCGGAATATTCGCAATGAACAAAATTCAAAACAGGTTAGTTGGCCTTCGGAATATTTGCCTCTGTGAAAACTCGCCCTTAAGGAAAATTCACTCCCTGATATCCCTGGTATCCTAGATAAGATTCGAGCTCGATTACTTGGCAATTATTTCTTGAAATAAGATTCCAAGGGTTTTTATGAGAATACCATTTTCTTGTGGTCGAGTTGAATTCCTCCAAAAACGAATTTACTTTGGAAGCACGTATGGAGATTTCGTCAACTGATTTCCGAAAGCGAGTTTTTGGAAACTTTGGTTATCTCCTTATTGAGTAAAGTACGTATTAATTTTCCGAATTTGAATTTGTTGATAGCCTTTTCTCTAGGAAAAAACCCGTCCTAGATGAATTCGCAACTCGTAAAAAACGTAATTAATCAGATCATCTGGAATTGCGGCACAATTTGATTTATTTTCATTACAGGAACTAATCGAAGCACGAAACTTTCTGTTTTATTAAATATCAACGGTTTCTTTAACCAGTGTGCAATTTTTAGAAACGAATGAAATGAACAATTGTGAAAATATCCATTTTGATTAAAAACTTCGCTATTCATTCGTAAAAGCACGACAAATAAATCACACAAACTAATAATAAAGTTAAATTTCAATTACTTGTATTTTCAAACCAACCAACTTTGTGTATACCAGCTTCAATGCAATATTTTTATTTTGGGGAAAACGGAGCATTGCAAATAGAATGAATGGGAACCCCAACCGCGCATTTGTCATGCTGTCCTGCACGGTCTTTATTAATCTGGTCGCAAGGGTATTGATTTAAACTAAGATTAATTATTGTATAGGTCGCAAGATTCAGATAAAGCAGAATAAAACGAAACTCCTTCCCTTTGGTATACTACACTTCCAAACGTGTAAATTGCTTTGAGATTTCATCATTAACAGTCCACCACATTAGTTCAAGAGGCGGATGTTTTTCGACGCATCTCATAAATAGAATGGGAACTTGTGGGTGAGACGAAAAAGAGGCTAATTACTGACAGTAGCCGTGCATAACAAAAAGTAGTGGCTAAAATGGCTTAGTATATGAGGGAGGAAAAAAACAGCGTCGGCCGTAAAAAGCTTATGACCCAGAAACACAATAACAAAACAAATAAACTTTTTTACAAGCATTTTTAAGAATACGTCGCGCTAGCTTTCCAGAAGTATAAGAGCGCACCATGATAAAAGCGGCATAAGATGGCTCATTAGACGGCGGTTTGCCTAATTACGGCTTGCCGTCGCTACGCAACGAACTTTGGAAGTTTTATGCGCACAAATGGCTTTCTGGCTTCTTTTTAAGAATGGAGAGTGTTTTATTTTGGAAATATAATACCCAAAACGTCGGAGAAAGTCGGAGCCACGCTAAAATAAACAAACTGGTAATGCTCTTTCCGGATAATTTAAAACGAAGGCATATTATTTTTGTATAATTCTCAATGCAGCAGTGGAATTTACGAAAAGCACAAATTTCCCTTACTGTAAATATTTTTAAGATGTACCTACAATTTTCTATTACTTGTAGGTTAATGAAATTCAGAGCGTTGAGGTTTACTTCTTCGCAAAAATTACAATGACGGCTCTCGTTTTATTCTTGATTGAGAAAGTTTTACAAAAAATTAAGAATAATAAATACCACATCTTATTCAGAATAACATACTCTACATATAATAATAAAAAAATGAAATTGTAGGTAATATGGTAGCCAGTTTCTCATCATACACGTGTACTAACGTGGCTCCAGTAAAATAAATCTCCAACGTCCTTTTCTCGCCGCAACGTTTACTTCGAACATCTTTTCAGTATTCCTTTTATTCAATTACGACGGTTCTGTTTTACCTCAATCTTACATTACAAAATTTGAAAAGCTTAAAATCGAAAACCTACTTAATATCTACATTAAATATGCCAGAAAGAGAAAAATTGTAAGGGACGAAATAAACTTATAAAAGCTTACGGCAATGTGAAACCGTCCGTTGAATAAAAATGAGAGATTATGAGCATATTGGAAAATTTTATTCGTAACGTAATCCACACCTGTTTTATGTGTAGTGTTGCAAAAGTGTATGTGATAGAACGGCAAATTAAGCTTTCCGTTTTTTTAAATCAAAATGACACGGCGGTGGTTGAATCGTAACTTGTCAATAGTTTCGCATTGCTGTTGATTTCAAAAGGCATCTTGAAGCCGGATTCAGACGCCACCTTAATTCAAGCACTATAACCATCAGTAACTCTTGGTGAGTTATTTGTTTTTATTATTTTAATTTCTATTAAATATCAGACAAAATCGTTAGCACGATGCGGGCGTGTAAGTGAATTTGTGAAGATGAAAATAATGTCTAAAACAGGTTTTACTGCAAATTAAATGATTTTCCCAGCAGTTCAATAAATTCGCAACAATGAACCTTTTATTTCTGTTATTGTTACAAATTTGATTATTAATTTAGAAATTGCCACCTAAAACCAAATAAAATATAAGTATAAAACATTCCGCGTTTTTCTGCAGAAAAAAACCCTCCCTTGTACAAACGTCTAAATGTCCTAGATTTTTCTACAGTATTAAAATCGATCTTAAATTGCAATGTCAAAACAAAATCTATAGTCAATAATTAATAAAATGTATTTAACATATCGACTCACCGTAGCCGACCCTTCGTGGAAATTATAAAATATTTAAAAAACTTATGAAATCGAGCATGCCGCGGCCATGATGCGTGAATGTTGTTGGAGGGCTTGGGGTTTCGCCCAAAAGTAAATCTTCAAAACGGAACATTGAACAAGTTGATGTACCTATGTCTTTTCCCTGCTCTTTTCTGTGTGATATGACATATTATACTTTTTTTAATAATGCACCACGAATTTCTCTTCCCAAGTGAGTTTTAAAAGCTGTGAGCTCTGTGTAAAATGTTTGTTTTTTTTAGTTCATCGATCATCAGATAATTTGGATATTAATTTGACTAATCTGTAAGTACTTATTTCTCTTGAGATCTCTTGAATTGCTCATTTTTTTTATTTGCCCGTTTTGTAAACGGGTTATGTGTGTTCGCAAGAATAAATTCCTGTTATTAATCATAATTGTGGCAATTTGAAACCCGATGTGAGATCCAGGTAAAGTTTAATTTCCTCTGTTTGATTTTATAAATTTCTTTTAATCTGACTGTTCAATTCAAATTCAAATTTGCAAGATAATGTCCTTTTTCTAATGAAAATGAGACTGGGATCCGCGAGGACCCCATCACTCCACCCGGAGGTGTTTTAAAATTCACCCGGTGTCAGGAAAGTTAAATGATGGGATGTGGTCTGCGTAACGATCGTGGCTGAGTTCGTATTTATTTTCAATGCATTTTTCTAAGGAAAAATAACTATCCCTTGTAAAGATTCAGCCCAAACAAATTAAAAAAATACTCATAGCGGACGTGACTGGGTATAGTCACAAATAGACCCCCACAGACACAATATCCGAAAAGTACCATTCGTTTAACTACCATGCATTTGAAAAAGAGATTTTGAAAACAATTTCTCCTTTTTTTTAGGAATAGACAACAGTTTGAATAAAGCGAGAAAACGTCACCCCGGAGCAAAAATTATCAAAAGTCAAATTCATCTTTACCTTTAACTCTCCGCATTCAATGATGCGGTTTCCCGTAAGGTTCGTGGGTCGTGATTTTGAAAATAAGGTCTCAAATCAAGTCAAATATTTAATTATGTGTTAATATACTTTTACACTCAGCATAAGCATAACATTACACAGACCAAACGCCAAACAAAGGCATACCGTGTGTCCCAGGTTGAACACACCCCAGTGGCAAACAGACTGAAGTTTATTATTTATTATTTTATTTATTAAAAAATAAAGAATTTAATTTTTCGCGAAGGATCCATGAGGCCTTTGATATGTATCTGAAATTAGCATGCAACGTACGTTATTGCACTTGCCTATAAAGAGATTGTCTCGGAGATTGTAATACGTTGAGGGCTAATTTCAAAGGCCTCATGGATCCTTCGCGAAAAATGCATAGCTGTTTCCCTATGGTGCGTTCTATCTGGGACACACTGTAGTGGGGTAACGCATTAAAAACGGAACTGTTACTTTCGATTAGTCAAACAATGTGATTAACATAATGTTAATCAATTGATAATCAATGGTCAAATGAACATATCCAAAAACCACTCAGACCCGTCAATTCTAAGTCAAAAGGGTAAATCTATTACTAGTAAACTCGATCAACAATCTCTTCCCGACTTCCTTACCCTAAAATCTGAGTAATTTTTGATACTTGGCGTTTTATTTTTTTAAATATTCCACACTACAGTATTGGACAGTTTATAAAGCCATCGCGAAGATTTGAAAAAGCATATTATAAATTAACATTAGACCCAAATGCTAAAGGGAGACTGTAACGTTTAGTTACATTATAGAGGTTAAAGACCCTCGTTCGTCTAAATAAAATTTTTCTATCACAATTTTGGCCACGGCTAGCTCTATAATAAAATTTAAATATCCCTTACCTTGCAGAAATCTGAAAATCACAACTTTGACACTCTGATTTGACTGCATACGAATTCCAATATAAATAATTGAATATATGTATTGACAAACTAAAGTCGACCCAATTGAATTCTCCGTTACACTTTTCCTGATTTAAAATATTGATTTCTTTCCCACAAATACAACTACCTCGTTGCCACGTATCAGTGCTAATTTCTCTTCTCTACATTTTTATGCATAATTATGCAAATTCCCTTGAATGGATACAATTATAATAATTAAACGCATTACAAAACTGTTTAATGCAATTAATTTCAAGAGACCGGTTCCTATAAGGATATTATGATTACGTTCAATAAGCATCCGTTGCAAATTCTTAAAGATAACAGAGCAATATTTAATACAATCCAAAGACAATTAAAGTAACTTATAGATATCGATGGAATCGGTATTTATGTTAGGTTACAAATGATGCAACCCTTCCTTGAAAAAGGCTCTCACCAAGAACAAATGAAAACTGGATCACTTTGAGGTCATACAGTTGAACCCTTTTCTAACTTGCTCTCTCGTTATAGGGCCATTTTCAGGATAATGAAGTTTGTATTTACCTCAGAAGTTTGTTTAATTTTATACGTTCGCTTGTGACTTGTAACGGGGAAATTAATATTAATTGTATCAATAACAGGTGAGTTTGCGATAGCGCTGCACTCAAACGCAGTGTTTTTTCTTGGAATATTATTAACACGAGAACTGCGTTACGTATTTTACTTCTGACTATTCGCACTATTTTATAGACGAGTTTAACTAGGCCTTGCTAACATTCAGACCCACATACGCTTTTGAAAATTTTCAGGTATTGATAGTTTTCCCAAAATCCCCTAACCTCTAACGGATGCTCATCATTAAAGACTGCAGATAAACACAGCATTTAAAAGGGTTGCGGTTACAGTAATAGGTTATGTAAGTCATTTCAGCATAGGTTTTAGTAAAAAACTGGCTTGTTGGTTCCTACAAATTTGTGAGCTCGGAGGCTTGAGCGACACCTCCAACAGAAATTTTAGAATTTCTCAATTTGTACCAAAAATTGAAACAGATTTTTTCATAGTTTTTAAAATACAACGCAAGGCTAACAACCAGATCACTTGTACACATCTAAATAATGACGTTTTTAGTTTTGTTTTTCTATTCTTGGGAAAATCTCATTCTCGATTTGAGCCAAAAGCGCCATGTGAAATAAGATTCGTGTTCTCCATCCGACAATATCGACGATTTCACGCATATCCGACAGCTTAAAACACAATTTCTTGTGATGTCACGAAGGTGACACGTATTTCCTACGGCATTCGCGGTACATATCTCCAATATTACAAGGTAAGTAGGTTTAACGCCTCGATACATTAATAGATAGATACCCAGAGCAACAGATTTTCGATGTCATTTTTATACAAACTTATAAAACGCTTCCGTTAGTTTTGGGTAACGTAGAACGCCAAGAATGCATTACATTAATTTAGAAACCCCCGTTAATTCAATGTCACATACTAACTTGCTATGAATTATTAAAATAGCGAGCACTTTAAACTTTAATTCAATATTTATCTTGAAATTCTATTTCGTGTATGTGTGATTTCGAGGTAAGAAAGTACATACAATCTTGAAGCCCTTATACTTGCGGCTGTTTTCACTGCTATCTAATGTGAGGGTGAAGTATATGTATGTAAATTGTTACGCTAAGAATGTTAAGTGCGTTGTTCACACATCGCTACCTACCATTCTCTTAATAAATAATTGTCTATTCAGTAGAGATTACATACCGAGAAGAAAATCATCTGGTCGTATATATAATTTCTTTTGTCGGCGCTTTGTGATATTAAGGGATAAACATTAAAGAGGCAGTTTCATACTGATGTCCTTAATAAAGCAAATAGAATGGAATTCAAAGGAAGAGAGTAAAAGCTTTTGATAAGCAAAGAAGTAAAGAACCCAATTAATTTTCAAATGGAAGTCAATATTATCACATTACTGTACCCTATAGTCGCTAATGAAAAATTATGGTGCGCTTTAAAGTCGAAATGTAAATAACGTTCTCTCCAATTCGTCGGTTTCTCTATAAATTTTTCGTTTGGTACCCGTTCGTTCGAGATACTTAAATCCTATACTCTAAGTTTTCGGAAATTAAGTAACAAACTTTTCGTAAAATCTCCTAAATGAAAAAAACATCTACACGCACAGCAAGCATTTGCAAAGTTCTGTCGGCTTATGCTCTTTTTTCCCATTTTGGTAGTGATTAAAGTACTCCAAAATTGATTTGATTTTGATTCGATGTGTGTCAAACCTCAAACTGTTTCATTAGCAATCTTCCGAAAACTAAAGCCACCTAAACGATGCAGGTAGGGCGCCACTAATTTCTACTGAATCCTACCATAGTGTATATTCTTTACACTAAGATCCTACTAACGAATCCATTTTTTCTAGTTTTAGAATTCGATCTACGAGTGTTTAGTGCAATTATTAATTACTTAGAAACTATAGATACCGGGCCTTTGTGTTATTTTTGAGTTATCACGTGTTTTATCAGTGAATTAGAACAAAAGTAAATTTGTTTCGCAGTGTTACCACTACAAAATCGAAAAAGTCCCCACCAAAGACGGAGACAATGAAGTCACTATAGTCGATCCGTTACTCCTATTCCGATATGTAATTAACCCCACTAAATGCAGAGTTAACTTTTTTTTTACCTCATGTCGTCGATTAAACATAAACGATTTTATTAAAGAAAATGTATCGCGTTATTGTTTACGTGCAGAATAAGAATGAAGAAAATACGGTACCGCAACGGTTAAGCGATTCTAGGTCGTATCGCCTACGTCAAAGAATGTTAATTAATGTGAATTTCGCTTGCATCCAGCTTTGTTTACAGTAATGTTGTTTATGCCTACCTGATGCAATTAATCTGCAGTTCTAAAAATTTTATGAATCGGATGCTTAATGCCTGAGCCCGATACAAATTCGATTTACGATTACGATTTCTCCGGTTTTGAAAAACGGAAAATTATAAGTAATAGTATGAACAGATGCAGTATTTTTTTCTCTAAAAAAACGTATTTAGACTTTGGCTCTAAAATAATTAGGGGAGCTAGTAATTGGCTATAAAGAAATTACCATTGAAATCCCTATGCTGCGTCGCTCTAGGCACCACCCGGTACATCAGCATCAAAAACTACACAACTTTGCCAATTTAACCGAATCTGTAAATATAACAATAACAAAGATGGCCATGTAACTAATCGTACTAAATTTAAGACACCCTGTATAATTAAGATCACTGGGGTGAGTTTGTTTGATCTTGATTATTCGTAATTAAATTTAAAACTAAACTTTTATATGCTCTGTAAACAAGAGTTATTTGTTCTCGATTTAATTAACTGCAAAGTGGGGCCTCTATTCCATTTGATCAAATATTAATGAATTTTAACGGAAAAGTACATTCTCGTACTGAGTCAATATAAATACATTGGCGGAAATAACTTACCATTATTTTTGAGTGGGCTCCTTTATTATCATGGTCATACCTTTGTTCAATAAAGTCATACAGAGATTGCATAAAACATTGTTTAACGTTCGTTGCAATGGAATTAGATTATTCACATCGAGAGATTGTTGTGTATCCCGTATCGAATGGGCATTTGTTTATTCATTTGATTAGTCTTTTCGTGTTGTGCCTGCTAATGGAAACATTTTGTTACGCTTCGTCCCACGGGTTCGTTGTTTGCGCAAATGTAAATTTCATTTTGAAAATTTCAACCCTATTTTGGTTGCGATACAGCCGCTTGATCGCACAAAGTAATGATGAAGTAGAAGAGAT
Source organism: Photinus pyralis (assembly GCF_008802855.1). NCBI lineage: Eukaryota > Metazoa > Arthropoda > Insecta > Coleoptera > Lampyridae > Photinus > Photinus pyralis. The sequence goes on from NW_022170249.1 coordinate 42,255,292, forward strand.
TCGTACTTTGCGAAAATATAAACAGAAAGCACTCCCCGCGGTCGCATTTCGGCGGTTAGCATCTAAAAGTAAATATAGCAGAGCCAGAGTGAAAATACTTGCAATGGCGTTCGTTTGATGTGATTACAGAATTTCATTTCGGAGTAGGTATATTTTATTCTTTGATGTTTCACGTTTATATTTTGCACTTGTATTGATTCTGTTTGTATTCTGACAAACATTTTTTTAATCTAAAAAAAAATCGATCGCAAATCGTGCAGGTGGTGGCGGTAAAGTGCTCAGGAAAATATAAATGGAAAACCTGGTTTCCTCTTCTCATTTCTCCACAATCTTATCAGATTATTCTTGCATGACATTGGTTTTTCCTATTCCAGACGTGCCTTTTATGTCGACATTTTCAGAATCTCATCTAGAATGTGTTGCTCATTTTCAGTTTTCGCGTGAAATTGCTTTTTAATACACACATATGGGAGCCGCTCGTAATTTATATGTAAAGGCCTACCCGTTTTTTTCCTTGACAAATTATTAATGCGTTTTATGTTTCTTTCAAGCAAGCTAAAAGGTTGTGCAAGCTGGATGCGTAAGTTATGTCTCGGGAGAGATTTTTCAACTCCACCAACAGCAGTATTTACGACGTCTCAAAAATTTATGCTGCTTCATTTTAGTTAAGACCGATAATTAAATATTTCTCATTTCCATGATAAGTTAAAAAATTTGAAATTAAGTTCAAAAGTTTCTGGCAGGAAAATCTAAAATGACGGGAAAGCGAACATTTTCGTTTTAATATCAGACCATTATGTTGATTTATATTTCAGCTTGAGGGAAATTAACTGTTTCTATATCAATTAAGAGTTTTAAATACCCGTTTCTTTTCCACGCTTTTTCGTTACTTTTTTCGGCACATTATACACGCTGAATAATTCATATGTACCTAATATTTGGAAACTTTTAAATGCAGGTACTCATACCTTATTCGCAAATCTTAATGGGTGCGCTAAGCTCGTCGTATAGACGGAAAATCTAATAAAATATTTGCAAAATTTCCAATTTAGGTTTCTTGGGAAATCTGGATGCGAACGCTGTAAAATTGGGTTTAATGTGAATTGGGCAACAATAAAAAGCACAAAATAAAACTAAATTGGTTGAATGGGATTGCAAAATTACATTTAGGAAATGTAGAAGCGTTTTTTTTTACAATACAAAGGCACTAAACGTATAACCTTTACTTGGATTTTTTAGTCTCTTTG